>NC_141990.1:183259386-183606469 GCF_049901715.1 Pseudonaja textilis | reverse complement strand
CAATCTTCTCTATGGTATATTTACATATTTACATATTCCCTCATTCTTTTCCTAATTGCCATTTTATTTTCTTTTTGTTTCTAAACCACTCATCCCAGACATCCCAGGCCCTATGATAAATTGAATCTTCTCTGTCTTTTATTTTCATCGTTAGCCTGTCCATCTCTATATAATCTATTATTTTTTTTATAACCATGCCTTCCGGTGGAACCCTTTTTTCCTTCCAGAGTTGTGAGTATGAAATCCTTGCAGCTGTTAATATATGTAACATAATATATCTATCTGTTTTATTGCATTTTTGTGTTATTATGCCTAATAAAAAAGTTTCCGGATTAAATTCAATTTTCTGATTCGTGATTTCTTCTATCCATTGTCTAATTGTATTCCAAACTTTTTTAACTTCCTGGCATGTCCACCAGGTATGAAAATAAGTGCCTTTTTCTTTTCCACATTTTCAACAAATTGGGTCTGAGTTTTTTGCCAATCTAGCGGGAGGAAGGTGCCATCTGTAGAACATTTTGTATTGATTTTCCTTTTATGCTGTGGATGTAATTAGTTTTTAATTTGATCCCCACATTCTCTCCCAATTTTCCAGGTCTATATTGTATGCAACATTTTTCACCCATACCACCATGGTCTCTTTGACCACCTCCTCTTCCATTTTAAAATCTAGTAGAAAGGTATATATTCTTGAAATCATTTTCTTTTCCATTTCTTGTAGAATTTTATCTAATTGATGCTTTTTAATTGTTTTAAATAATTAAATTAAATGGTTGCATTGTCCTGCACAAGTTTCCTGTGGTGAATTGGCCATTTTAAGTTGTCCTGCGGCAAGTTGACCATGGTGAGTTGGCTGTGGCAAGTTGTACCATTCCATGCTGTGGGTGCCTCAATTGCTGTTTGCTTCCTGAGGAGCAGTGCAAGGGGAAATAAAGCCAGAATACATTAGAATGCCAAGCATGGCTTCTGGGCGTACAGTATGGACATTCCAGACAGGCCTTCATCTCAGGCAGCAGCAGAAAGTTGTAGGCCAGCTCTGTACCTGGCTACAGAATTCTGAGACTTCAGCTGAACTGCCAGACTTCTCCTTCACTATGTCAGTTGTAGGAATTTCTTGTGGTATAATTAAACATTTGGTTTATCTGTTCTAAACAGAAGTTTCAGCTAGCAATTCCACATTGGCAGTATTTATTATATAACAACATTATTTAAGCTCAAAAAGTGTTTTTCATTCAGATGCTGCTAATTATGCTACTAAATTTGTTTTTATGCAGAATCTGAGTGAGCAATTTATTTTTTAATTGTAAGCTATTTGCCAATAGGTAAATGGGCACATTTGGCCATTATGTACTTCTCTTGTTAGGCAGAGCAGCCTATGAATTCAATAAATATATTTCACGTCAGCCAATTTGTTTCCAGCGCCAGCTGTTCCTATTACCATTCATTACATTTTGTGCACAGAGCAAAGTCAGAAAGTGACATTTATGTGTGTTTAAAGCAGGCCTAGGTATTGATTCAGTAAAAGTACCTCAGTCACTCTTAGCTTATTCACAAGAGGATTTCCAAAGCCATCCCAGGGAAAGAATCACATTCAGAAAATCATTTATTACCCTGAATATAAGGCAGACTCTAAACATACTCTGGATTAATACAAATGGAATAGGTGATGTAAATACTGCTAAAAGCAATTGGGTTGATTTGAGATCATTTCCCAGGGCAAAGAATGTCTGTTAAATCTGGGTAAATCCCCCCCTCCCAGAAATAACTCTTTGTATTTGATTGTGCATGCGTATGAAAATGACTATAATATAACATAATTTACTGGATTAATTGGGGTTCTTTCCATTCAGAAAATGCCTTGTTAGATGTAAATAGAAGTAAGTTCTCGAAGGGCAGGTGGCAGTGACAGGTAAGAGAGCCTTTATACAACTTCAGCCTTTTCTGGATCAGGAGTTCCTACGCTCAGTCACTCAAACCCTACTCAAACCCTACTACATGAAGCTACCCTTGAAAAGCATTCAGAAACTATGACTGGTGCACAATACAGCAGCGAGGGCAGCTCTTAGGCTTCCTAGAGTGGCCCATATTACACCACTGCTTTGCAAGCTGCACTTGTTGCCAGTCTGCTTCTGGGTGCAATTCAAGGTGTTGACCATCACCTTTAAAGCCATGCATGGCATGTGTCCAGTCTACTTGAGGAACGGTCTCACCTCGATGGTACTGTCCTGCTCCCACCCATATCAGCAGAGGGGGGCATACTGCGGATTCCATCAACCAAAAAAATTTGGCTGGAGCGATCCAGGAAGAAGAACCTTTTTTGCCATGGCTCCTGCTCTCTGGAACATATTAGCCCCTGAGGTGAGATTGGCTCCCACCCTCCTGATGTTTCAAAAGAGCCTTAAGACCTGGCTCTGCCAGCTGGTTTGGGGTCCCAGTGGGTGAGTTTCATACTAGAGGTGGTTGACTAATCAAAACTTAATCCCACTTCCTCTCCTCCACCCCCATGTGTCTGGTTCCCTCCTTCGCCATCTTGTATTAATTTATCTATTAATGTTTTTATCTGCTTTGTTTTTTACGATCAATTTTAAAGTTTTATGTTGTAAATCACCCAGTCATTGGATATAAGATGGGTGGCAATTAAAGTCCATGAATAAATAAATAAAAAGAAATCTGTGTATTAAAATATTTAGATATCTATGAAATATTCTGAAAAGAACTCCTATAAAACAGCAACATAATAGGAGTTATCATGGAGGAAGAGGTGGGGAGAGAGAGAGAGATAAACTTTCCATCCAACTTCACACAAGCCAATTTTTTCTCATGCAACAAAATCTACCTTCAATATATTACTTCATTCACCCACCAGATCTACTTTTGAAGAGTTCCCTTAACTTCAGAGAAATTTGGACAGAAAAAGAACAACAAGGTAGAGGGGAAAATCTGAAACTTCTGTGTCATTGGGACATCAATCAGAGGTGGTGGTTGGAAACTAGTTTATGCTAAAGGAATAAAAATATAACTTTAAAAATACTTTAAAAAGTAGGGATAAATATCTAAAAAGTGTTTTTTCAAGTAATCTATCTTATGACATATAGTGACTGCAGCCAAAATTCTGATGATCCCAGTAATCACATTATTTTGTCAGCCAATGGCAGGACACAAACACAACTTGACTAAAATAACATCAACAGAGTGAGAAACAATTGTGCAAATGGTGCTTTCATCCTGGCACTAAAAACAGCCCTAGTCAGCCACTATGCAGGTATGAAGAATGTACTTAGTGCCTCTGTTTTCCTTCTGCTTTTCCTAACACTAGACTGACACCTTTGAACACTTCCCCTTAGGTTTTCCACACACCCAACACTGGAAAGCATTGCTCATGTCTAGCATAATGTGCCAGCAATCGCTGGTCCTGTCAGCACTGCAGTTGCTTAAAATATCATTACAGTACACAAGGGCATCAAGGGTGACATAGCAGAGTGATAACATAAGATTCACCACAAGGTCGTTTGGAAGGTATCACGGAGTCATCCACGTTTCCTTTCTGAAATTGCAAGCCATTCTCTAATGGCCTGTACCACAATATTTTAATTTACAATTCATTATCCTATTTGAAAAAGCCATTATCCAGGGTACACCAGCTGTTTTGCGCAATAATGTATCATGAGCTTTATCTATTGTCCAGCGTAGAATTAGGAGAACATAAGCCTTGTAATTTCAGCCAAGCTCTAATTTAAGCAAGATTATATATGACGCAAAGGGAGGACTCGAGGCATCTCACTGGGTGGGGAGGAATTTAATATGACTTTTGGTTTTTATTTACCCTCTCGACTTCTTGGACTAAAATTTAGAGTCAGTTGTGAAATGGTGAAAAAAACCTGAATGTGTGCTTATAACTGTGCTATATAGAGAATTCGTTATTTGTTGATTTAGATTAGTAGTTTTTAAGCTGTTTAGGGAATAGGGGCCACAATGATTTTTTGCTGGAAGTTTCTCTTTCAGAATTGGCCTCTGTTTCCCTCAAAGTCTAAAAATAGGCATTTCCTGGACTTCTACAAATAAATCCCTTTTACTCCATGACTTTATTTGGAAGTATGTTCCTGCAGAAAATATGTACAACAGTTGCGGTACAAAACCAGAAGTGAAGGTGACCAAACACCGATAAGAGTTCACAGTGCAGTAAAGCCTTAGTTCTCCATGCTAATTGCAACTACAGGTTTCCATTTGATAAGGGTTAACTTAGATCTTTCTGGGGAAAGATGGACAGGATAAAATGCTTGCAGGCATGCTAAATGAGTTGCAGGATTCTTAGAAGATGAAGCTCCTCATATCCCTTCTGGGTGGGACACCAGTTGTGCACTGTTCATGATGATGGATAAGGTGGCATCTTGTGCAACTATGATACTTTACAATTTAGGAAATGGCAAAAATTGGATAAGATTCTTTGTAGTTTGAACTTTGCTACCTGTGTATTAAGACTCCTATCCTATGGTTCCTTCAGTAAGTAAGTAGGTACAATAAGAATGGCTGGATCCAGGAGGGAGAATGGCTGGATCTTTGAGAGAGAGAACAGTGCTGCAGAAATGTGCCTCTAGTTGGAAAAAAAACCCTCCCAAACCCAAATATTTTTAACAACTTTTGTTGTGGATTTTGTTAGGAAAAGCTGTGGAGAATAGTTATAGAGCCTGGAGGAAATGGTTTATCTGAATCATTTCCAGATGAGATTAGGCCAGTCATAGAACTGAAACTGCATTGGTAGATTGTTTTTATTGGGTCCTGAACAGGGGAATATACTCCTCTTGGTTCCATTAGACCTTTTAGTGGCTTTCAGTATCGTTGATCACTGTATTCTTCTGGACACTTACAAACTTTGGGAGTCCAGGGCATTGTTTTATAGTAGTTTTATAGTGGTTCTAGTCGGTGTCATGGGGAGAAAACAAGTGCAGGGAAGCTCCAATATGGGGTTGCAGTGTTGTTCCTGTGAAATATAATATATACATGAAATCCCTAGAAAATGTCATTTTTTGGTTCAGGGTGACAACTTGCCATCACAACCTGTGTCAGTGAGGTTATGGAAGGTTAAAACTGGTGTCTAGAGGAATCTAGATGGGGCCAAACAAACACAGCTTAAACCCAACTAAGAAAAGTTGCTAATATTCTATAACAGGGGTATCAAATTTGCGTTGTCATGGCAGCATCACATGACGTATCAGGACTTTTTCCACCTTTGCTAAACATGGCATGGACATGGCCAGTGGGTGATGCATCCGGCCGATAGGCCAGAAGTTTGACAGCCCTGGTCTATAAACATCAAATAACATCAACCTTGGCAGATATTGTGGAAGAGGTGGTTTGTGGTTTGTTCCACCTGGATCCTTAGCTCCTGCTAAGGCAAAAACCATGGCCAGGCAGCCTTCAGCAAACTCCAGCTATTGTACCAGTTAAGACTCTACAAAGACAGAGATGCCCCAACTAGAAAGCCTTACAACTGGCAATGAAGATATTGAAGTGATGGATGGTGGAGCTGTCTTTCAGGGTCAACCATAAAAGAGTGAACAGACAAATTGCAGCATATTTCATATTGCAGCAAATTGCAGCATATTTCCAGCAATATGCCAGGAAAGCCTTGATTCTAACTTCAGTGGTACAATTTTGCGTTCTGGAAGAATTGCTGGATGAGGCATGGGGGGGATATTAAAGACAGAAATGGGAGTGACTTGTTGCTTGAAAACTTCTTAAAATAATAATAATGGAACGCTTAAGACTGCAGTTGCCTATCCTTGCTATACCCTGTCATCCCTTTTATATTTAAGTGTAGATACGTTTTTTAAAAATCTGAAGAAGCACTACATGGTATAAAATGTACATTTTGTCATGTATTTTGGCTCTGTGAAATACAGTTTAGAAAACATTGGTGACTTAAATAGATCAGCAAAAGATTGTCTTTATGTTCCCTGAAGTTTATACAAGCACTTTATTATGGAAACAGTCATGACTTTTTGTCTTTGTTTAGACATCACCTGTTTCAATCTCTAAACTAGAAAAATCAGTCTGCCTTTTCAATTCTTGCAGCCCATGAAAATAAAATGGCAGAAAATAAAATCAACACAGACAGTTTCTTTCCGAAAACTAGGCAGCTAGATATCATCTTGTTTTCTGACAGTTAAATCTTGCCCTGAAACTAAGTGCCATGGCGGGAAAAATAATTAAAAAGAATTCTTAGTGCAAAAGAGTGAAGGGCTTTTTCGTGGAATAGATCCCCAATATTATATTTACGCTGCTCAGAATGGGAGCATCGGATCAAGAAGATATCTATGATTTATATAATCATATGGGGGTGGAGGGGAATTAGAGCTCTCGAAATTTGAATGTAGTAAAATAGACCAGAGCTGCAGTCCTGGGATTATTTATAATGAAAAGGATTTAGAGCATTTCAATGACATCGTTGGCCTATGTGTTACAAAATCAGCTAAGCATATTTATTTATTTGTGTTATTCATTAGTTTATGTTCCTTTTACTGATTTTTATTAGAATGTCATTGCCCCTTAAAGAAATGTTTCTTTTGTTTGCTTGCCATCCAGAGTTCTCAGATAGGTGGGCAGCCCTATAAAATTGGACAAATAAAAATTATACGCAACCCAGCAATTCAAATGCAGCTCGACTTATAAACATTCGGTTAGTGACGGTTTGAGGCACTAAAAATGTGGCTTATGACTTTTTTTCACACTTACGACCATTGCCCCATCCTGATGGTCACAAGATCAAAATTCAGATGTTTGGCAACTGGTTCATATTTATGACGGTTGCTGTGTCCCAAGGTTATATGATCACCTTTTGTGACTTTCTGACAAGCAAAGTCAATGGGGAAACCAGATACACTTTACAACTGTCTACCTAACTTAATAGCTGTAGCAAGAAAGGTTGTAAATTGGGTCAGAACTCGCTTAACAACTGTCTTGGTTAGCAATAAAAATTTGTTGTGGTTGTAAGTTGAGGACTACCTGAAATCTCATATTCTGGTTCAGTGTACGTTCCTAGTAGACAGCATTCTTCATCTCTAGAACTCTCAAATTGTGTAGGTACCGGTTGATGTCTTTTAAATGATTATTACATTAAGCATAATTATTTGCTTGGGTAAGGGTTACTACACACCATACCATTATAGTATGAAAAAATTGAAATAATTCTAAATAAGTATCTTCTATAAGCAATATTGGCACAAACAACTAACAGATTTACCATAATTCTTAGAAATGAATGGTTGAATTAGTGCTCTTAAATTATTGCTTAAAATTATAATTATGATTTCAGACAGCCAAAGTAATGTTTATTAGACAGCCAAAGTAATGTTTATTATACTAAAAAAGGAAAGAGACATAAAAAGAGTCTTGGCTATGTATAAAAATTCATTTAACTATGTGGGTATTTATATTAATGGCATCAAATTAATTTTGACTAAATTAATGATGACTGTAAGTTAAAAATCCATGAAATAACTGCTACATCTCTTTATTAAACTTTGTTCCCTGCACATTGCCCTCATAAATTTTTGAAACTGTTTAGGTACACTTCCAATGCAAATTGACTTGACTGTAACCTTTTGTACAAATGTGAAATCACAGCTTAGTTCTGTACTATTTTACATTTTCCCCATATATCATGGTCCAGATAATGTAGCATTTATTTTAAAAAAACCTAATTTAAATCTGTTTGAAATGGAGTTATGATTAATTGCATGGATTAGAAACTAAGTCGCACCATTCTTTAAGTTGTTGTCGTACTATAAGAAATTGTAAATAGTTTGTAATACCACCTAACTAGACTTTGTGGAAAATAGACTAATTTGGTCATGTTTTAATTCCACTGAAATCAGGACTAATTTATTGTGTTAATTTCAATGAGCCTAAAGCACTGCCAACTATATCCAGGACCTATGTTTAAGACCAGAACATATAATAGCTGTCCAGCCCATTTACGTGGTAATAATTACTAGCTGGGACAACTTTAAAGGGGATTAAACTAGCTCATGCAGGGTACTGCTGTTAATGAATACAAGCTGTGATAGCAATATATTACTTTCAGTACTGGCAGCTATAAGATTTCTCAACCTAATTTATTCCATGAGATAATAATTGGAAAGACCACAAATTGCACCCTGATAGTGGAGTTCCCAGTAGAATGGGGTAAAAAAAAAAAAGTCAAGAGAACACATGCAACTACTCAGTAAAAACTCCATCCCTTTGGACATCAACACTCATAGGGAGCTGAGCTTTTACCATGAGGTTATGTCTACCACCTTAAGCAGGGGTTTTAAACTCAAGACCCAGGGGCTGGATCCAGCCCATGGGTTGCTTATATCTGGCCCATGGGGCCACCCTGGAAACAGCGATGGACCAGCCTGTGGTGCCTCTGCCAGCAAAAACAAAGGTTGGGAGGGCCGCCTGTGGCCCCCCTGAGCTCCGTTTTCACTGGCCGAGGGTTGCAGGAGACCGTCACTGCTGAAAACAGAGCTCAGGAACCCATTTTTTGCTGGCAGAGCACTCAGCCCACCACAGGCGCCCCCAACATGAGGGACATTGAGCTGGCCATGCCCACCTGGCCACACCCACTCCCCCCCGAGGTCAAACACAACCCTAATGTGGCCCTCAATGAAATCAAGTTTGACATCCCTGATCTTGAGGTTTCTTTTTTAAAATCCCTTCTTCCCCACAGATGCCTCTGAGAGTCCTCAGCAAAACTATATGAGTTTTTGGGTTGGATCCTACATGGTTCTTTTTATATTTTTTCTCTGCTCCAAATTTACAAGTGAAGTTATCCAGGAAAATCAGAACACATCCATGCTTTAGGAAAGTCAGGGACAGAGGTGCTATTCAACTGGTTCACATCGGTTCAGAAGAAGCGGTGATTTGGCATGGGTTGCCAAACCATTGGTGAGCCCTGGCTGGCCATGCCCCTGACCCGATCACCTGGTCGCCCAGTTGCTCACTTGTCCCAGTCGCTCTCCTAGCTCTCCCTACCAGATGGCGGCTGCGGTGCAGCTCGGGAAGATGTCTCGGGGATGCTGCACATATGCACTGCATGTGCAGCCACTACACATGCAGTGCACATGTGCAGCAGCCAGGGACATACGCCTGCCTGCCTGCCCTCCCAGAGCATGCTTTCTTCTTTCTCCTGGCAAACGTGCCTCTTCCAGCCTGGCCCAGCCCAGCCCGGCCAGCCAGCAGGTGGGTGGGCAGACGTCCCGGGAGTTCTCGCCCCCCCCTTGTTGTGAGATGCCTGCAGCTGCTGTGTGCTTTTTTCGGTGCGGCTTGAGTCCAGCCCCACCGAAAAAAGCACACCCTATTCTATGTGCCGGGCCTGGCAAGTCCAAACAGCCAGCGCATAGAACAGGGCAGCACCAGACCATTGGAGAAGTGAGCGAAGCCAGAGATCAGTAATTTTCACTGCAAGAAGCCTGCAACTGCCGCCTGCCCCACCCAAAAAAGCACAACATGCACCGGCTCATTGGAGAAGTGGAGCAGCAGCTTCAGGCTTCTCACATCAAAAAAGGGGCGGCCGGAGGAGGCTTCTTGCTATGAAAAAAAGGTGGCTGGAAGTGAGTCTTTTTCTATGCCAGAAGCCTCCTCCAGCCGCCTCTTTCGGCATGAGAAGCCTCCCACAACCTGGCTGCTTCTCTCCTCCTTCTTTTCCTGTTTGTTCTGTATGGCCGAGGAGGAGGAGGAGGAGAGAAGAAGCCAGGTTGTGGGAGGCTTCTCATGCCGAAAGAGGCAGCTAGAGGAGGCTTCTCACACCAGAAAGGGAGTGGCTGGGGGAGACTTCTGGGACATCTGCCTGCCCACATGCTGGCTGGCTGGGCTGGGCTGGAAGAGGCGTGTCTGCTGGGAGAAGGGAGAAAGCATGCTCCCGGAGGGCAGCACCGGGTAGGTGGGCAGCTATCCCAGGACCACTTAAAGGTCGACTTTAAGAGCACCCCCATGGGAGAAGTCGAGAACCGAGAGCAAAAGTAGTGGCGTCGGGGGCGACAGGGGCCTGTGTGGCCCTCCACAAGGAGTGTGAAGGAAGGCAGACACTGCACCTCTGAGGAAAAGAGGAGATGCCAAAGCCCTGGATGTCAGCCGGGAGCGGACCACAAAGGGACACATCACATGCCCCTGTCGCCCCCGCCGCCACTACTTTTGCTCTAGGTTCTCGGCTTCTTCCATGGGGGCACTCTTAAAGTCAATCTTTAAGAGCTGGAAGACATTTTGTTAGATCGCCATTAATTCATCATTGGGTGAGAGGTGAGAATACATGAGAAGTCTTGGGCAAAGTTCTCTGACTTTTAAAATGCATCCGCGCAGTGTCTGCCTCTCTTCATGCTCCTTGTGCATGCCAGGAGCACCTAACCAGAGTGAGAGAGAGCGAAGTTCGCTGTTATGGGGCAAGCGCCTTGGCTTCCCCTCTCTATCCTCGCAATCACCCTGAGCCAGTGTGGTTCTTTACTTGGGCATCCAGACGCCCGCAGCAGCAACAGCAGCGCCGCAACAACGAGGTACAGTAAGATTTGGCAGTGCAAATTTATCTCCGAGGGGCTTCTGGCAAAAAAACAAACCAAAAACCACCCCAAAACAAAACCCAGTCGGCAGGCAGCTTTGGCAGGCAGTCGCGATCTTTAGTTGGGCTTTTTTTTCGTCAACCCAAGGGTGGACGAAGGGGCGGGGGAAGTTATGTAGCAAATCACCCTGTCTTTGCAACATCGGTCATGTGACATCACTTGCAGCAAGGTGCCACACCACCATGCTGAGTTGGCCACACCCACCCAGTAACATGACCACCAAGCCACACCCACCAAACAAACCACATCCACAGAACCGATAGTAAAAAACTTTGAATCCCATCACTGGTCAGGGAATAAAATCACACCATCTGTTTTTAACACAATGGAATTTCTCTTTCTGTAACAGCCAAGAAAAACACTTTTTTGGTAGTTGTGACATACTTTGACTGTGATTGTTGAAATAGAATGGAAACTGAAAAAATAAGCGATTTTTGTTAAAACTTTTAGCTCTGACAATTACATAAGGTCTGTTGATAATTCAAACCATTTCTGAATTTAGGATATAAATTGTCCAAAGTCTGTAATGTTTGAAATAAACAATTTTTAGGCCTTTTAGTTCAGTACCTAATTCAGCCTTAATAGTCTGAGTGATTCTTGGTAAATACAGCAGTCTTTTAAATAACTACACTGTTACTTTCATGACTGCAAAAATTACATTAAAAAACAAACTAGCAGGTAGAATTGATAGCTGGGATACTGCATTCCATATGGCCAATCCTAGTTAATTTGATAGCTGGGATACTGCATTCCATATGGCCAATCCTAGTTAATTTTTGGAGCTGTACATAGTAATCTGCAATGCTGAGTATTATTTATTTGGGCTGGTCTCAAGGCCACAAGATTTCCAGTAGAGATCAGGCAAGTTGCCTGGAATAGATTTCCATTGAAGATATTGGGAATACACCTGGATCATTTTACATACAAAGCATTTATTTAATTCCAGAAAGGGAATCAGATAGTATCAACAAAATGTAGGACCAAGAGCAAAATACAAGGTTTTTGCCTGAAAGCATTGGCCAGGTTCCTTGTTTTCTCTCACAAATCATCTTGGGCTCTTTGTATATTTCATAGAGGCTTGTATTTAGGGAATAAATTGTCTTCTTGTTTTTTATTCATTTGGCATTGTGTTAAAAAGAGTTTGGATGGCAATTTTTCATATAAGGACTCTTTAGACTAGAGCAGGGGTGTCAAACTCACGTCGTCACAGCATCATCATGTGACTTATCACAATCTTTTCCCCCTTTGCTAAACCAGGCGTGGGCATGACCAGCATGTACAAGTTTGACACCTCTGCTTTAGAGAAATCACAGTACTTTGCATTGGAAAATTTCATGAGCTCAATAATGCCACTGGAATCTTTTTCTCCACTCCAGATCTATGGATTAAATATTCCATCTATCAGAAAAAAATATTCTAAAAATAATTCACAGTTTAAGGGTGGTTTCATGTAAAACGGACTCTTTCATCTAGGTAGGAAAACACCCAAAGAATTAACATAATTTACATCTTAAAAATAGATTTTTGCACATATCCCATATATGAAAATTGATCAATTATGGCAAGCACATTTTGGTGGAAAAAATCTGGAAGATCCATTAGATGACACACACACACACACAAAAAGAATTTTCCACTTTAGTGTTGTCAAGATTCTTGCAGCCTTGAACTGGTAGCACTGCAATGAGCATGGCTCATATTTTCCTATTGTACTGTAAATGTTTCCAAGTTTGAGGGGGGAAATGACTTGTTCTAGATTTTTCAAACAATAAGGTTCACACAAATCACATAATTTATTCGTTTACTTTCATTTCAGGTGCACTTCCCTAAGGGGAAGCAAAGCCCATGATTAGAATAGCAAATATGTTTGCCTTTCTCACTGGCTCAAGGTTGACTCAGCCTTCCATCCTTCTGAGGTCGGTAAAATGAGGACCCAGACTGTTAGAGGCAATATGGTGACTCTGTAAACCGCTTAGAGAAGGCTGTAAAGTACTGTGAAGCAGTATATAAGTTTAAGTGCTATTGCTTTTAAAAGCAAATACCCCAGGGTTAAAGCAAGAGAAATTAAATGAGAGACAGAATCCTATTTGTTCAAGAACCAACAGAAGAATTCCTTTACCATTTTCTCCTAGCATCAGATAAAAACCACATTGATTTCAACTCTGTAACAGAATCCAGCAACTTACAAAACAGCTGATGGGAGGGATGAAATTTGGAATAAAGGAACATGTTATAAAAATGGCTAAGTGCCCCTTAACACATCTTCTGTTTTCAAATTGTCTTTTCCCTTAGCCTAGCAATGCTTCTAGGAACCCATCTTCTAGCCCTTCCAGATGGCAGCTCATGCTATTATCCAAGCGTATGTTGTCACAAAACAACACACAACTGAATAGCAGGGCAATTTTGTATCTTTCATTTCCAATCTAGCATTTCTACCATTGCACTCTGACCACTTTGGTGGCTAGAGAACAATGTTTGGATATTTCCTGACTAAGCCGATTGATTGCCCTTAATATTCTTCAAGCTGATTATTCAACTGTTCTGATTGTCCCTCTGCAAGTCTTTTCCCCATTTCTTTCTTTCTGGCAAAAAAATAAAGCCCTTTCCCCGCTCAGATATATGATGTGGGAAAAGAAGATTAAGAAGTGGTTTGTTTCCTCTCATGCTCCACAAGGCATCTATTTATCTTCTATAGGCAGAAAACTAACACTTGAAAGCCAGCTGAATTACTAAATGGGAGGGGAAGGAGCTTAAAACACATGAATGAGCTACTTGAGAAAAAGACCTTCCTGGATGTGACATCTCAAAGTGACCTACTTCTAGGAAGGGGAGAATACTAAAAGGGTAAAAAAAAAAATAGAATTATACTGCATGGATTGTTGAAAAAAATAGGAAATGCTGTGGCAGGTGAGAGAAATAAAAGAAAAATGAACAGATATCTGCAGGACATCATTGACTTTATCCAAATGTATATTCAGTGTGTAAATGGCCCATTTTTGTGTGGTGCAGCAAACTGTTATCCATTTAGTTGATGTTTCTGAAGGAAGTCTTCCTTTGCCTTTTCTTGATATATCATATATTCAATCTCGATTTTTTCCCCCACACCTGCTTTACCACTGAGCCATGAACTTTCTGCATTATATTTATATATCTGGGCAAGGTAGCTACAAATTTATTCTGATGAGGCTCTTTGAACCACTTACTTGAGATGCTTTTGGACATGAATATAATAATACAATGAAATAGGAATATTTTTTTTAAAAAAGTAACAGATAAATGTAACAAGATTGGAGGCAAAGAAACTATTGCTTAAGCAAACAGTCTGAATAAATGGAAGTTGTAAATGTTACTTCTTGCTTTCCTGAATCTAATGTAGTGTGGGGTTGTTTTTTTTTTCAGGCTGATCTCTTTGAACTGTGATAAATAAGACTTATCAAATTGATTGAATGAGTCACAGTATCTAATTATATGAATGTTCAGCAGATTGAGGCTACTCTTCTTGTTGAGAATCCCTCTTTTTACCATTCTTTATTTACTATTCTCCTTCCTTCCAAAATTCCCACTGCAGCAAAGGACCACTGCTTATCTCTTATTGTGCTTCTTCTCCCCTGCTACCAGTACCTGCTAATCTGCTCTCTTGAGGAGCAAAGCAGTAGTGTGGACCAAGAGAAAGAGCTAATAAAAGACAATAGGCGCAGAAACAAGAAGGGAGTCCCATTGAGAGCAATTTGTTGAAGCCCTTTCCCTACAAAAATTGACAGTAAGCAATATAGGAGAGTTTGTTAAGGTCTTAGCATAAGATGTGTGTGTGTGTGTACGCACACATACACATACTGAGGTGTTACAGACCTGAAGCACTGGTAATCAAGTGAAATATGAACAAAATCAAGAGTTTATAAAGACTTAAAAGATGCAAAGACTTAGAAATGCCTTTCTAGCAAGATGTTCTTCTGGAAAAAAATGTTCATAATACTTTATGCTATTGTTTCGCTTTCTAATTGGAATATCTCTTTATATCTCACAGGACATAAAGCCCTTCTCACAGGTTCCAGGATAAACAGAATATATAGCACAATCTAATGTGTTAAAACAGACAATATTCCTCCTCCGAAAGACAAACATCCAGCTTTTCATCACCAGACTAGGTAAAATCATGACCCAAGAATCCAACAATTCACACCACCAAGTTATATGTATATTCTTCGTTATTATAACAAAACATGAATATTTTCTCCTAAACTAGATTCTCTCCTAATTCGTTCCTCTATTTGGGATGGAGCAAATAAAATAATAAATAGCTCTCTGGATGAATTTCAAGGAGTGTTGACAAACTTATTCACTCATGCCTGTGGTTTTCAGAAAGAAAGCTCATTATGTAGAGTAGAGTTTATGCATACACTCCAAGACCTCTACTCCAGTCCATTGTGACCTTTACTACATGACACAAAACAGGACCTTGGCAACCAGGCAGGAATGTGTAGATACATTCCCCAAATCCTTTAACTCACTTTCAGAGTTGAATCCACTCACAGAACACCAAGCATAACAATTTGTTTCACAGAATATTTCACAAGCCAAATCTTAATATTAAAAAGTGTAGATTCTTCATTGAATATTCAAGCTCTTCATGCAATTATCCCAGCAAAGACATATCTCTTACTAGCTAGAAAAGTCGTCAGTCACAATTGGAAATGAAAATCTGGTTTTAAGTCATTGCAGTTGTAAGTCCTGACATCTATGTAACTGGATCTATTTTTTTTTCATATTTGTCATAGTGGTCATTAAGCAAATCACTACTGTTCCTAAGCAAATCACATGACTGTTAAGAGAATGGTACAGTCATTCTCCCAAATGGGCTTTTTTTGTCAGAAATCAAGGACACAAACAAATGAATTGCAGAATAAATCAAACCAGATTTTTCATTCAAAACTCTGAAGTAACTCTGATCCTTATATTTTTGACACTATTCATACAGAAAGCCAGTTTCCTTAAGAAATCTATAAGTAAAAGGTAGACTGATTCAACAAATAACTGAAAAATCAATGAATTTCAGGGAATAAAACAACAATTCCTAACACCCAATGGGACATCAGTTCAACAGGCATACATAAAATAGCTTTGTACAAAGCACTTTCCCTTAATTGAATCACATTTTCTATTATTTTAAATTTTGTTTAGGAACAATTACCAACAGATCTTATAATAATGTATAATAGCAAGATTATAATTGCAATGTATGTGTTATAATATTTCATTAGAATTTCATTAGATGCCTGCAGCTGTTGGAGCAATCTAACTGGGTAAAAAATCTTCCCGATTTTATAGAAAAAACTGAGTTCAAGAGTGTAGCCAGTTTACAAAATGCATTCCCATTAAGATATGATCAACCACCACAACTTCCTAAATTAATAAGATTTCTATATTTCCCATACTGAGATTCAGATAGTTTTCCCTCCTAGCATCTTTTTAAAATCTGTTTCATGTAGCTCTGCTGAAAAGCAGAAATAAAACTGAACATTAACAAAACGCCGATAACACCACATTTCAAATTCTCTAGATTTTCTCCTTGTCCCAGCATTTAATCTAATCTCCTTAAACCTAAGTCTGAAAAGGCTGCTAGCTATTATTATCTCATCCTCCTTATTTTTTTTTTCACCATTTTATCTTCAGCTCCACTTTTTGTCATTTGCATTATTCCTTACCATCACATGGAATTCATATTCAAAGAAAACATATTGACTCAAGGAGATAAACATTACGGTAGAAAGGACTCCCTTACTAGAAAACAATGTCTATGACTAAAAATGGGAAGTAGACAACCTGAGGAACGGGCCTCTGTCCTTTGAAAATGTTAACCAGCTAAAGGGCTCTGACAAGTGCACTAAATTAAAATTCTCTCAGCCATTCCAGGCCTGGATCTATGGAGGTGAGATGAATAATTGTATATGGAAGATTGTGAGGCAAGCAAATTAACCAGGTCTAAAACAGTCCATTTCTGCTTGGAGCAGACTGAAGCCTTTTTACTTAAGTCTTTTCTAATTTGTCGCCCTACAGACATGCTGAGGACTATAGTCCCAAGAACTCCCGGCCAATATGGCTTCAGGTTTACTGAATACTTTCTTTATTGTAGATAAATCTTTCCCTGTTGTTCACTGTTGGCAAGCTGATTGATGCCAGGTGTTACGTTTTCAAGGTGTGCAAATGGATATTTTTAGGATATAGATCAGAGGCAGAAAGATTTTAAGAAGTAAAAGAGACTCTTCCAAACAGCTACATGGCCCCTTCTCATTTCCAGATTTCAGATTCACATAGAATTCACATTACATGTTATAACACTCTATAAAGATATTAGAAATAATAAAGATTTATTTCATTTATAAATAAACTTTCAAGTTTCATTGTTGAAGCATTGGAATGTGCTTAGAATGTTGGGTTAGGACTTGGAGATGGCCATGGTCAAGTTTACTCTCTGCCACAATATCTCACCTGGTGCCCGTGGGACAGGTGCTTCCTGTCTGCTTACCTCATCGAGTGGTTGTGAGAAAAATTGGAGAAGTGAACATCACCATGAATTTCTCGAGGAAACATATGATGTGTTCCTACCAAGTGAAAATAATTATATACATAACATAGTTCCCTACCTCCTGAATCAATTCTAATTCTGCTTTGCTTGATTGCTTCCCAGTATGATTTCCATACATAATTTTCTACGAAATTTATTTCTTACTAATGTGGAAGTAGGTTCATTATGAGGAATGCATTGCTTTAGAACAGGTCTGTCAAACTCATGGCCCGCGGGCTGGATGCATCACGTGCTGGCAACGCCTACGCCCAGTTTAGCAAAGGGGGAAAATGTCCTGTGATGCCGCCATGATTTAGAACTTCCATGGAGGAATTTTCTGCTTCTGGGAAGCTTTTTATTCCTCCTTGTGATGTTCAGAAATGAACGTCTTCCTTAACTTCTTCTTTAATATGTCGTTCACCTCAGCTTACAAGATCCAAGTTCTGTTCAAGATCTTTCAGCACACAAAATCAGCATGTTCTGCTCTTATTATGGAAAGGAAGCTCCTGTCATTATTTGTATTGAATACATGGCACAAAGTGGAAGCTGCAAGCTGCAAATCGATACCATGTGTGCTAAAATTCAGTGTATATTGTTTGAGGCTTCTATGTACAGTATTTAAATAGTTTGCAATATCTAATGTTATCCCATTACACCCCGGGGACCTGGGCATTGTGAGTACAGTGATGAATGGCACCTCCAGGAGCCAGATAATGTCTTTTCTTCAGAACTATTAATAACTTTTCCCTTGCCATAAGCTTCCTGCCAATGACAAAATGGCCCCAAATGT
The DNA here is from genome assembly GCF_049901715.1 of Pseudonaja textilis. Classification (NCBI taxonomy): domain Eukaryota; kingdom Metazoa; phylum Chordata; class Lepidosauria; order Squamata; family Elapidae; genus Pseudonaja; species Pseudonaja textilis. The sequence continues at coordinate 183,588,522 of NC_141990.1, read as the reverse complement.
CTTGTTTGAACTGAAGTAGAAACTATTTGCTCTGCATCCCTTCCTGAAGCATAGCTTTGTTGTTTGCATCCAAGACTGACATCTCTACCCCATTCCTCGTACAGGGACATTTGGGAGTGTGAGTCAAAAACCAAGGTTACTCATGCCTTGGTCATTACCTGGTTGGATCGCTGCAACACGTTCTACATACAGCGGTCCTTGAAAACCACCTGCAAGCTACAATTGTTTCAGAATGTAGTGGCACATATAGTGATGGTTGCCCCTATGTGGGGAAGAACGGGGACCAGTTCAGGAGTCTGGGGAGGACTTGGACGAGGGTCCTGCATCCAATGCAGAGATGGGGTCAGGACCATCTGGGAGATGTGTGCTGACTCCAGAGTCTCCAGAGTCTGGCAGCAGCGAGACAGAGGAACAAGGGGAGTCTGCTCCCAGCATGAGGGGCACAGAGCTGCTAGAAGGCAAGAACAGCTAAGACAAAAGGGGTGACTCAGGAGTAAGGCTTGGAAGTGATTGCCCCTCCCCTAAGGTATAAAGGAGGTGCAAGGTTAGAGAAACCTTTGCAGGAAGCAAAATCGTTCATTCTGTTCGGATTAAACGTGCATAAGCGCACCAAAATGTGCCTACCGTCCCTGTCCTATTGTTTCTTTTTCTTTTTTATTCGTATCCATTTCATGTATTTATAACCATGTTTATACTTATACCTGTTATCTAATAATTGGTTGACAAAATAAATGAATAAACAAACAAACAAACAAACCTTGAAGCACTGTGTGGACTTTGTACTTTGGTTGTTTTTTTTATAGTTCATTTGGCACTTTAGTTGTTGGCAACAATTCAAAGGAGAGAAAGGTGGATGCTTATCTCGAGGGACTGTTTGGGACTCATTACAGGCTGGAAATGAACATAATTCCCAGTGTTGAAATAAAACAAGAGTTGTTTTAACTAAGTGTGTGCTTAATTACAGTTTCAGGAAGCCTTGGTCAAAATATTTCCTTCCAGATACAATTCAATATATTAGTTACAGGGTCACAGGGCCAGGTTATCTGCGGGACCACCTCTCCCTAAGGATATCTATCTGTACAACCTAGCCTCTTTCTGCCTTAAACATTTCATCTTATGGATTAGGATGTCCACCTTTTTCGTTGTAGTCCCTGCCCTATGGAACATCTTTCCCCTCTGAGGTTCAGCAAGCCTCTACCCCACTAGTCTTCCAAAAAGAACTTAAGACCTAACTTTCCTCTCAAGTGCTAATACAAGGTGAGATTGATGGGAGTTTACTATTTGTGGTTTTAATAGAAATATGCATTAATCGTACAATGATACTGTTCTAACTGCTGGTTGGAAGCTACCCAGAGTTCAGTATCAGATGAGTGGCTATCTAAATGTTTTAAATAAATAAATAAGCCAATTTTGTGGCTATACCCCTGCATTCAATTTTGTGGCTATACCCCTCCTTTTTTTGTAAGCAACACATAACAGGAGGTAGTTTTGATTGTGGTATTGCAATGTTGACACCCATCTCAGACACACTAACCCTCTTGTCGTTTGAAAAAAAGACAATAACAAAAAATTGAGTACTAACAACGGGATGCCTTTTCACGATAACAGACTCTACCACCTGAGAGGTCACCTTCCTCTGACCAATGTAGAGATGTTTCTGAACTGGATATGCCAAAAGTCTTAGCTAACAGGGTTAATACATGTAGTTCTCAACTTACAACAGTTCATTTAGTGACCATTCGCCAAACTGGGCGTGAGCTGTGTGACGCATCTGGCCTGTGGGCTGGGAATTTGACATTCCTGTATTAGACATTCTGTTTATATATATATAGCACCACAGAGCAAACTGAGAATACAGTCACCATGTGCTTTACTTCTCAACTATATAACTGTAACAGGAAACTGAAAACTCTACTTAGAACAAAAGAGCACAGAGTATATACCATAGATCCAAACTTGTAAACACTGCCATCTACTGGCTAAATACTACTGTAGTTGTTGCATAAAAATACGTTCCAACAATGAATTCCAACACAAAGTCAATGAAAAAGCCAGATTCACTTAACAATAATACTATTAATTTAATAACTGCAGTGATTCACTTAACAAATGTGCCATGGAAAGTCATAAAATGGGGAAAATTAACAAATTTCTCATTAGCAACATACATTTTGGGCTCAATTGTGGTAGTAAATCGAGGACTATAGTTCAGTATGTTATGAACTATAAAGTCAGATAGTCCTGATAAGTAGCTATCTACTTTAATTAGACTAAATGAGATAACAGATATGTGTTGCAAAAATGTCTAAAGACTGTGTGAACTACTGCCATTTAGTATTTCATCTGGAATTTTGCACTCCCCTAATGTTGTTATTGGTAAGTATGATAAAGAGGACTATAAAATGGAAGATGAACTCATTTTAATTCCATGTGTGCTATGGTGTCCATTGAAACATTACACCAACAGTATGTACAACTGATGTATGGTTCTGGGAGCTGAAATAAAAATAGCAGGGAATAAGAGTACCATATCATCTTTCTTTCAGGGACTTAAAACTACACTTTGCCAATCTAGGGAGTAAATGCAACTGTTGATTTGTTCTTGTTTGTTATCCTTCCATCCTGATCCTTTTCCATTATATTAGACTTGACAACTTAGTGCCTACCACTTTTGTTAGACTATAACTACCATGATCCTCAGCCAGACAGGCCAATGAAGTTGGTTGGAAATTATAGTCCGACACATCTGGAGGGCACTTAAGGTCAATGCTTATAACTGACTTTGCCACCTGGTGGTAGCCATTCACAAAACATGAAAATTGATGTTGCCATCAGAAGCAAGTATTTGTCAATGTTTGTCTCTGGATGCTGATCATGTGTAGTTGTCAACTCCTATCTCTGAAGCAAGGGTTTAGGAGAAGTTTGATACAGGCATGTCTGAAGAGCTGCTGGGAAACGATAATTCACTGCTTGATTTTTTTTTTTAAGGCTTATTTTAATAATGTGGAAGAACTCCTCATGTCTTCTATGATTGATTGTGATAATGCCCATAATTCTGCTGAATGGTCATTTTCAACTTTGAAATCACAATGAAAACCACAAATTACAGCATTTCAGGTTGTATTATTTCTCTTACCTTAAGCTTAGCCAGGAGAAGTTCATGATCATGTAATAATTTTTTGGTCTCTTCTTCATTGCTGCCAATTTCTAATAAATTTGGTGCTGATTCAACGAGCTGCAGCTGTACCCATTTGCCACACTAAAACAAAAATATAAGCAAATATTGTTCCAAGCAGATACGGCCCTCCACATTTTTATACAGTAATTGGTTCAGACAGTAATAAGCTAAAATCAACAAAGGATATAAAGCAGGTGGTCCAACCTTTTGGCTTGCCTGGATGCATTGAATGAAGAGGAATTGTCTTGGGCTGTATGTAAAATTATATAATATAGTTATGTATATTATGTATAAATAAAATTAAAAGTTTACCATTATGTATAAATAATGCTAAAAGTTTGCCAGCTATATTACTAGCTCTCTGGGGCAGCATGCAATCCATGAGTCGTGGGCTACACCACCTGACATAAAGGATTATGAGCTGTATCTAAATGAAGTCATGCTTAGAGTAGAAGTATTTAAATAAATAGAACTAAGGCTACTAAATTACATGTTTATTTTAATAGGTCTAATGTGAACTTCACTATTTTGGATCAGCCTGGACTTTTCTTTGCAAGCCATAACTATATTTTACTTTTATTTTTAAATATTTATTTATTTATATTAAAGATGTTTGCATGTCATCATGATCAAAACCATGTCTCAGTGGCTCACATAAAAATAAGTAGCACATAAACTTTGGCATACATAACTTTCAATAGAGAAGATGTGCAATGAATGCGTATACTAAAATGAGATGGTGAAATAATACTCATTAAGGTTTTAAATAAGCCTTTTTTTACTTCGAAAAATGCAAATTGATATTTGCAATATATGAGAATTAATGATTCCCCTATACATTAACATCATAATGATTCCTTTAGTTAATCAGCTTAGGTTAATGCACTTTTATAAACCGAATATAATCCTTAACAATATGGAAAACAAAGTTATAAATTCTCAGTGAATGCAATCACAATCAGAGAAAAACTACATGCAAACAAAGATGTCCCTGCACACTTTGCTGTGCTGTTTATTTAATTTTAGTCAATATGTCTTTAAAGAAAGCAAATTATTTATCTGGAATGATGCCTGATTGATTTTTAAATTTGCTCATCAAAAAGCAAATTATTTCTCTTGAATGATGCTTGATTGATTTTTAAACTCTTTCACTCATCAGAAACTTGCAGTACATTATCCTGCTCCTTGGGGTTTTTCCTTCGGCAGCTCAGCATTAACTTTTATACGTGAACATTTGAGCAGAGTACAGAATACCAACCTAGCCCAGAGGCAGAATTAGGCTCTGTTCTGCTTACCTTAAGAAGAGCAATGACAATTCTGCAATTCCCAGCCTCAACCAGAACTGAACTAACAGTTGTTGTGGAAAGTGGCTCCTCGGGACTATTGTTGCTGGTCATGGTGTTGCTGTAGAACTGGGCTTCCCGTGAAAAGGTTTCCCTCCAGCAGCTGGGAAAAGCTGCTGGTCATTGCAAAAGGCAGCAAATGGGGTTATTTGGCTCCCTTCCGTCAAAGAGCTCAGCTAACACTGATTGCTCTGCCAAAAGGAAAGAACAGGAGGTTAAAAATAGACACCCCCCATTGAATTTATCTTTCAAGGCAGGAGGAGGGAGAGGGAGAGAGGGATGTGACACTCCTCTATTTTTGTAGTTTTTAACTGCTATCCATTTTTGCTCCCTAAAACATAGATCTTAGGTCTCAAAACATAAGGCTTTCTCTGTTTGCTAATAGGAAAAGGTTACATATAGGAAGTGGGGGAAGAGAAAGAAAATGAATGTTTTCCTCAAGTTGCTGTTTATTTGTGAAACGTTCTTTACATAGTGCCTTAAACGGAGCTATCAGAAAACCATTCTAGAACAGCTAAAAAACAAGATCCATACTTGCTTCCAAAGTAAGACTTCGTTTTCAAACTTTCGTCTCATGATCCCAAATTATAAAATATTCTACTGTTCACAAAAAACAAACAAACCAAGAATAGCATAGACGCATCACCATCTAAGACCGTTCAAGGCAAGGAATTGCCATTTGATGATATGTGGAACAACTTGCCTCCAGAAGTTGTGACTGCTCCAACACTGGAAGTTTTTAAGAAGAAACTGGACAACCATTTGTCTGAAATGATATAGGGCTTCCTACTTGAAAAGGGGATTGGACTAGACTTCCAAGGTCCCTTCCAACTCTGTTATTCTGTTCTGTTCTGTGATAGCCACAATGAAAGAATCAATCACACACACGTTTATTGTCATTTTTAGTGATGTTTTATCTGGAACTCAGTTAACAGTTGGAATAGATATCAGTTCCACTATGCTCTGGGGTAATCCACTAGTGTTTAATTTTTAGGTGTTTTTATATCTCTAACTGCTTTGAGACGGGAGGAGGAGGAGGAGAAGTCATTATATTATGATCTCTTTTATTCATTAAACATGAAACTCAATCAACTGAACTTTTAAAAATGTATCACAAATATCACTGGCTGCCACTGATGGTTGATACGTGTTGCTGTCAGCATCCTAGAAATCAACCAAGTATCTTCTTAAAGTGTATGATGTTCCGAGTAGTGCAGTTTTTTGCAGTTCCGCTGGTGTTATTGCAGGAAGTTGCAATTTCTTCATGTACTTTATAAAATTCTGGGACATGGTACAAAGTGCCCTGATGACAATGGGTATCACTGTCACATGTTTCAACCATAATCACATTTCATTCAATGGCCAAGTCGTGATATTTCGTGATTTTTTTCCAGTTTGATTCTGGCATCTCCTGACTACTACTACTATTACTACTACTACTACTACTTATTATTATTGTTGTTGTTGTTGATGTTGTTGTTGTTATGGCTCCTTTTGTTTTCTTTTTTGAGAATCATCATAAACAGACAATCAGTTTAATCATCGTTAAATATAGCTTAAAGTTGCTTTCCCAGTAGATGCAGACTGAAGTTTTCTTGCTTTCCCCACCTGAAAAAATAGTGTTTACATTTTATCAGTTCTAAAAAAGAGTGAATTTTATGAATGAAGACGAATCGAATTTGGGTCAGTCACTGGGACCAGACTCTTCCGAGCGTTCGGACTCATACTGGAATCCATCTTGAGGGAATTTCTCTCTACTGAAATTACGTACTTTGGGCTGTTCTGTGAATCTTGTTTATGTGGTGGCTTCTTATTGGCTGATTGGTGTGTTGATTTTTGAATGTATTTTTGTTTCAGAAGTTTCCTTCATTATAAAAAAACCATATCACAATAACTTTATTTGACACCACTCTATTGATACACTTAAAAACATTTATTCCATGCTGGGGAAATCACAGACAGATTTTCACCAGGCTGCTAAAATCGATATATGTTAAATCTATTACTAGAAACATAGAATGTGCCACAGGCAGTCTGCAGAATGAGGGAACAGCTGCTTGATTCCCTGCACTAGGACAGCTGAGCAAATGAAACTAGTGTTTAGGCCACAGTCACTTATCAGAAATGACATTTTTAGCTAGTATGTTTAAATATGCCACATGTAGGTTGCTCCAAAGCAATCTACAAATTTTGTGTGTGTGAGTGAGTGTGTGTGTGTGCGCGTGTGTGAATGACATGGCTGGCAAGAGAAATCTATATCTTTATTTTTTATACATACATATGTGTATGTGTATATGTGCGTGTACACACACACACACATATATGTAGTAATTGAAGTTTGATGCTGGTTGGCAATTCATGAAGCACAGATTGTTGTCACTGGATAAATTGCCATATTATACATGTTTCTCAACAAAGAAAAATATTGCAATAGTGATGGAAATGACTCAGGTTTTGTTCACATAAGCACACCCATCAGTTGAACACAAAATACTCAAACATTCAGCTTCATCACATAATGGTCATAATCCTCTAATTTACAGACCATCACAGGTGCCATACACCAGAAGTGTTTTCATAGTCCTTCATTTCATAGCAAATGCAAGTCTTCTCATTGTAGCTGCCAACATCAATCAAGGCAGAGCGAGTCACACACCTGCAACATTATGTGCATCAACTGGAATCAGTTTCACTACATGCAAAGCAAAAGCAAAAGGTTGATTTGTGGTTCTGTGTTGATAAGCTTTGGGGGGATTTTGCAAGCATTTGGACATATTTCTGTGAGCCAGCCCTAGCTTTTGTAGACTCTGTTTCTGCATCATGTATTTGCTTGTGGTCCCATCAATCAAGCAATGTCATCTAGCAGGACCCAGGAGGTGGGCCTTCTCTGTTACAATACCTGCAACATCCTCCTGGAAATTCATAAGCCTCTACCCTTACCTGTCTTAAAGCAAGTCTTATAAACCTGACCTTTTTTCCCAGGACTTGGATTAAGATGTTTGGCAAGCCTATTTAAGTTGTAGGTGATGTCATGAGAATAACTTTTAACCTTCCCTCCTATTAGATACTTTTTTCTATAAAATGTTTTTCTTGCTTTTTATCTTCTAAAGCCACCCAGAATGAGTTTAGAGATGAGCAGCTTGGACATTTGATTAATAATAAATCAATAAGCTACAACATTTAATGTGCATATCTGTATTTTTAAACTTGGAAGTGGGATGATCTGGGCGAGTGTCAAAGCATGAATTTATCTTTGCTGGAATGAATGCACTGATTTTCCATGTAGAAAGACACTTGCAAGATTAATCATCCATTTCTTTCTCTCTACTCACAGCCTGTGTTTACTGCAGTGTTTTTTCCTTGTTGGGGTAGGGAGTGGATTCCTGAATAGATCTGTGTTATATATGGCTGCATGGCAGGGGTGCTGATTGGCAAATAACTCAAAATCACAGCAGGAAGAATTTTGTAAATGTTTGTTTTTATTTCATTTATTTAGTTATCCACAATATTTAGAAATTGCTCCATGCAACTGAGACAAAGCAAAGATAAACCAGACAAAGGACCATTAACATGAGTAATACAGTGAAACAAACCATAGAGACCCTCAGTTTGTCTGAGGCCAAAATCACTCTGGAATAAGATGTTCTTAACAGATTTGTGAAATGCAAAGAGAAGTGGCTTTGTGTGTGGATGTGGGTGTGTATACCTCTTGCAGGAGAAGGGGGCAGAACCTCTATAAACTTTTTTCTAGATATTCAAACTGGAGGAACAAAGTCAAACTGTGCCAGGCAGTTCCAGAGGTTTCCTGGTGTTCTGCTATATGTGATCTTCCAACTGGCTTGGGATAACTTTTATTTCAACCCAGGACTTGGGACCTGGGTAACTTCAATATGGCCTATCTTGGATAGATTCTGCCTACCTAATATGCAAAAATTGTGGTCTTCTGTCTATTCAGATATTTGGACTAGAACTGTACTTATTAGGATTTATGGAAGAAGAACTGAATAAAAAGCACAGTTTCTTATAGTTTATGATCACAATGGAGAATGTAGTATATGAACATAAATGGGAATGTAAAGGAGCTCAAATGTTGAAGATTGAATATTTAAAGTTATGGACTTGGTGGAGATGGCAAAACTGATATCTGATGAGAGGGAGATCTACAGAGGCTTTTATTAATGTCTGTCTATGGATTATATTCAGAGGTGGTATTCAGCAGGTTCTGACCAGTTCTGGAAAACTGGTAGCAGACATTTTGAGTATTCGGAGAACCAGCAAATACCACCTCTGACTGGAGATTTTACAGTATCCTTCCCCTGCCAGGCCCACCAAGCCACGCCCACAGAACTTGTAGTAAAAAAAAAATTGAATCCCACCACTGTTTATATTGCAAAGGTAGAGAAAAACAGCTTGAGGATATAGATTTTTGTAGATTATTCAAGAGAAAACAATGGAAAATTTAAATAGCGATTACATGTAACATGTTTAACCAGCCACAACAATATGTCATGTTCCCTGGTAACCCTGGAATCTGCAATAAACAGATTTAAACTAGACCACATTTTTAAAATATAAAGTCTAAGGCATGCACTTTTAGTGGAATAAAAGAATCAGAAAGGATTAATGGATCCGTGAGGAAAATGAGGGCAGACATTGTTGGTTTTTTTAAATTTGATATTAAATTTTATGTTTATGGACTTCTGTTTTTGTATATGTTTACATGTGATGTTTTTAATGTCTATTTTATGTATATATAACTTTGATAAAAGTTTATATACTTCCATTGGGTACTTGGGGAGGAGCATGGACAGGCCTGCCATGTGGGGACACCCTCCTATGGAATCACCCACAACAGAGGCAAGAGTGGCTCCTATTCTCATGGCCTTTTGGAGATATTTAGGTATTTATTGATTGCTCAGAGTCTGATAGACTGACCTACAGAAATTTTGTAAACGAATGAAATACAGAAAAATGAATAAGGGAGACAATTTTAAAAAGAAATATACCTTTATCAACGGTAACAAGGCCTTTTAATAGGTAGATCAGGCCAAAAAAGATAATATGTTCATTTTTCTTTTTCTAGAAAACTTCACAAAAAACAAGGAGCTACTTTAAGAATTGAGACTGGAGAAACACAGAGGTTCAAAATGGAAAGAGACTGTTATATCTGGGAGGACGGTTCAAGAACGGAGGCAAGACTCAGATAGTAACTAAAGCTCTTTATTTGTGACTTCAGATCTGAGCAACTAACCCCAGCCGCAGCAGCCCCTTATATAGGGCTGGCTGCGGCTAGGCAGCCAATGAAGGCGATTTGAGTTTGCCGCTCTTGGCAGGGCCAATCGCGGCAGCCCGTTTACTGGCCGATCGCATCAGTCTATGGCGACCAATCACGATCGGCTTTCAGTGGGCCAATCAGATTTGCAGGCTACGAACCTGCTAGTCCAGAACACCCCTCCCCTCTCGGTTCTGTTTAAGGGGTGGAGTAATATCGTCTCGCAGGTAGGCAGGTCTTCGCGCCTGTCTGCCTGACTTCCGCAGTTCCGCTTGACCCTGTTCAAACCCGGGTTCAGATGGACTGCTTGCTGGATCAAACAGGAACAGTGAACCGGTGTCATGGTTAGGGCTCTCCTCTGGTGCTCCCGGGGTGATGGAGTCCTCAGCCTCGCTGTTACTGCCATGGCTCCCGGGGCTCGCTGAACCTGCCTGGTTGCTGCTTCTTGTTGAAGCGTTTGACTGTCCAGTCTCAGTTGCAGCTGGTGAGTGTTGCCAACCATGGTGCGGTGATCTCAGTGTTAGTTCGGAATAAACAGGTGTTGGTTCTAATTCTGAGTTCACTGCTTCCCCTCCCCCCCTAGTGTCAAAGTTAGGGTCAGGGATGGAAGATGTGGTTAGTCTGGAGCGCAGTTGGTCAATATGGCATTTCCATGGTCTGCCATCAGTGGTGAGTAGACGGTAGGAGCGGGGACCCGTAACTTGAGTTACCTGGGCAGGAATCCAAAGGGGATCCCCAGAAAAAAATTTTGCGAAAACAAGGTCTCCTACCTTGAAAACACGGTGCTTGTTGCTGGAACCCTGGGGCTTTTCCGGGGTGTAGGCAGGGTGCAAACGATCTAGAGGCGATCTGAGTTTCCTGGCCATCAGGAGTTCAGCTGGGCTCTTGTTGGTCGTGCTGTTTGGTGTGATGTGTTGCAGGAGCAGCATTCTAGTGACCTTGTCGTGGATGTTGCCTTGATCCATTTTCTGCAGGGTTTTCTTTGTAAACTGAACCATTCATTCAGCCCAGCCATTCGCCGCAGGATGAGCCGGCGATGTGAGTGCGTGTCGGATGCCCCGTTCCGCTAAATACTGTTCAAAGGCTAAGGTAGTAAATTGGGACCCATTGTCAGAGACCAGGACATCTGGTAACCCGTGTGTGGCGAAGAGTCTGTTCAGTTTTTTTATGACCGCCTCAGTAGTGGTTGCTTTCATTTTATTGACCTCAAGCCAGTTTGAGTAGGCATCAACAGTTATTAAGAAGATGTGGCCTCTTGTAGGTCCCGCAAAGTCAATATGAATGTGAGACCAAGGACCCCTGGGTGTTTCACATTCTGTTGGTGGGGCTTTAGGTGGTGCTGAGTGGTTCTCCTGGCATTTGTTACAAGAGGTGACCCAGGTTTCGATTTGTTTATCTATACCAGGCCACCAGGCGTAACTTCTTGCCAGCGCTTTCATACGCACGATGCCCGGGTGTCCATCGTGTAACATTTGCAAGACCCTTTTTTGTAACTTAGTTGGTACAACAACTCGGTCTCCCCACAAAACGCACCCTTTTTGTGAAAACAGTTCCGTTTGTCTGTTTTTAAACGGCTTAAACAGTTAGTGTCGTAATCTGGCCATCACCTCTCCACCCAGCCAAGAACTCGTGCCAAACAAGTGTCTCTTTTGGTTTCAAAGGCGATGTCTTGAGCCGTTAGTGGAGGCGATGGCATTGTCTCTATTTGCAGTACCGGGAGTGTGGGAGCTGGGTCTTCCTGTGGCTCGGGTAACGGTGAGTGGCTCAAGGCATCTGCGTGGGGAATAGATTTCCCGGGGCGGTATTTTAATTGATAGTCGTAGGCGGTGAGAAATTCTGACCATCGCGTCATTCTGGGGGAGAGAATGTGTGGAGTAGGTTTGTCGCCCGCCAGGATCCCAAGTAGTGGCTTATGGTCCGTTATAATAGAAAACGGTCTCCCATAAACATATTCATGAAATTGTTTTATTGCAGAGACAATAGCAAGGGCTTCCTTATCTTATTGGCTATAGTTTCTTTCTGTTTTTGATAGAGTTCGTGAAAAAAATGCAATTGGTGCTTCTGACCCGTTTGGTAGGACGTGGCTCAGGATGGCCCCTACCCCAAATGGTGAGGCATCACACGTGACAGTCAAAGGTAGTGTCTCGTTATACTGAATTAGTACTGCCTTTGAGGTAAGGAGGTCTTTTACTTGCTGGAAGAAGGTCTTTTACTCCAAATCCAGGAGGCCCTTTTATCGAGTAGTCTATGGAAGGGCTCAGCAACAGTCACCTTCTGGGGTAGGAAGATGTTGTAAAAGTTAATAAGTCCCAGGAAGGCTTGGAGGTCAGTTTTGTTTTTGGGTCTTGGGGCATTTTTGATAGCTGCCAATTTTTTTTCTGTGGGGTGGATTCCTTGCTTGTCAAGGAGGTAGCCAAGAAACTCCACCCTTTCTGTGCAAAGCTGGCACTTTTCCTTCTTAACCTTGAGGCCAGCGTTTTTGAACCTCTGTAGGACTGTTCTGAGACGTTTTTCTGATTGGTTTTTTGTGGGTGCTGCTATTAATACGTCATCAAAATAGGGCACGACCCCTTTTATCCCTTGTAATAGTCTCTCCATCAGGCTTTGAAAGATGCCTGGGGCTACGCTTACACCAAACTGGAGCCTGTTGCATTTGAATGCACCACGATGTGTGACTATAGTTTGGGCTTCTGCAGTCTCGGGATCAACTGGTAGCTGTTGATACGCTTGGGCCAGATCTAATTTTGCGAATATTTTGCCACCCCCAAGTGAATGCAGGAGATGTTGAACAATTGGCACTGGGTAGGCGCTCTGCGTGATTGAGGTGGCCTTGTAGTCACCGCAGATTCTTATGGACCCATCAGGATTTATGGGGGTGACAATTGGTGTCTCCCATCGGGCGTGGTCAATAGGTTCTAACACGCCTTGCGCAATTAATTTGTCCAGTTGCTCGTCAATTTTGGATTTAAGAGCAAAGGGAACTCGGTGTAGCTTTAGACGAATGGGTGCTATGTCGGGGCAAAGATTAAATGAACTAGGGGACCCCTTGTACTTGCCTAGGCTTTCGTTGAACACTTCTCGGAAGTCGTGGACGAGAGCCGCCTCCCAGTCATCGTCTTCAGTATGATGGATGCCAGCCATTCCGATTCCTAATGGCGCGAACCACTGAAGACCCAATAGACTTGGCCGGTCTCGGTCTACGACGGTGAGTGGTAGAATTGCCTTATGTCCCTTGAACGAGACCTGCACATGGCGGGTACCTGCGACTGGAATCCGGTTGCCTTGATAGTCTTTTAGTATGAGTCTCTGACTGCTGAGGTCTTGGCATCGGATGTTGGGGATTAGCTGCTTGGGTGTTCTCCAGGATACCATGGATAGAGATGACCCAGAGTCGACTTCCATGTTGCACGGTTTGTTTTCAATCGTGACCTCTACTCGGATCTTTTTAGCGTCAAGTGATGAAGCGTGGCCGATGGTGATGGTTTGATGAGCCTCCTCTCGTTTGGGGGCATCGTTAAACCTTCAGGGTCTGCTGTACCGGTTCCACTGGTTGCTAGGGCGGTCCCTCTGCATGGTGGCGTTGCCATCGTTTCTCTTTGGGCTGCTCCCTCTCCGTCTGGGGCTGGAATTTCTCTTGTTTCTGCATACCTTCGTGATGTGTCCCCGTTTCTCGAAAAAACAGCATATGGCATCTAAGAATCTGCATTTGGATCAGGGGTGGTTTCCCCCACATCCAGCGCATTGGTAGTTGGACTTGCGACCCCGCTGGTCCCATTGCTCACGTTCTGACTGAAGCCTGTGGACTTCTTCTTCCTCGCTGTCTGAGGATGACTCGACGTCTTCGTGATGGGTGGTTGATGTGTACTTGTCTGAAGGTTTCCCAGCATCGTTGGTGGGTTGGCGGTTGGTTCCGCTGGTTCGATGCACTCGTGCTGCTGATTTACGAGTGGCTTCGGCTGCTGTGGCATCTGCTATGGCATCTGCAAGCGAGATGTCCCCCTTGGCCATGATCTTGCTCTGGACGGTGGGGTCTCTGAGGCCAAGGACGATGCGATCTCTCATGGCTTCTTCGAGGTTGGCGAAGCCACACAAACCACCCAGGTTCCTCAGGTCTGCCACAAAATCCCCAACGCTCTCACCTTCACGTTGGTCCCTCTGGTAGAACTCATGCCTGCGAATGAGAGTTGGCACGGCTGGGGCGTAATGGTTGCGCAAGATGGGAGCAAGGGTGTCCCAATCCATGGTTTTAACTTCAGCTGGCTTGGCTAAGGCTTTAGCCATCTTAAAAACGGCTGGTCCACAATGGGTTAGAAAAACGGCTCGTTTCTTGCTGGGCGTGGCATCTTTGAGGTTGTTGGACTCCAGGAACATTTGAAATCTGTCCATGTATGAGTCCCAATCTTCTCTAGCTGGATCGAATGGTGCAGGTGGTATAGCGCTGCTGGCTATGTCGCCGTCGTTGTGCTCTGTCAGCCACATGCTCCTTCGGCTAGCTCAATTTCAATAGCTTTCGTTGCCTCCACATCCCATCCTCGTCGCCAGTGTTATATCTGGGAGGACGGTTCAAGAACGGAGGCAAGACTCAGATAGTAACTAAAGCTCTTTATTTGTGACTTCAGATCTGAGCAACTAACCCCAGCCACAGCAGCCCCTTATATAGGGTTGGCTGCGGCTAGGCAGCCAATGAAGGCGATTTGAGTTTGCCGCTCTTGGCAGGGCCAATAGCGGCAGCCCGTTTACTGGCCAATTGCATCAGTCTATGGTGACCAATCACGATCGGCTTTCAGTGGGCCAATCAGATTTGCTGGCTACGAGCCTGCTAGTCCAGAACAGAGACAATGACACATACTATTCCTTATGTTTTTGTTGTTTTATGCCTTCAAGTCAGTCTTGGTCCTAACAAACAACATAAAAGTCCATACTCTTTTCTTGGCAAGGTGTTTGGAAGCAGTTTGTCATGGTTTCTTTCCTAGGGCTGAAAGAGAGTGACTATTCTACTATTTCTATCAGAATATTATAATAATGTCAGAGATGACAGCAGGAATCAAAACACTAACAATCTGAGATATGCAATTAGCACTACATAGTTAGCTGAAAGTAAAAAGAAAAAAGAAAAGAAAAAGGAAAGGAAAGGAAAGGAAAGTGAAAAATGTGATAAGTGTAAAATATTAAGAAGTCAAAATTAGTACCAACTCCATAGTTAATGGACTTGTGACTGATGTTGAAGAACTGAAGATGGAAGAGAGTTTTCTTTCATTGGGCTCAAGCAAAGAAGAAAATTTACAACATGTTGCACAAATAAAGAAGAAATTAATTCTTGGGAGAACTGCTATAATTGAAGAGTAGTAATATAATAATAGCGATAAAAGGTAGATATTGAGTAACAAGATGGAAAGTTCTAAATCATGTATTTGAGACTCTTGTACAACAGACCACAAAGAAAACTAATACATCATTTCTGGATCAAAAGGAGACTGGCTGCTTTTTTTGAGATTGTTGTCACGTACTTTGGGTACATGAAATGTGTGGATAATAGACTAGAGAAAACAATTACATTTAGCAAGGTTGAGGGAAGTAGAATGGGCTGACAAAGGTGAATAAATGAGATGAAGATCACTAGAATGCCTTTAGATAAGCTACAGATTATCTCTGGAATCAAACTAATATGGTGGACATTTGTTCATACATTCACTCTATGGCATCTAAGTGACTAATAACAATAAATTAAGCTTTTTGAAAATCTAAAAATTGTGAAAACAGAAAGGCCCCTTCCCCACAAAAATAAATAAATAATTGAGTATGCCTATAAGCAGATATGAGAAGAGATTCTGAGCAGATTCTGAGGTCGAAGACCTTGTGGTTCTTTAGATGTGGCTGCATTATACTTCTTACAAGCCCCATCTAACATGGTCAATGGTGAAAAATGTGGGAATAGCTTAGAGGAATCAACATTTTAATTGCTCAATAAATAACCATGAAGTGGTTTCAAAGAAAGCAAAGTTAATACTTCTCTTACAGAAATATGTAAGCGATAAGCCAAGTCCAAAATACAGTACTTGAATAGCCTGACAAAAAAGAATCAGCCCAGAGGATAAGAGTTTTGCTGGCATCTTGAGGAGACTCTTTCGTTAAGATAAACAACCCACACAGAGATAGATATACAGGGAAAACAGTGGGGCTCCCAAATTTTTAAAGACAAAGGTTTCCCTGTCCAGTCATGTCTGACTCTGGTGCTTTTCTCCATTTCTTGGCCAAGAGGGCCAGCGTTGTCCGAAGACATTTTCCGTGGTCATATGGTTAGCATGACTATATGCCAAAGGCTCACAGAACACTGTTACTCAAATGTTTAGAAATGTTCACAAATGAAGGTGAAAATACATGTCCCAGAATAATGTTTCAGGATCCAATCTGGGTCGGTCACTGGGACCAGACATTTTTTCTTCTGAACTTTCAGACTCACGCTTGAGCCCATCATCCGGGAACTTCCCTCTCAGCAGTTGAAGTTGTTGGTATAGTCTGTTTTTTTTTAAATGAATGAATAAAAGAATAAAATTTAAATTGTGTGGCTCCATCCTGCAATATCATTATTGCATTGTTAGTGTTCAATCATTAATGTGCCATTCTGGATTTGAAAAGTAAGCCAACGTTGATTCCATCAGAATTTCCTCTACCAGATGATAAAATGATATGGACTGTCTGATCGATCCTTAAACTCTCTGGAAATGTGCCATTGGATCCCCAAAAAATCTGACCCCTTTACAAGAAATAAGTAATTTCTTCCCATACTTCATTAATGGCCAATTTAGAGCACTAGAATGTTTTCCATGAAGTTTACTAACTGCCAAAATAATTAAATAGATAAATATTAGCACAGTAAAACATAATATTTGAACAGCCTGATCCTGCTAGTTTTGCTTTCTAGTTCCAACATAAGATTGTTTTTCTTTTTAACAGTAACATATTCTTTACTAATACCATTTTATTACTATTATTATTATGATTATTAGATTTGTTTATCACCCATTTTGCTTTGAGGCAACCATGAAAAAATGGTTTAAAATAGTTCTGTCACCATGGAGTTAGTTCTGGTTGAGATATGAAATGACATACACGTTATAAAGATGATGATGATGATGATGATGATGATGATGATGATGATGATGATGATAATTAGTCAACAGATGTTCAGGTTGGATTTGATATTTTTGCCTACCTATCGAGTCCTTTCCAAGAACCTGGGTTAGTTAGATGTAGATGTTTGATGGTGTTTATAGGTGTTGTGTGGTAGGTGTCTGTCTATTTGAATTATAAAGTTCCAGAGAATTTAGCTTTTTCATTTTCTATGACTTTCTCTGTTTTACGGTCTCACCATTTCTTGCTTGCAGGAAAATATTTCTTGCAGATTTCCAAGACATCATTGTTGCTACTTTGTCATATAATTGATTATTATTATTAGAGTTCTTCATGCAATCAGCCAGATGCTCAGACTGGATTTGGCATTTGGGCTATCTATCGAGTTCTTTTCAAGGACCTAGGCTAAGCAGATCTGGATGTTTGAAATTGTTGTTGTTGTTAGTAATACTAGTAATTATATAATAATAACAATAACTTTGTAACAAACACGATGCATTTGGTTGAGGGGAGGGAGGAAAGTGGCAGCATTACGAACAATTCCTTCAAGGAAGCCATCCTTCACAGAAATGAGCCAGGCTCCTAGAAAATGGGATAGGAAAATTACTGAAGGGCACAGGAGGCATTTGACAGTCACTGGAGCATTTTTAAAGAAAAGCTACAAGAAATGTCAGTAGCTGAATCTCTGTGGGCATTATTAGATTTCACACTTTGCATTTTCAGGTTGTCAATATGATTGTAGTCCCATGACAATCACATAATAACAGATCATGAATTACTGCAGATCTGCATTGCAGAGACCGGAAGTAAAGCTATTCCAAAGCCAGGCTTCAGTTTCAGTATTATATTCTTTCTAAGAATGAGCTAAGACAAGCATTGAGGAACGAAACAATGTTTATTGTAACAAGGAAACAAGTTACCCTTGTCTGCCCATATGTTGCTGAATTGGCCAGCTGACAGGTAATAGCTGATGCTGTCTGACAGCTCCCTTTTATAGTTTACTGTCAGGCTGCTCAGCCAATCAGAATAAACAAAACTCTTGCTCAAATTGCGGATCAACAAACAGAACTTCTGTAGAACACAATACTCCTTTCCCCCAACTAGGAGCATGCATAATCATTTAAATAGGCGGGACGTCGTCTCTCTTGCCCCGACCTGCACAGTTCAGTCTTTGCAACTGGTTGGAATGGATCAGCTATCACCAAATGCTCCGGACGTGGCGGCATTGGACTTCTCACTGAAGATGAGTCGGACTCTCTCAAGAACTCTTCATCAGGTAAGTTTGTGTCAGCACACACATCACTCATCGGTGTCTCATACTCCGGTGCGTCATACCCACAAAACATTCCCTCTGTTGTTCTTTCCCCTCTGAGTTACTCTGGGATGAGCCCCAACAACCTCTCAATTGGTTGATATGGTGTCGCCATATTCTGCTATCCTGTAACCCAATTTTATAAGACTTGGGGCCTGTGACAGCCATCACTTAACCGGGCAACCAGAGGGGATTACCCCCCAAATTCCTAGCATACACAGGGTCCTTTACCTGGAATGACCTCACCTGTCTAAAAGAATATAATGGAATTGAAGGAGAGTAGCTTGGATGGAGCCTATCTAAATTATTCCTAAGCCTCCTTCCCATCAGCATCTCCACTGGAGAACAATTTATCACTGAGCTAGAGGTGATATGTTGTAATAGTAAATAAGTGGCTAATTTTGAGTGCCAATCTTCTCCCTCAAGTCTGCCTAAAATTTCCTTGGCTGCCCTTATGGTCCTTTCAGCTTGCCCATTCGCTGCCGGGTGATAAGGGGCTGTCAGAGCATTCCGGACCCCGTTCTTAGCTAGAAACAATTCAAAACTAGATGATGCAAATTGTGGACCATTGTCTGAAACAAGAACATCTGGAAAACCATGAGTTGCAAACAAATGGTCTAATGCTTTTATGACAGCTGTCGAAGTAGTAGAATGCATGGGGGACAACTCAACCCATTTGGAATAAGAGTCCACTACAATTAAGAATATGTGTCTATGGAAAGGGCCTGCCAAATCTATGTGAACTCGTGACTATGGGGACTTAGCCGATTCCCATTCCCCTGGATTGGCAGCTGATGGGGCAGGCCTTGATAGTTGACATGCCTGGCATGTCCTGACCTTAGTAATTATGTCTGCATCTATGCTTGGCCACCAGACATAACTCCTTGTCAGTGCCTTCATTCTGGCAATACCCGGATGCCCTTCATGTAAACTATCTATTATCCCAGGCCTCAACCTGCTAGGGACAATGACACGGCAACCCCATAATAAACACCCCTTCTGGGTGGACTTCTCATGCTGCCTGGCTCTAAATGGTAAGAATTTGGTGTCTAATTTTCCTTCAGGCCAACCTCTTCTCACCCAGTCCAAAACCTGTAATATTATTTGGTCTCTTGATGAACATTGAGCAATATCTGCTGCAGTCAGAGGTAATTGTTGATCATCCAAAGAGAACACAGTTAATGATGGTGTGGGGTCAATTACAGGGGTTGGTAAAGGACAACGGCTTAAAGCGTCTGCATGACTAAGGTGTTTCCCAGCTCTGTATATTAATGAGTAGGCAGCAAGGAATATTGTCCACCTAATCATTTTTTGAGACAACACAGTAGAACTTGGATGATCTCCAGACAAAATGCCTAATAAAGGTTTGTGATTGGTCACAAGCTGGAAATGGTGGCCATAGAGGGACTCGTTAAATTTTTTTGTGGAAGCAACTGCTGCTAAAGCTTCCTTATCGATCTGTGCATAATTTCTCTCAGTACTTGATAAGGTTCTGGAGAAATATGTTATTGGCGCTTCCAGGCCATTTGGCAATTTGTATGCCAACACAGCGCCTATCCCAAAAGGGGATGCATCTCAGCAAAGAATCAAAGGTAAATCCCTGTCAAATTGTATTAACACACTGTCAGATGACAACAGAGCTTTGACAGCATTGAAAGAGAATTCTTCTTTGAGCCCCCATGACCAGGAAGCCTTCGCATCCAATAATCTATGTAACGGTTCCACCACAGAAGCCTTATGCGGAGGAAAAGAGCTATAGAAATTCAGGAGCTGCCAAAACGCTTGCAGTTCAGTCTTATTGGATGGTGTAGGGGCATCCTTAATAGCTCTTACCTTTGACTCAATGGGATGAATACCTTTGGCATCTATGTAGTATCCCAGAAAATCTACTTGGCTGACTGCGAATTTGCATTTGTTTTCCTTCAATTTAAGGCCTGCTGTTTTGAAACAGGCTAGGACCCTTCTGAGACGTTTGAAAAGTTCTTCTTTGTTGCAAGCAGAAATGAGAACAACATCAAAGTATGGCACTACCCCCAGAATGCCCTGAAGCAGTCTCTCTATCAGGCATTGAAATAACCCAGGTGCTACTGAAACTCCAAATTGTAATCTAGTACATTTAAAAGCACCACAATGGGTGACAGTTGTCTGTGCCTCCACTGTAAGGTTGCCAACAGGTAGCTGTTGATAGGCCTGAGCCATATTGAGTTTTGCAAAAATAGACCCCTTTCCCAGTGAATGCAACAGATGCTGGATTATTGGCACTGGGTAAGCATTGGTTTGCAAAGCCTTATTTATGGCATTTTTATAGTCTGTGCAAATCCTGATAGAACCATCACATTTCAAAGGTGTCACAATAGGGGTCTCCCATTTTGCAAAATCTGTGGGTTCTAGAACTGCTTGGGGTATTAATTTATCCAATTCAGCATCTACTTTAGGTTGTAATGCAAAAGGAACTCTTCTAGGTTTTAACCTGATGGGTGCTATATTGGGGTCCAAGGTAAATGAGATTGGAGTTCCTACATACTGACCTAATTCTTTGCTAAATACTTCCTTAAAATCATTTAATAATGCTTGTAAATCCTGATCCTGAATGGAATGTATTCCAGATATTGTAAGTCCCAAAAATGTGAACCAGTTTAACCCTAATAGGCTTTGTAGGGTGCCTTCTACTATTGTGAGAGGAAGTAGTCCCTCAAAGTTTTGAAACTGGATATTGAATTTACCTGTACCCATTACTGGAATGGAACGCCCTTGGTAGTCTTTTAAGGACAGTTTGCATGGCTGGAGATGTTTCTTTGTGATAGCAGGAACTAACCTTTTTAACGTGCTCCAGGATACAATGGATAGCGATGAGCCGGTATCAACTTCCATTGGACACTGCTTTTCTTCTAAGGAGACAGTCACATGAATTTTGTTAGTAGAGATCTGGTTAAATTTGTTAGGTGACTTAGAATTGTAAGAAGCCCTAGTAATAGTAAAACATTCTTCTTTTTGTTTTTGTAATCTAACTTGAGGCTTAAAGTTTTTTCCTGATTTGCAAACCCTAGCTATGTGTCCCTTTCTTTGGCATTTTAAACAAATTGTGTTTCTAAATCTGCATGTGGATCTAAAATGATTGCCACCGCAACTCAGGCAGGTTGATTGAGGTTGCATAGGTTTGTTATCAGGAATCCAATTCTTTTGCTGTGGTGGAGACTGTCCTCTGAGGAGATTTACATCTTCATCAGCTTCAGAATTTTTGTCAGGAAAACTGTCATCATAATGCACAGTAGCATTTGGGTTGGATGTAGCAGTGCTATTAGAGCCTTGTGTCTCAGCAGCAGAGATAATTGACATTTCTGGCACTTGAGACCCCTCAACAGCCATCTTAAGGGTTAAATCACCCTTGGCAAGCAAGCATCTTTGAAGCCTGAGGTCTCGTACACTGCATACTAATTGATCCAGTAATTGATCCTTGAGATCCCGGAACCCGCAATGTAGTGCTGCTTTTTGGAGGGCAGCCATGTATGTACTGATAGTCTCTCCCTCAGCCTGTATTCTTCTCCTGAATGCATGCCGCCTTGCAATTCTAGAAGGCTTAGGAGAGTAATGATTACTTTAAAGTTCTTGTAATTCTTCCCAGGATACCACTTTAACAGTCTGAGGCACCAACAGTGCTGTGGTGGTATCAAAAACCACGGTCCCACAAAAGCTTAGGAAATACCCTTTTTTCCTATGGTTTGAAATCTCAGACAAATCAGCAGCATCTAGGAAACAGTCAAAACAATTAATGTAAGATTCCCAAGTTTCTGATGATGGGTGAAAACATGGAAATGTCAGAGCAGTGGACATCTTGTCTATCCTGAGGTTTAAAAAAAACCACAATACCTCTGGCTCTTTCTTCCTCAGCTTTCAGGCAGGCATCCCACCTTCATCACTAATATTATATTCTTTCTAAGAATGAGCTGAGGCAGGCATTGAAGAATGAAACAATGTTTATTGTAACAAGGAAACAGGTTACCCTAGTCTGCCGATATGTTGCTGAATTGGCCAGATGACAGGTAAAAGCTCCCTTTTATAGTTCACTGTCTGGCTGCTCAGCCAATCAGAACAAACAAAACTCCTGCTCAGAATGTGGTCCAACAAATAGAACTTCTGTAGAACACAATATTCAGGAAATGGACAGCTGAAAAAGTGTCACTTGGACACAATCTGGGGTGGGATTCTACAGGTTCACACCTATTCACTAGAACCAGTTGTTAACATTCTAAGCAGTTCGGAGAACCGGTTGTTAAAAGAAATTACTGGCCTAATCCTGTAAGGAAGGCAGGAAGGAAACATTCTGGTGTTGCTTACAGAAACTGCCTCTCCGTTAACCCTTATTACATTCTTGGCAGGACTAGACTTCCTGTCTCAGGAACTTCTCTGGAATTTTTCCCCCTCTTTTGCTGGTACTTTGCTTGCATGGATTGACCATTGAAAGTTACAATGGCACTGAAAAAAGTGACTTATGACCATTTTTCACACTTACGACTATTGCAGCATCCCCACAGTCATGAGAGGACAGGCGAGGAGATGCATGCCACAATGTGAGTGGTGTTGAGTTGGCCACGCCCAGCCAATAACATGACCACTGAGCCACGTCCACCCAGTCACATGACCACCAAGCCACGCCCAACAACTAAGCCATGCCCACAGAGCCGGTTGTTAAAAAATTTGAATCCCACCCCTGGACACAATGATCCTTTCTCTCAAGGATAGAAAGGGTGGCTTGTAGGTGCAAATCAGAGATGGTATTCAGCAGGTTCTGACCAGTTCTGGAGAACTGGTAGCGGAAATTTTGAGTAGTTCGGAGAACCAGCAAATACCACCTCTGACTGGAGATTTTACAGTATCCTTCCCCTGCCACGCCCGCCAAGCCACGTCCACAGAACCGGGAAAAAAAAATTGAATCCACCATGGGTGCAAATACTCCTGAGCAGGGCCCGCATCTCAAAAAGAGGTTAATGCACAATTTGTCATGTTCCACACACAGCTCCTGATACCCAGGCTAAAGTTTTGATGCTCCCCTTGAAACAGATGGATGGATGAATGCAGGAGGGACCATGAGGGATCTGAAAGGTCAAGGTGGCTATTGCAGTTGTGTGATCAAAGCCCCTCTCCTTTATAGATGTGTCAACCTGCTCCTTTAGGGAAAATGTAGAGCCCTATAGGCATTATATGGTATTTGGAAGGGAAGTTAAAAAATATACTTGAAATTCTTCCTACAGTTCTGAAAAGCTACTTATTATGAGGGTCCTCACTGGAACACAGTTAATTAAAGTGGTAGATTTTTCTCTTAACAAGATACTCAGCTTAATCCCTCAAGATAGTTCTAAACTTCCCATTTATATATCCAGAAGTAAAAGAAGCTGTGCTAATTGGTAAAAGAGAAGAAATTTGATTTTGATCCAGGAACATTATTTCAGTTGAAATTATGTACAATCATTGATTGTGTCAGACAATAGGCTCCATCAGGAGGGGGAAATGATATATAATTACCAACTTGGTGAGGGAGAGGAGAAGAATTCCCCACAAATGATTTATAGATTTTGTGTCTCTTTTGCATGTATTGGAAGACAACACATTGTGAATATTCAGCAACTGAGCTACTTTTTTATACAAAAGAAAAAAACACTGTTGTTTTGTCAGCAAACTCTATTATTATTATTGCTCATCGTGGCTACTGGTTTTATTGGTAATTATCTTTTAAGTCAAAGCTTAGAAAGGACTTTGGTAAGTAGATATCTAGAATTTTGAAGTGGCTGATTTTAATGTAGCTATCTTTAATCCTTGGAACCAGGCTCTAATTAAATATGAGCAAAATAATCAGTAAACATGAAACCATACTATGGTGTTATTCCATAGTAACAGAAATAGCAGTGACAATAGCAAATCATATATCTTGCATATTTTAACTTTGTTTCTTTCACTATATTGGGGCTATGCCACATAAGTAATTATGTAAGCTGTACTTTATATTTGTGGAAGAGAATGAGCTAGTAAAATAAATAATTTAGGATTTTCCAATGTGGCTAGGCATTCACAGACTAAGCAAAACGTTAAGCACACTGAGCAAAAAGCAGTAATAAAAAGTTTCATTTAATAGATGTAAAATTCTGTTTCTAGTATTCAAGAGAAAGACAAAGTTTACTACAGCAATTTTAATAACAGATAGTTTTATTGATGTTAATACAGCAAGGAAAATTAAGAGTAGAAAAAAGCTTTTGAGACTGTACCTTTTAAGAATGAATGAAGAAAAGAATACACATGCACACGCACACAAATACATATTCACATATTATCTTATAGAGCTGCCAAATTCAATCTTAAAAGGTTTTTTTATATTTATAGACAATTGATCTTAGCATATTGTTCAGGGCTAGAAGAACTGAGTAGCCAAATCTTTTGTTTTTAATGAAAGCTGTTTCCACATTCCTCAGCACAGCTTACTGGAAGTTTGTGGCAAAGGAATATTGAATATTCAGCATTATTTAGCTTTCAGTATATTTCTCCACCACTCCTATCTTGCTAACACCTGCCAGGTTTTTCCCAACCTCCAAGCTGCAGAGCATGAGTTCAGAAAGCTTCAAAGCAACGACCAATCACAGCTTTTCCTATCCAGCCCATCTAACACTGAAGAGTCAGAAACTAGGTTTATGTTTATTTCCATGCAGCATCCCCATGGTCACATGATCAAAATTCAGATGCTTGGCCACTGACTCATATTTATGACAGCTGCAATGTCCCAGGATTGTGCGATCACATTTTGCCTCCTTGCCAACCAGCTTCTGACAAGCGAAGTCAACAGGGAAGCCAGATTCACTGAACAACAGTGTTACTAACTTAACAACTGCAGCGATTCCCTTAACACCTGTGGCAAGAAAGGTTGTAAAAGGTTGTGTCTTCTTCCCTTAAGAACTGTCTTCCTTAGCAACAGAAATGTTGGGCTCAGTTGTGGTCCTATGTTGAGGACTGCCTGTAGATACATACTCCTAAAAATCAAGAGATTTTTAGGCTGACCTGAGGAACGGACTCCAGGAATGAATACAAGGCACCAAATCAATGATGGGTGAACCTTTTGGGCTCAGTGGGTCAAAAATGCCCAACTTGACTTTGCTGTCATGTCACACTCTCCACCAAACAAGAGGAACTATTTTCTATCTCTTTTCTACCTCCCCCATTTAGGCCACCCTGAACAGTGGGATTCAGGAGCGACATTGACGCTGGATTTGAAGAAAAGGGCTGCGACTTCAAATCTATTGCCCCACTGCTGTCCCTCAGAAAGGCCACCTCGCACACTGTTCCCAAGGGGTGGGAGCATTGGGGAACAACCCAATTGCATCGTAACCCAACACTCTTCAGAATCTGCAACAATCCACTTACCATCAGGCAACATTTTCTTTCGATTAAAATGTCCCCATGGACTAACTGAGCCTGCTTTGAGTCACACAAGGTGTTATGCCTCCCGCATAGAGTTTGTGTATGTATATACTACTATTGTTCTCTAATATGTATTGAGCTCCATCGAGGGGCCAAAGACCAAACCTTTCTTTGTTTAAAAAGTTGGTTTTAGTAGCATTTTGGTGATACAGAGTGCCCATCCTCCCATCATCCGCCATTCTGGGGAGAAGATAGATGCAGCCTAAGACTCCATTTTCTAACATTCTGAGGTAGCAGAAGCACCCGGAAGAATCCTGCTTCATCCGTGGTGCATGTTCATCAGAGGACAAAATCCATGTCCCATATGTATAGCATCGCTAGTGAGACTTGGATTTCACCTGTATTTGCTAATTGTTATGCTCAGCAGCAACTTGACACACTGTTTATTTTGTATTCGGGTTCTTACTGTATGTGTTTCTATTTTTCCCCAGTTTCACCACATCCTATTCCTTTAATAAAGCATCAAGATATATGCACACGGTTTGGTTTATTGAAGGATAGGTGGATTTAGCTGCATGTGGAGCTGCACACAGGGTAACGTGAAGTGAGGACAGGACACAAGGCCTTCATTTTTGAAACAGCTTCAGAGAATGCTCTTCTGCAACCTTAGCAGCCACGAAAGCTGCACAAAAGCACACCTCATTCTCACATAATTTTCCGAGGCTCTAGAGACAGGGCTTTCAAACTTGCAGCTCGTGGTCCAGATCCACTGGCCACGTCCACGCCCAGTTTAACAAAGTGGGGAAAAAGTTGAGATACGTCACATGATGACGCCGTGATGACACGAGTTTGACACCCCTACTCTAGAGGCCATACAAGAACACAGCCTATTCTCACATGGCCTTTAGAAAACATGCCCCATTCTCATTCTCACATGATCTTCAGTCTCCAGAGACCAGGCAAGAGCACACCCCATTCTTACAGTCTCTGTAGCTTCAAAAAAAATCACCGGAGAATGAGATGTGTTTTCAAAAATAGTTGTCAGGGGCTGGTGAATGTTGGTGTAAAAACTGTTCTGTCACCCAAAACGTCACGGCATGTCAGTTTTGACACATGTCATACGTTATCACTGCACTAAACTGTTTCTATCAGATTAAGGAAGCTTTAAGGAACAGTTGGTGCAATATCACTTGGTAAATAAATGCAAGGCAAAAGCTTGGACGTTGCCTGGTGAATTGATGCCAGGGTATAAAATGCAGGTGGCAAAATCATTTTGAAGATGCATTACACCAGCTGTCCCTCTAGTAGGAGAAGTAGAATCCAGTACATCTGGAACAAACTGGACTGGGAAGGCTGCCTAAACACTGAGTCAAATGATTTGTTTATCTAGAGCAGGATTCAGCAAAGTAATGCCAGGAGGCACCAAGGAACTGAACAATTACCTTAAAGTTTAATTTTAAAAACCAAAAGGTTGATGATGCCTGATGAAATTTCAGTGCTTTCACATGCTATCTCGCAGGAATTAAATTGCTGACATAATCTGGTAGTACAGTAGGCAATGACGCACAATTATGATCAATTGCTTTTAATGTCTAATTATTTTTTGTATGTCACTGCTTGAGAATGGTCTTTACCAGATGGGTTGAACTACAGCTCTCATAATTCAAGAAATATACTAAAATAGAAGTGAGAAAGAGGTGGTGGTGGTGGTGGGAATCTTTGAGATCCATCTTTCTCTATCACTCCTTGGTGGGTGTCTCTTTTAAAAAGATCTCAGATTTAATGTTTAGTATTCCCAATGGATGAAAAGAATTTCGTGGTTTCTACCTCCTCAAGCAATTAACATCTTCTCCTTTCTACCGACGTTCTACTATTTTTGTTTTTTGGATATTTGCAAATAATTTGGAACCTTACTTAATATTCCATGGCTTCACATTAGCCAAAGGACTTTATCCCTATAAGTTATGCAATGCGGTTTTCTCTCCCTCAGTAAAAGTTGTATGAAATACCCAAATAAACCACGTGTTCCAAAAAAACTAAACTTCTCCATTAAAAGCTAGCTGGCAAAATGTACATTTGCAGTCTCTGGCTAGGTTTTGAAACCTGTCTCTGTTTTATTATAATTTGATTATTATTACATGGAACATTAGGTGCACATTAAATGTTGCCATTTCATGCTTTTCTTAACAATGTGCACCAATAAGCTGTACAAATTTTCCCTCTTCTATTACTGTAATTATTCTGGGTTAATCAGACTGATTAAATCATTCCTTTTTTCATCTTAAGGCACACAAATTATTCCGAATGATGTTTTTCTTATTATTGCAGATTCTGACACTTTCTATTCTTTTAAATAAATCAAACTGATCCCTGTGCAATCAGCGGTAGCTTTCCTTTTCGCCAAGTTTTGTCAAAGGTATGATTTGCCAGGAGTCAAAGCAAAAAAAAAGCTGCAGAATGCTGCCTGTGAAAGGCTGCCTTCTACTCAGTCTTCCCCCCTCTCCTCTCCTCCCCAGGAGGAGGGGAAGTGGAAATATAGGTTTCAGGCAAATATTTTGCATTTTTGGCTTAAGAATGGGCGTTGCACATTTTTACTCAAGAGTCTTCCTTGTCTTGAATTCCACAACTGTTCCCCGTATTGAGGATTTACATCCTTGAAATATTAGTTTCCGTATTTCACCACTCTAGGCTACATATTAACTTCTGAGTCATGCCAGAACTATTTTGTTTCTTTTCTTCAAACATTTGCCATATGCTAAATAATAATAATAATCTCAAATGTTAAACCATTCAAGCTTGTTTATGACCCTTGCTGTTCTTATTTGAGGTTTGTCTAGAAGTTTCTTTTTGATGATTCTCACAGCAGAGGTGGCACTCAGCTAACCTCAAGTGATTTCAAAAAAGCAAAAGAGGATAGGACAAGAAGTAGATCTTGGATGGAAGATAATCAGGAAATCCAGACATGGAGACCAGACATGGAAGTCAAACAAGGGAAACCATCTCCATAACATGAATGTCTCAGTGAAACCACTAGGATGTGAGCCCAACTCAAAGGAAATTTTATCTTGATTTGTTGTTGTTATTAGTTGCAAAGTCTGTTTGACCCACCACAACCTCCTGGACAACATTCCTCCAGGCCTTCCTATCAGTGGTGGTATTCTACCAGTTTGGCCCAGTTGTGCTGAGCCAGTAGCAGCGATGAGCAGCAGAGACCGAAACGATTGTCTCTGCTACTCTGCTGTTGGGCCCACCCGCCTACCTGGGCTCCCATACTCAACTTTATCCTCTGTTTTTGAAGTGCAGCTACTTTGTGCAGCACAGTAGTGCCACACAGCAGCTGTTGAAGTGATTGGGAGAGTGAGTTGGAATGCCTCTGTGCCTGCACAAACGCTTCTGTGCCTATGCAAAGTACACA
This sequence comes from Pseudonaja textilis, assembly GCF_049901715.1. NCBI lineage: Eukaryota > Metazoa > Chordata > Lepidosauria > Squamata > Elapidae > Pseudonaja > Pseudonaja textilis. Next base: position 183,559,470 of record NC_141990.1, on the reverse strand, counting down.
AAGTGTCTGCACGTGCGCAAAGCACACCCACCAAAGCACACCCACTGAACCGGTGGCAAAAAAATTTGAATCCCACCACTGCTTCCTGTCTACCATCCTCCGGAGTCCATTTAAGCCCCAACATTAGCCAATGGAATGGGGTGAGAAACCCATTGTATATTTTCAGGATGGAGGGCTCGGTAGATAGCAGCTATTTATGTTATTTGGCATTACCATATTACTTTTGCTCTGATTCTGTTGGCCACTGCTACCTAACACATATTCTGAATCAGAGAAAGAACAAATACCTGTCTCCTCGTTTTTATTTATAGAGTGAGACCAGCAATAGATCATTTAATGTTGGATTAGTCCACATTGTCCTTGAAACCATCGATTATACCTTAGAAACTCTCCAAGAATCACTACCAAACTCTAATTTTTAAAGTGAGAGAAAGGGAAAGTAATTCAATCCATAGAGAGTAACTGTAATGATTTTACACCTTCAAACTTAACTTAAAATTTTATTGAAAATGAATTAGTTTACAATGAATTAATTATACCGAATTCATCTATTTTGGGAAATGAGCCCATGGGCAAACCACTCCAAGGCCAACTGGGGGCCATGTTCCCCATAGGTTGCAGCCATTGATCTTGAAATATGTTTTTCATTTAACCGATTTCTCCTGTTAAGTTGTTCTAAAAGGAAAAAAAGTTGAATGCACTGACAAATTCCCAACTTCTCTATCTCTGCCAGGATGTCATACTTGGCTGTCTCCTGTCTCCATCTCACCTTCATCATCACTGGATAATCAACATCTTGATGGGGTATGTAACATCCACATTGTTTGAATCCATAGGCTCATGGCCAATTACAGTAAAAGCAAAGCAGGAGACCTGCATGGGCAGTATTGGTCTCATTCCACGCCATAGGGAGGGAAGTAACTTAAGAATATGGTTATCCAATAGAGCCAAGGTAGCTGCAGATGTGCTGAAGACCATGGAGGTTGGAAGGCTAAAATTTTGTTCCATGTGATCACTGGAGGCCTAGGGACAAGATGACGGACATAGCATCACAATGCAAGCTTTCCCCTTTTGAATATATATGGAACAACACACATACACAAAAGGCAGGGCTTGCACCACAATGCCACATCTGACCTCTTACCTGACTGGATTGACTCCTGGCAGATGCTGCTGTTCTTTTTGACTCACCAGCTTCCTTCCGTCTTGCTCAGCAGAGGCAAGTCCCTGCACCTATAGGACAACTTACCAGATTGGATCCACAGCATGGAAATACACCAAGATGCTAACCAATATTTTGATTCCACGGGAAACACTGAGTTCGGAGTATTCATTAATACAGAAACTCTGTAAACCATCCCCATCAGCAATACTGATCTGAGACAATCTCAGTTTCCATCACTTAACAGCTCCTAAAGTTCTCCACAAGACAAGCATGTACTAATCTATTTTTCCCCTCCCTTAAAATAGAGAGCCAGCACCATTGCGTGAAATAGATCATCAATTGCTTAGAGCTGCTTGGAGGCATTCTTGGTATTGACTCAGCTGTTCTTGCTACTATAGACTAAAGAAGGGCCTAACTGCCATTTTCAAATGCATGTGGGATTACTCCCTCCTTTAAATTTTCAGGTTTGTACCTCTCCAGAGGAGTGCTGGCCGGAAGATCTCATGGAGCTCAGCTTCTCCATTCAAAGGTCTCACTGATCAAAGGGAGGTTAAAAAAAACCCCTTGAGAGCCCCCCAACCCCTCCCCCAACTGCAATTTCTCCTCTTAAAGGAAATATGTCTCCCATTTTTAACACATTGCCCAATAGACCAAGAAAAGAGATTTAATACTACATAGCAATTTATTTTCTGTGTAGGCTCCAGATAAGAGAAGTCATTAAATAGTATTTGAAATACGCATGTCGAATAGACTGCCCAGTTCTGCCAGGAGAGTGAAGTGGAGCAGCTGCAATTTTGGCAAACTTGGAAAGTCAATCAGGCTACTGGGAATATGTTGTCACTGATCTACTATTTGGAACCATTTCTCAAAAAGAGAGAATGTGGAATCGACGAGTGACCATCAATGCACAGACCATAAAAGAGCAAAACAAATGTATGTTTCAAAGATGTGATTATTATGATTACTTTTAAACAGAGGTATGGAACAGGGAGTACAAATGAAAGAAAATATAGCACAAAAATACTAGAAATCTTGCTTTCTTCTAGGATACTAGAAGTTTCCTGCTCTCCTTCTTCCAGTGATTCCTATTAACAAAGCCTGCAAGATAGAGGGCTAAAGTAATAATTTGTAGGCTTTAAGTTTCCACTATGTTTGATCATTGTAATAATTTTCCAGATCTTTTTACAACTATCTGTACTGGTGATATCTATAAAAATCTTTTTCTTTTACATACTTCAAAATAGATGCCGCCCCATCTAGTGGGGTATAGGCAATTAAAAATGATCATTAGGACTATAGAGATATAGTTCAGATACAGAGGTAGTGGAGAAGTTACTCATTCAAACAGGGTTGTTGTGAAAACACATGATTTATAGGTAAGAAACTCAAGATTTTATTTCTTTTTATTTATTTGATTTGTCAATTGCTTACAAGATAATAGGTATAAAAATAAACATGAGCATGAACACAGGAAATAGGTACAAATAAATGGGGACAATAGGAAAGGGACGGTAGGCATGATGGTGCACTTATGCATGCCCCTTAACTCAACACTTATAACAGTTATAGTAGGGAACTCAGCACACCCAATTTGAGTCCCCTGGAGAATAGATGGGAGTAGCAATTGTATTTCTTTTAAAATCTGAATCAATATTCACAGGACTAAGCTATACTTTTTGCGGAATATGCATGCAGAATATATATCTTGTGATAGCAGAAGATAACTCAAGAGTTTCTTACCAGTGAGAGTGCCCAAATCTGACGTGAAAAAAACAAACCCACTAGCATACCCCAAAATAGGGAAAGAGGATATTAAGAGCCCTGGTTTTATTTTTATACATTGCTTATTTTAACATGTGTTTCCAGAGAAGCTGTTGGTTTCCATGCCCAGTGAGCTCATGGTATTTTTGATGATTAGTTTAGAACAAGTGTTGCGGTCTTTTAGATGGGGACTAGACAACCCGCTGCGTCATCCTTTCAGAGAGATTTCTTTATTAAACAGAGAAACAGAATGTTCACGTAGAACATTTGTTTTTAGAATTAAAGAAGAAAACATCCTTTTATTAAAGATGTGTAGCAAGACATATATGATTTTGGTTTAGCAAAGGATGCTTTTGCCAATCAATCAATGTTTCTAATTTTTAAGAATATTCTTTTAACATTCTCACTTGTTCCTTGGATTAAAATGACATACAACTGACCATGCTGGGATATGAGCCACGGTGGCGCAGTGGTTAGAGTTCAGGACTGCAGGCTACTTCTGCTGCCTGTTGGCTGCCTGCAATTTGGCAGTTCGAATCTCACCAGGCTCACGGTTGACTCAGCCTTCCAATCCTTCCAAGGTGTGCAAAATGAGGAGTCAGATTGTTGGGGGCAATATGCTGACTTTGCAAACCACTTAAAGGAGGGCTGTAAAGCACTGTGAAGCAGTATTAATAAGTCTAAGTGCTAATTACTATTGCTATACCAGTTTTCCAGATAAATCAGCACATTCTCCTTGATTTGCCCTTGTGTTTTCTGTATATTGACAACAAAGCATGACTGTAATGGGAATTATGCCCACTGATATTTTCATTTTTCGATAGAGTTTAATTCTTAGAATCGTGACAATATCATTTTTAACACACCAACGATTATCTTTGCTAGGCTTTGGGTATCTATTACATGTACCATTTTTTTCAACATGCTGAGATTTTGCTGCAAAACAGATCGTGTGCTTCAATACCAACGTGTGCAGTTCTAGATCTTCATTTGGGTCTAGTATTTCAGCTTGCACAAATGTAACATAATCCTGTGGTCTTGGCTTGGATGCTTCATCAGATCACAGCAGGTACTGCACATGAGACAGGCCCCACTTTTTGGTATTCCATACTTAGCATGTAAGCAATATAAGGTGTTACAGTGAAGTACTTCATAAACAACTTTGAATATTATTGTAATTAAATTTGGACAATCATTTGGCTGTTGATTTTAAAAAAAAGATGCTGTCATGAGCTTAATCCTTGGAATCTGTATATACAACATGGCACCTGACATTATTCCATCATATATCTTGGTCCACCAACAAATGTTCCAAGTGAGATCTGCATATACCCTTTTGGTCCTCCAAAAGGGCTTGAAGACAAGGTTCTGCCAATTGACCTGAGGGCTTAATTCTTGAGGCAGCCAATGGATTAGATAATACTCCACCTCCTCCCACTGCCACGTAGTTTTGAGCAGATCTTCCCTTTCCTCCTCCTCCTTTTCTTGTCTTCTCATTCTGTAACTTCCCTTGTGATTCTGGAGACATGCACCTTTTCATCCTGTTTCCTCATCTCTCCTCCTCCTCCTCGTCACATTTGATCATCTCCTCGTCACATCCCATTTGATGTCATTTCTTGATCATGACATCCCCGTCTTTCTACATGGCATAATCATGCTTACAATATTTTTATTTCTTTTTACTGACAATGTTTCTATGTTGCTATTCTCACCTCAGAACAGTTTAGAAACCTGTCGGCTTCTCCATGATCACATGACCTCCAGGGGGTTAGGGCAGGACTGGTCTACTCAATTTCAGAGCAGAAAGCAGTTTAAAAATGAAACGGGATGGACAAGGATTAAAGTATAGGGACTAATCTATTTGACTGATACCAGAGAGGTCTAGTTTCTACTCCATCTACAGCCACAGCAGTTCATTTGGTGACTTTCTGTCCAATCTATCCGTTGTGAAGGAACATGACAGATTAAATTCAACATCTGTTTGAAAAAAATAAAAGGACTTTGTAAGACCTCAAGAAGAGTATTATTTAAACAAAACTAAGTAGTATATTTATTTATGTGCTACTTATAAGAGGATGGAGCATTATACGTGTACCTGTTTGTTGAGTTAAAGCAATAAATATATTATTCACTGAAAAGATTTTGTTTCTTTAAGAGCCATGGAATAAGTCAATTCCTTGCTGCTGGGTGGGGGAGTGAAGGATTGCGAGACTGGCTGGGAAAGAGTCATGAAATATAGAAAATAAGAATCACATGACCTTGGTAGCAGCCCTGAAGCAGTTACAACCTTCCCAAATTTAATTCCCTCACATGCATGTATTCCAAATTTTGGGTGCATTCTATAAGTTAGCACATTTTAAGTACCTTGGTTCAAAAATTGTTGCCCTTTGATGCACCCCATTTTACTCAGGTACATGTCATGACAAAGAGAGTTTTAGCAGAATGTAAGTAATACTCTGCAACACTCTTCTTGAGATCTTATGAAGTCCTTTTATTCTTTCAATATACTGAGTTTAATCTATCATATTCCTATTTGCATAGTGTTGGTGCATATTTGCCGTGCGGGTACCTAGAAACCAGTTCTGCATATCATACATGATACAATGTTTTCCCTACCACACTTATATATTGTTGACAACGATTGACAGGGAGAGTTAAATCTGTAGAAAATTTCCCAATAACACATTCAATGAGGGAAATTTACTAGGTCACCAGATCTAAACTGCGAAAAAAGGACAACCACTAGAGGGCTATCTCCCCACTTCTCTCTCTTGCTAGCTTGCTGCCATCTAATGAATAATCATACTTTTGGAGCCCAACAATTATGCTCCTCGTTTCCCTCACAGGAAGAACTGGCAACCAATGTTTCCAATACCCTGATATTGAGATTTCAAAGCTTAAACTAAAAAAAAAAAAGTGACGTGATATGTTAAGTCATAAACACAGTAATGATAAAAAATAGGCCAATTTACTTAACAGGGAACTTATGGCCAAGAAATAAAACCTAAATGCAGCCTTTTTGATAAAATTGCAGTGCGCTGGTCAGACTAAAATATAAATTCTTTCCATCTCATGCTCTCATTTTTGCCAGGTCATTTAATCTCTGCAGGGCAAATTTAGTAGAAGTGTGTCCATCTACATTGCTTACCCCAGGATGTCTCACAAAACCTAAGTAACAGAAAAGGAAAAATATGTGCCTGCAGCCACTGGAAATTGTGGGTGTGGGTGTGTAATTGGGGCATATGACATCATGCTCAAGCCAGTCATTGGGACATACTTAATGGTAGCATTTGAATAAGGATGTCCTTCCAGATATAGCTTGGTATAATGGGCATTTTGGGGGGATGGGGGCATTATCTGTGGAGAGATTTGGCTAGAACTTGTTGGAGTTTCTGATCAGGAATGTTGCATACTTTGGAAATATAGGTAATCCTTGACTTACTATTCCTTTAGCCACTATTCGAAGTTACAATAGCACAGAAAAAAGTGAAACAGAAACAGTCCTCGCGCATACAACCATTGCAGCGTCCTCATGGTCACAAGATCAAAATTTGGACACTTGGCAACTGGCATGTACTTAGAAACAGTTGCAGTGTTCTGTGATCACCTTCCCAGGAGTTCTGATAAGCAAATTCAATGAGAGAAGCCAGAGTCACTTAATGGCTGTGTGATTAATTTGTTAGTTGCAGTGATTTACTTAGCAACCATGTCAAAAAAGGATACAGGTAGTCCTCAACTTACAACAATTTAGTGACCATTCAAAGTTACAATGGCACTGAAAAAAAGTGACATGATTGTTTTTCATAGTTACAACTTTTGCAGCATCCGTATGATCATGTGATCAAAATTCAGATGCTTGTCAACTGGTTCGCTTATGACCGTTGTAGCATCCCAGGGTCATGTGATCACTTTTTGCCACCTTCTGACAAGCAAATTCAATGGGGGAAGCCAGATTCACTTAACCCAGTTACTAACTTATCAACTGCAATGATTCACTTAACAAGAGTGGCAAGAAATGTCATAAAGTGGGGCAAAACTCATTTAACAAATTCTCACTTGACAACCTAAATTTGGGCTCGATTGTGGTCTTAAGGAAAGGATTATCTGTAGTAAAATTGGGCATGGCTTACTTAACCATCTCGCTTAGCAACATAAATTCTGGTCCTAAAAATGAACCTAAGTCAAAGACTATCTGTACTAAGAATCTGGCCTCTGGGGAATTCCTGCGGTGTTTTCTTTTCTTGCCAGGAAGCGATTTAAATCTGCAGGCATCTAGAATGCCTTATGAGCAAAAGGCAAGATGGTTGCTGCTGATGCTAGAAAAACCTTCTCTGCATCGCTGGATGTTGCCCACTTCCAGCAAAAAACAAAACAAAACAGGCTAAGGGGAAGAGATGTGCCTGAGAAATTACAGCAAACAAGAGTTGTGGTGTTGCGACCTAGCTTATTCCCTCATTTTCTTTCAGAAGTGAAAAGATGCTTATATGAATTTTCTTAGCAGTAGATGACATCTGGCTCTCTGAATCAGTGTGTAGCCCATGAAAACTGCAACAAAAAAAAAGGAAAGAAAGATGATTCAAATGTTTTTTTCTGTGCTTATTCACTTGCCCCAAGTGAATAGTAAAACAAAAGGAAAGATGATGAATTGGGCATCTAATGGGAATTTTAAGAGCAGGTACAAGTTACAACAGCAGTGAAAGGTGATCTCACTGGTCCCCGTATTTATGACCTTCACAACATCCCCAGGGCCACATGATCAAAATGAACATGTTTGACAACAGCATCATGTAACTTTCTCAAGGGGCTTCTGACAAGAAAATCAAGCTGGATTCACTCAGTAACCACGTGATTTGCTTAATTATCACAGCAAAAAAGGTCATAAAAACAGATATTGCTCACTTAATGACCATATTGCTCAGTGACCAAAGTTCTGGTCCCAATTGTGGTGGTAAGTCAAGGACTACTTGTAAATTATTAAAAATGCTCTCCTCTATTCTCCATTTACTTTTCAAGAAGCTATTTAACTCCCTTGCCTACACAGCAAGGAGTTTATCCCATATCCCAAACAAGCCTTCCAAGGATATGCTGCCATTTCATGTTCTTTTTAAAAAAGAATAAACTTATGCTCATAGTTCATAAATATATAAAGGTTTTTATTTGGCTTTTGCAGATTGGAAGAATGAATACATAATTTATGCCCTATATTTGATAATTTTATTACAATATGTAGCATTTATCAGCTCTGGAAATTGCATCATCAGCCGTTACTTAAATTTACTCAATCATAAAGATGTAACTAGTGGAACATATATGTCCAATATCAATACTTGTAGAAAAAAGAGGAGTGGGGGGGGGGGGGAAGATACGTTAAAAGAGAAACCTATCCATTTCTCTTATGTCTTCGATTTGCATCTACAAATCCCTTTTGCCACAGACTTTGATTCTTACTCTAGTAAAATGTAACTCCTTTTCCTTCTCCATCTACAAGCAAAAGTCAACAGGAAAAATGAACTTAATTTGCCGTTAACTCCCAACAGCTGCTTTCATATCATTTTTTTTCTTCCTTGCTTACACAATGCTTATTCCCTCTTCTTTCAATTATTAAGAAACTTTCACTCAAGATCCAAAATGGACTTGTACTCTCTTTTACAATTTCCTGCAATAAAGTAGGAAATACAAGCTTCCATAAAAGTTACTGGATTTTTAAAAGGTGGATTTTATTAAGCACAAAACATTTCTTAATACATTATCCATACAAATTGGGCGGGGGGGGGGAATCCAACTATAATGAATTTCAAGGATTTGATGGCACATATCCACACAATAAAAAGGACCATTTAAAAAAATACAAATCAAAATTATAGGTCTATACAACAGATGGTTCACCTACAGACTAAAATACTACATCATCTGGAGAATAAACAGAATTATTTTTTGTGGAACTTGCACTTATTAGCACCATTTTAAAACTTGCATCAGTTGCTTAGAGAAAGCAGCACCTGATAAAACTTCAAAGCAAGTATTCAGTGCAATGTCTTTTGTTCCTTTTCATTATGTTTGAAGTCTGGGGGGTTCATAGCATGTTAAATTATGGCTTCGTAGAAATACATGGTTAAGATGTAGAATAAGATTTGCTTCTAGAAGGATGAAGGGTTTTTATGTTTAATAATAGCTGTGAAATGCATTTTCATGTACTATGGCAGGCATAGAGTGCAGATGTCATGCGGAGTTACAAATAGGCATCTTATGAATTGTCAGGAAGAGGCTATTAGGTCTCTGTGGTACAGGCATCTGGTTGTGTCAGTTGTTGTTTTCTCAGACAAACCAACTTTATCTTCTCTCTGATGTGTTCGGCTGAAGAAGCCATGTCACTCGGGCTCCCGAAGAACTGCTCAGTGCTTAAAAAAAACAAGCAAAAAACAAACAAACCCAAGCTCTTACATGCAAGAGAGTAATAAGAGAGGTTTTGCTATGTTCACATATTTATTTTCTCACTTTGCAGCTTTCAGGATAATATATGTTATTATAATATCCTATCACAGAAACTGTTAATCTACCAGAAATAATTTTCCAGTAGTTTCAGAATAATATAGAATAATAGGATACTTGAAATTTCAGAAGTTTCCTAATCTTAGAGATACGTATGTCTGAAATAATTTGATGCCAGACTTCACAACTGTATTAAAATATATAAACTGCTTCTTTTTACATTTGTTGTAATTCAAAGTAATATGATTTCTTTGAAGGTATCTTATTAGTCTTTATTCTCATTTGAAATAAAAAAGGCATCATCTTTTTATTGAATTCCAACGTATGGACGAACTTGTCTTGCATGTTTTAATGACATAACATATAAATAATACATAGTAACACTATTAAATGTTAATAAATTATTAAATTGTATTTCTTAGTTTTAGTATTATCCAGCACCTTAATATTTGACGTCTGACTTAAACGTGCAATCCTAAACCAAGAAATAACTTAGCTGTTAGGATTAGGCAAAGTCTAGGTGACCTTATTCCATCCATGCAAAGCACAGAAAGTCAAGACCTACTCAGGTATGTACACTCCCCGAGGTGTGTACCAGGAACTATTCTGAAGCATCTTTATAAGGCAGGAAGCTTTTGTCAAAATAATGAAAGCAGCCCTGCATTCTCTTTACACAGGCACACAATATCACAAGGCATATACAAAGGAGGGGGAGTATTTGCATTGTGATGGCATACAATGGCTTTCATGGTTTACCTTCCCATTTACTCCCCTTACAGATATCTCTGAAGTTCCTGAATATGGAACACCACAGATCTTCTAAAGGACTCCACCCATCCCTTCACTACCCACTCCTTCCCCCAATCACCTGTTCTGGCCAGTGCAAACCAGTGTGGAATTGGATCTGCTGCTCCTCACTTTTAATTTGGTCTGTTCTGTTGCCCTGTCTGCTTTTTAAAAAATTATTACCATGCATAATGAAATATTTTGCATTGCATAGTGAGCAATGCAAGGTCTACTAACTACATACCCATCAGGATAAACCACTGGAACTGTTAATCTATCCAGAAGGGATTTTCCAACAGCTTCAATCTCATCAAATTGTTCCTGATCATATATAGATTCAGACTCATCTGGGCATTCTTGCAAAACCTGTAATGAAATAACAGTTAAAAAAGGGGGGGAGGGGGGCGCACAGTCAAATTGTAAGTTGCAATAAAAAGAAACAATATTCTTATGCATTCTTATAATGTTTTCTGTTTTCTTAGACACAACAGCTTACAATGGACTACTGAATCATCTAAAGTCCTGGAAAAGCTCTAGCACATTGCCAAAGTGTGTCTATGAGATATTCCTCTTGGTCTGCTATGGAGTCACAGACTAAAAAAAATGAACTAACACATGAAGTCAAAATACAGCTATTTTAAGGGAACTGTACGCAATTGCTAATTAAGTCTGTGCATGCTGTACACAATGGCATTGCATTGGCTTCAACAAAGAATGAAAGCCCTACTTCATATGTGAAGCCTATGAACAAATAGCAAGCAAAACATGATTAAGCTTTCCTTGATGTGAACAATTTTTGTGAAGGAAAAATGGGAGAAAACTTTCAGTTGTGAGAGCAATAATTGGACAATACAGCCTAATGCTAGGGGAAAAAATGAAAGGAAAAAGAAGATGACCAGCAGTATGGTGGATAGACTTCAATTACAACAACAGTGAATGCATTGTTGAAACCTAAAAACTTATGTTGAGGATAGACCATCTGTAGAAAATCTATGAACGTTTTTGTTAACAGTCCACACCCACCTTACAGCACCTAATCTATCAAGATACTAGCAATAATTTAGTATTATGATCTATCATCTCAATAGGCTAACCATAGCTTGCAGCAGAGATTAAAATATGGTCCTCATTAACTACCACTCATTCAATGACTATTCCAAGTTAAAATGGCACTGAAGCAGAGGAACTTACAGTTGCAGTTCCTTTGTGGCCATGTGACCACATTTTGGGCATTTGTCAACCGGTTCACATTATGTCGCAGTGGGGTTCTATGATCAGGCGACTTTCACTGCCGGCTTCCAACAAGCAAAGTCAATGGGGAAACAGGCAGGTCACCAGTGCCGGTCACATGAATACAGGATACTGTGACTGCAAAGGTCCATTTAATGACAGCAATTGAGACTGCTGCAACTGCCATGGTTAAGTCAACACAGTCCCACAATGTTGTGCTTTATGACAGTGTCAGTGACAATGTTGCTGGTCATAATTACCACTGTTCAGGGGGGACTATCTGTATTAAGGTTGAAAATTCCAATTAAGCACGTAGATTTATCTTAAGTAAATTGGCTATCCTGACCCGCTCAAGGTTGACTCAGCCTTCCATCTTTCCGACTTTGGGAGGATGGAAGGCTGAGTCAACCTTGAGCCGGTCAGGATAGCTGATTCATGAAGTAAAATGAGGACCCAGATTGTTGGGGGAAATATGCTGACTCTGTAAACCGCTTAGAGAGGGCTGTAAAGCACTGTGAAGCAGTATATAAGTCTAAGTGCTACTGCTATTGCTAAATGTTGAGTTTAATCATACTGATATTAAATGCAAGTTCTTCTGAAATCCATGGCTCTCTCTGAGACCACCAATAGTTCCACAATGAAAAAATATGTGATGCTAATCACACCATGAATTTTAACATTACACATAAACATGATCGAATAGATCGAACACTTAAAAAATATACTTTAAAATGTGACATCAACGTTACTGGAATCAACCGCAGAAACTCACTTTTTCCGCATTTGAGTGGAAAGCAACAGCCATTTCTAGCCTAGTTACTCTTTCTTCTGAAGTGATTGTGAATTGTTTCCATACGCGGTTCAGCTTTGGAAGTGTTTCTCCTGACGATCTAGAAGTACATCTCAGAGACTGACACAAAACCACAGTAGCCTGTAGTAACTGTCGCCCATAATCATAGGTACTCTGGAAAAAAAAACACAAGGTATTAAAGCGGACATTTTCAGTGTTGGGACAGATTTAAGTGCAAAACAGTAACGTGAATGATAAGACACTATAGCTTTTCCTGGGCCTATTAAAAACAACTTTGACTTTCCATGCCATTGTCATTTTCAGGAATATCCAATAGGGAAGAACGACACAGCAATAAATGGAAACTCGACTTTCTTGGCTTGATTGCTTTCAGTTAGAGTCTGCAAATGTACAGTCACGTTTTACTTTATTTGGTAGTTATGGAAATTCTGGAAATATCTGGAATTTTATTGACTATTCAATAACATTCCAGATCCTTCTAGAATTTCCATAACTACTACCCTGTCCTCATTTCACTTGAACATCAAGCCTCCTTACCACAGCATTAAGGACTGTGGTGGCACAGTGGTTAGAATGCAGTGCTGCAGGCTAATTCTGCTGACTGCCAGATGTCAGCAGTTCGAATATCACCAGGCTCAAGGTTGACTCAGTCTTCCATCCTTCCAAGGTTGGTAAAATGAGGACCAGACTGTTGGGGGTAGTACCGCTTAGAGGGAGCTGTAAAGCTGTGAAGCGGTATGCAAGCCTAAGTGCTATTGCTATTAACATGTCTTCTTTCTTCTGCCTAGTAATCTATGCTATTAATTATTATCTATTAATCCATACTAAAAAGTGTTAAATCCTTGCTATTTAGAGAAATGACTTGAAAAATAAAACTGCGGCCCCAAGTAGAGTTTGTATCACTTTCATATTCATGGATGGATGAATGAATGAATGAATGAATGAATTCAAGCATTTCGTAATAGTCGAAGAGCGTTTTGACATGTATAAATTAATACATGGTTGGTAGATTAATAACAGATTCTCCCCACCCCCCTTATCATACTCCCTCCCTCCACATCCTTTAGTTAGGCTCGAGAATTGTATTTTATAGTATTTGATTTGTATTATATATGAGTCTTGTATAGTTTTATCCTTTTTAACACTATAAGCAACCTAGAGTTATCCTGTAGTAAGATGGGGATCTATCAATTTAATAAATAACAAAATAAATTAACCCTAAATAAAATAAAATTTTGATTGCTAATAAGCATCTAACCATGATTGACAGCAATAATTTTAATTAGTAAACTGCTCAGCAAATGACCAAAATGACCATTTTAAATTCAGATAGTAAACCTTAATACTTTAATACTGTACAAACTTGCTACAGAAAAAAAAATCCAGCACGTACCTGAGCTACATCAACAAATTTCCTATGTTTTTCCAACAAAATTTTGGTTTCTTGGGCATCATCTCCCAATCGGGTATGAGTCTTCAGCAGTGCATCTAATAATTCATTTAACCATTCTATTGCCTATAGAAATGAGCAGAATGTAAAGAATATGAGATTGTAAAATAAAAGAGGAGACATAGAATAAGTAAAATGTAGATTTGTCAAATCTGTTTAAAAAAATTACAGCTACCCTAAACCACCCAACGTTTTGTCAGTTCTCAAAGTTCACTTAATTTGTCTGTCAGCTTTCTTTCTTTCAACAGCTGCCTAAACCATCAGGCTCACCTGAGCAGCATCCTCTTCACACTTAAATAGTTGGACCATCTGAAGCATCTTTAATCGTCGCACATCTACCATGTCCTCACATCTGTGAAAGACAGAAGATAAAACTGTATCAGAAAGGTCAACTCTGCTTATAAAAAAAATTATACACAAGCAATTCTTATTTTTAAATGTAGCAACAAAATCTGGGAAAATGTCTAAAACACCGTGATAAAGAATAACACTTTAAGAATACCCCCAATCTGATAAATCTTTTAACTTTAATTAATCACAAATACCAGCACTGCCCAGTGGAAAGTTCAGCTACTGTATACACCTTTGAAGTTGCTTATGATATATCCATGAAAGTTCTATCGTTATATTTTATATCAGTGGCTTTATTGAACAGCATGATGACTTATGGTCATACAACGCTAAATTATAGGTACAATGGCACACAGTGATTTAATTATTCCTTAACATTATGTGAACAAGCTTGGGTCCATATTCTCCTTCCTTACAAAATAGTGGCGGGACTGGAAGATTTTGCTCTCAACCAAACTTATTTCTCAAAACTAAGTTAGTTCAAAAAAGACAGGATATCAGAATGTAACAGCAGTTTAAAGAGTAAACTAAGGTCAGATGTTAATAAACCATTCCAGCAAGATAAATTAGACTCTGCGTATCCTCTGAAAAGAGATATTTTACCCAAGTGTACAACAAGCAATTCCCTCTGAATAATGAAAGCAGCCATTCATTGCATAGCTGTTTAACTAGCTGCTCGTGGCCAAGTGCATAAGTGCTCATGCACTGTGGCTTCAACTTTATTCCCAGGAAGGCAGACATGGCAATGCAAGTGCATGCAGAGGCAGTCAGGATTAGGTTATGAAAGGTAAGGTTACTTTGGATGGGCTCCTGTAAATTGCAGAGCATCTCTTTAGAAGATTTCACACAAGCCAGAGACAGAAGCACTCTGCACAAGTCTATATGTCATTTACAACACTTATGCCATTCAAACCAGTTGGTGTTATATAGTTCAACAGGATAGCCTGCTAATCTTGGATGAAGGACTGTGATGGTTGTGATGATGATCAGCATGTTAATCCACTATGGGATGAAGGTCTCTTTTTTGGGAAGATGATAGATTTTAATCTGCTATATTGTTTTAGGACAAGTTAGTAGAAATTTTTGGCTTTTCAGTTATAGCGCTGAGAGGGAATGAGTGACCTAAAATCATCTAGGCAGGTTCTGTTACTAAGGATTATAATTTGAATATCTTTTACTATCAGTCTAGCCACCACTCTGGCTCTCAAGTTTGTCTGTCTGTCTGTCTGTCCTTCTCTCATCTTACCTAATGGTTGCACATGACCTCTTCTGCTTGCTTGTTTTATCTACAAGCAGTTTTCCTCAAACTTGGTACCTCATGTCACATCCAAGCACAATCTAGGACAGGTAAGAACTGGGATGAAAACTTTTGGTGAGTGTAGCCTACTGGAAGATGAGTCCAGTGCATTAGGAAAAGGAGCGTTCTGTGAAGGGATGACATTCCTTTAAAGTAAGTATATTCCAAAATAGCAGAAAAGAGGGCATGTAAAAGCCACCTTTAGATGCCTTTCTTAAGGAGTAGTTAACAGCAGCCAACTCCCAACAAATAGCAGCAAATTATGTCTCTGATACCAAGAAAGTAGCAACCCATACAATGAGATTTTTTTTTAATAGTACAAAAATGATATCACCTAACGTCAAACCCAACAAAGAAGAAATTTCCTAACAGTGAGAGCAATTAACCAACTGAACAGCTTGGCTTCAGAAGTTGTCACTGGTTCATCACTAGAGACTTTTAAAAAAGAGACTGGCAACCATTTATCTGAAATGGTTTAGGATCTCCTGCTCAAGCAGAGGGTTGGGACTAGAAGACCTCTGAGGTCCCTTTCCAACTTTATTATTCTATGGTCTTTTTCATTGTTATCAAGTTTATAGTTTTTAAAATTGTATCTGAGCTCAAAACTATGTTTTTATTTTTAAATGTAACATCCTATTCAAGAAACTTTGTTAATATTCCTTAAAAAATGTGGTATATCAGGAAGATTTAATATTTTCTTTAAATAAACATTGCAATAGCTGCTAAATTATCAGGAAAATTAAAATAATTTATGTAGCAAATGTAAACTTATACATAACACGTCGTCAAAATTTAGAAAATGGAACAATAAGTAATGGAACATTAAACATTTCCAAATGATACCAAGGCCATTAGTTGCCAATTAATTTCAAAAGCAGTTTTTCTGCAATATTTATTTAAAAAACTACCGAGCCTATAAATTATAACTTGCATTAACATTATTAAGAGAAGTTAAAGTAAATGTTGCACAATATTGAAAGTAGCAAAAATATCTGAATTTACGAAACTGTATAGGAAAACATTGGAAACAAGCTAATTATACATTTCAGAATATAATTTCAGTTTTTATAATTACCTGGTTTTGTTTAATGTCAAGTTTAAACAAAAAAGCTTTCTTATAAATTCTGGGATTCATACATTTCAGAAGGAAAAAAACACACACAGGGTACAAACCTTTGTACATTTAGGTTTGTATTTTGATTATTTTTATATTTTCAATTGCTTTGAAAAATATAGTGGCATTTAAAAAGGAGTTAACAGTGGTTTTAAAGTGAAAGAGGAATTCTTAGTAATCCAACATCATCATGAATACCTTTGCTTCCTGAGCTGCATGTCTTCCATTACTCCCTGGATGTGATCAACATTTTCTTTGTTTTCACTTGTTACATCTTTTCCATAAGCCCAGGAAGCTTGGTTAGATATCTGATCAAGAAGACCTTGACCTTTTTCACGCAAACCTTGGAGGCCCAGGTCTATAGGGATAATAAACAAAATTTTATTTCGTATACAGTGTAAGATGAACTATTCTCTTAAATCATGAGTAGCCGATTCTGTTTCCATCCATGTGCAAGATAGATACTGCTGTCTCATTGTCACTTTCCCACTTAACCGACTGAATTCTAAAATGGCACATTCTGTAAGCACACCCTTCAAGTGTTGACAGTTAACTATGTATCAACTGGTAAGAAGGGTGGTTAATACTTCAGCAGTACAGACACATACGGGTGTTTTTTTTAAAAAAAAAACAAATTGATTTATGTCAGGCTTAATAGTGTTTACTATAAGGGAGGCCTGTAGCCCAATGGTACTGCTCACACTGAAAATCCAGATTCAATTTTTGGTACAAACCAATAAAAAGAAACAGTTAGGTTGAGATTGTTGACCAAGTTCTATATTGCTGCCCAAGATCTAGGAAAGATACTACCAGCCAAAGAAAGAACGGATGGGCACAAATGACCAATGTCCTGATTAAACCGAATGCAATTTTGTCTTTATTATGATCCCTCCCCACGTATTTATGTTAAATCAGACATTGTCTTCTCATTTATTCAGTTTGCCTTTAATCGGTTTGTTGTTTATTCTGCCCAATCAGTAACAATTATTAAAACAACAGGTGTGGCTTAACATGAAATTGTTTTAAATACACAGTTCAAGAGGCTCACTTGGAGACTACTGCTGTTGGAAGATCAGTAGCTCAAATCTATTTCATATGATTCTGTGAGTTATACACCATCTTGATCTGTTAGTTGTATAACAGATGATCCTGCAATTAAACTTGGTAGTTTGGCCAATGAAGTGGCCTTGCCCTTGTCAGCCATGCATAGGTTTTGGAAGCCTGCATGTTTGGATTTCCACAGGAGCTGGAACCTGAAAGGCACAGATTTCTAGTTCCTATTGAACTCTATTCACAAAACATGAAATATGGTAGTCAATGCATATTACTGAATATCATTCCACAATGAAATATGTTTAAAGCTCCCTTTATGAGCCAGCCAAGTGAAGAGACTCTGTATCTGCAGCCTGTTCCAGCCTTCCTCCATTCAATGTGCTTGTTAGGCTTATATGAAAAAGTATACAATTTAATCCAATACTTATTCTGCAAATTAAGACATTCACTATAGCATATTTGGCCATTTAATCTTGTTTTTCTCCTTACCAACACTTTTTAATTTCTCTTCAAGTAGCTTTAAAGTTTGCTGAATTGACGCTCCATCAGCTGGGGCCACATCAACACACAGCATTCCGAGTAATCCATCTAGTTGCTGAGACAACTGAAAAGAGCCAACCCCAAAGTCAGCAAGTTATTTTTATGATTTTAAGTCTTTCTCCTTAAAGAGATTTTGTTGCGTGAATGTCAGACAGAACTGTGACTAGCTCAATTATAAAAGAGACAGAGCTAGGACACAGGGCTGGTCAAAGAAAATGGTCTGAACAATAACAGCTTAGCAAGGGTGTCTGTGAAAGCAGTTGCAAAGGAAAGCTGTGGTTTCCAGCCATTTCAGCTGCTTGCCACTTCATCCAACCCAAAGTGCCCAAGAAGAATCTAAGTAATATTCAGAAAAGTAAAATCTTTCACTCAGGTTTAAACAGCCAAGCCTACACTGGTGGCATTTCAATGCCCCTTATGGCATTTTTTTCTCAATGATTTCATTTGCATACAGAGTAGGATTGTGAGTCATCAAACACTAGTAACTAAATTGTCAAAATTCATCTCCCAGAATGGCCTCTGAAACATTGCCTGCCAAGAAGGATCAGAGCCCCTCCAAATCAATTTTCTAAAAACAGGTGGTAATTTCGGCACCACAAACTCTGCAATTTTCTCAAGAGCCATATGCTGAAAAGAATCCAAATGAAAGGACAACTAGTTACTGAGTTTATGTCATCGGCTTGGCTCAGAGTTCATGTCTAGAAAAATCGAACTGCTATTATTATAGCAGAGATTTATGTAATTTGCTCATCTGCTCCAGCTTTGCTTGTCTAGCACCTTGGTGAAAGAATTATAACAAACATGGAAAAGGAACTCCTGTCTAGTCAATGTATACATAATATAGAAAAATGGACACTCTTTTTTAAAACTGCCTCCATTAATTAACAGCAGATTTCCAAATGAGCCCTAATACTTACTTGTTCTCATTTATTTTAAGACTTTTTCCATGCGCATTGGAACTATGAGCAAAATTATTTCTAAATATAACCAGCTTATCTACTGACCTTCTGCAAATGGCATTTTCATGAAGCAAAACGTACAATGAGAAAGGGCATATTTTACTTACATCTTGAGCAACACCATGAAATTCAAGGGCTGCTTGTAGCAGATTCTGCCTAAACTCCAACTGGCTGGCCTGCCGATAACAAACATCACTCAACTGCTGTTGTAATGCTTTTAGTTCTACAAGATCTTCTTCATCCCCAGCATTCAGTAAAGCTGCAATCTGTTGATTCAGTTCCACGTACACTGCAAACCACTCCTGCAAAATCAGTCATCAAGGAATTATCACCATTATTGATAATTTTGCCATATGGCTATTAAAAGCACAGGTACAACCGCTATTCAGCAATCCTCAGCTTACTGAAATATTTAGCAAGATTACGCATATCTCTATTTAACAACGTTATGTTAAAAACTAATGGTATGCATATCTGGTGAAACTCAACATTACATCCACCTTTCATTTTGTTTTCAGCATAATAAAATGATTCTATTATTTAGTCAATTTCAGAAGCTGGAAGCAATTTTCAATAACATTTTTCTCAATGGGTTTTTTTTGAATTGTTCTTTATTTTATTGATATAAAGAGCTGTTTCATTTTCTCCAACTGTAATATCCTGTCCTTTGATTTGCCTAAATCTGTTTTTTTTAAAACAACAACAACATTGATTTGCATTTATTTAGCACTCAGCAAAATGCATTTAGCTGTTCATCTATTTGTTCCCTTGATCATACAATTGTTCCCTCTCTATACCTCTCCTTTTCCTTACCCTAGATCAGGAGTCTTCAAACTTGACAGCTTTAAGACTTATGGACTTCAACTCCCAGAATTCCTTCTCGAGTCATGTTAGTTCAGGAATTCTGGGAGTTGAAGTGCACAAGTCTTAAACTTGCCAAGTTTGAAGATCCTTGCCCTAGATTTATTAAACAATTTCCTATGCTTTATTTACTCCCCCACTCCCCAAATCCTCTAGTTGATACATTGGAAGTGTGCTCCAGTTCTTAAAAGCACAGGAGACTCTGAAGTAATGCAAAGCACCTGCAATATTTGACATGAACTTACATGCTAGTAAAAATGCAAATGTGCAGGGAAAGAGGGACAAGGAAAGACAGGAGGCCAAACAGAAACACTGGGACATATAACGAAGGGTAGGACAAAAGCACTGAGAAGTAGGGCCAGAGGCAGAGTGGACTGGAGAAGGTAGCAGGCAGAGAAACAGATGTTATAGAGCAGGGGTGTCAAACTCGTGGGCCGCATGCATCATGTGCTGGCCAGGCCCATCCCCATTTTAGCAAAGGTGGGTAAAGTTGCGATATGTCACATGATGATGTGACGTCACGAGTTTGACACCCCTGCTATGGACAGAGAGAACCATTTCCTCACTACTGGCTTCATCCAGAAAAATGTTGAAGCAATATAAAGCCTATCCTTATTCCTGTTACTTTAGCACAATGATCACTGGTTGATTATAGAACACTCTTATCGGTTGCTGTTGGGGAAAGGGCAAATAGATGAATAAAATTGACTTGTCATTCCATTCAAATAGTTGAAGCAAGCAGGTCAATTGTATTAAATGGAAGGAATCTTCCTGTTCCCAAGTCAGCTGGAAAGAATGGGAAACTAGTACAATTCACTGGGAAGAATAACTATTCTTTGCCCAAAACTGGCAGGAATAAATGAAATTTCCTTCACACCTAGAGACCAAGAGAATAGAGGGTCCTTGGTAGGCAATGATTTATTTTGTCTTTTCAGCCTCAAAGGCACAGTCATCCCTTTTTCCCAACTATAGCATACTATTATGACACTAGAACTAATCATTTATATGATCAGTAGCTTGTTCTAGAAGGTGTCCTATTTGCCAATATATAAATCATTGTCTAAAATTCACTAGAAAAGAAGGCCACTAGAAATATTGCATACAACAAATGACATATAAAATCATTACACAGTAACTTCCTTGGGAAAATGAAAACTCACGCTGTGTTGACTTTCAATCTCTTCATGTTTCTGTTGCAAAGCTTGTGAAGCCCTAATTGAATCCCCGATACCCCACTGGGTTCTGAGCTGTTCCGAACCTGGCCCTTCGAGCCAGTTCACTACCTATTTAAATCAAAAAGCAGCATGTTCGTCATATAATCTAAAACCAATACAGGGCAGGTAGATTTTAAAGGTTTTCTATTGTTTAAAGCAATCTTTCCTAACATAGTTCACAATATAAATATAAATAACAATCTTATTTCCAGAAGAAAAATAAGGATTGGAGAGGTAAGGGTTGGTAAATCCTTTATGTACAAAATCCAGGGACTAAACAACCTGATCCCATTTTTTTAAATGTATGTTTTCCTTCTGAATCTTAGTAACGTTTGCAGTCTCATATCAGAAACAGGTAATAAGGAAAGGAGCACACCTCATTTACAACTTCTATTTATATTGGCAGGTAAAATGCAATGTCTTTTTGGTTATAGTGAAAGATAAATTGTTAGAATTTGTAGAATTATGTTATCTCGATAAATCTTAGCGTACATTATTTTATATACTATAACGAAGTGGCATTAGAACAGCATTTGTCAAAAATTGTGCAGAAATCTAGGAACATATCTTACATAGCAGTGGTACTTAAATGTTTTTGACTCCTTGGTTTAACTGAGTTGTTGTCTTCATCTAATTTTAGGATTTTGTTTGGAGAGCAGATCACATTTCAGGTTATATTTATGAAGAAACACTGAAAATTCAGAAGGGTTGACAAAGTGAACTGTCCATGGATGATAAAGATCCTTCCAGTTCAACTCATCTATTGTGAGCTAGTAGCCAAAAGAGGTCATGACTATTTAAGGCTAGTAAATGGAAAATAAAGCTTTCAGACACTTCCTTCTGGGCCACTTCCATTCTTATTTATCTCTTTTCCTAGCCCTTTCAATACTTCCAAGGGTTTTACAGTCTAAGATAATACACAGTGGTTATACGAATCTAACAGTGTCAAGCATTATCCCATTATCCCAGGTAATCTTCCTACCTAACCTATAAAACATCTATTTCTGCAGTACTCACATCAAAGTCAATATGGCTGTGTATTATTATATAATATTAAGTCAACCCACAGAATCCATTTTGTCCATTAAATTGTATTTGGGTGCACATAAATCACTCATGAATGACATACGCATATTAACATACAAAGATCGTGGAAACTTTTGCATCCATTTTTAGTCAGTTCATGTTATTTATATTGGGAACCGAATATGAGGATCGCTATTCAATAAGCCAGCTTCCAAAATCATACTCTGCAGTTAATTTAAAACTGCTAACTAAATTCCTGTTAATAGAAAAATAACTAAAATGTGTCAATACCATCACCTTCTAAGTCCATTTACTGTACAGTAGTTGGAATGTGATAACTATGGTTTTAAATGAGGAACTCATTTTAAATGCTGTTCACTTGCAAGTGCATACCTTTTTTTGTTTTTACAAAAATAGAAGATAAACAACCTGTCAGTCACAAGTATCTGAAAAAACTAGACAAATATCACAGTATATTTTTAGTTTTATTTGTATAAAATAAATAATAATAATCTATATGGCTAACCCATACAAGAAGAAAGAATATATCACAGCAACAGCTACAGACAGCCCTCGGGTTACATCCATTCCTAACTAAAGTTATGAAGTGTCTATGGAGATTCTCAGTCAGCCAGGTCATGGTTGTCCCAAAGGTGCTTTTTCAAGAGGCAACTGGACTTTCTGGTTTTTTTCTTTGAAGACATTTCGCTTCTCACCCAAGAAGAGCTAAAGAAGCAGCTTCTTGGATGAGAAGCAAAACATCTTCAAAGAAAAACAAGAAAGTCCAGTTGCCTCTTGAAAAAGCACCAGGGGGACAAAGTTAGGAAGGTATTGAACAAGAGGGACGTATGAATGGCGCTGCTGTCATTGCAGTATTCCCACAGCTACTTGATTTCTGACATTCCCTGCCAGCTTTCCAGAAGCAAAGAATAACTGGGAAGTGGCATGGTCACATGATACTGAGTTTTACAACCGTATCATTAGCAATGACAATTGTGGCCCAAACTGCTGTTGTAAGCCAAGGACTGCCTGTATTTTATATCATAATAAATCTGTATCTGCCAGTTTTCATTTCCCTGTCTTCTGATTTTTCCTTTTTCATCACTAGAATAATGTGATCTGCCATCATCAGGCTTCTGTTTAGTGTTCATCTGTATACAGAAGCCTGATGATGGCAGATGAGATTCTGCCGAAACGTTGCTACAACTTTAAAAGCACAACTATAATGACGTGGGAAAATACCCGAACAAAGCTGAATACCATAAATATGTGTGTGTGTGTATCTTTGGTTATTCGGGTTTTCTCCCACATAAAATAGGAAGTATTTTGGCGACGTTTCGACGAAATCTCATTCGTCATCTTCAGGCTTTGTGCTTCTTGAAGTAATGTGAGCTTGCAGCTGTTTTTTCTTTTAACTGCCAGTGGGAGTGCGACTTGACTGGGTGGGGTCTTGGCTGTGTTCTGATTGGGTAGGGGTGTTTTCTCATTGGTGTTTTTTATTTTATATTATTATATCATATTATTATTATTAATTAATTATTAATATTAAATATAAATTATACATATAATTATATATATTGGTGTCATAGTGTGTTCTCATCTACGCGGGAGAAAACCCGAATAACCAAAGATCCACATACAAATACCCGCGAAAACCTCAGAAAACAAACACACACACACACACACACACACACGCATATATAACATTTATATACACTAGGACACACCATATACCAGAAGAAAACACAAACCAACCGCTACCTCAACGCCCAATCCCACCACCACCCAGCATAGATAAACTCCGTGGCCAAAACACTAATTGCTAGAACCAAATGCCTGGCAGACAAGACACACATAAAGACTGAACTATGCACCCTGACTAAAGTACTGACAGCCAACGGCTTCCACAAAAGCAAAATCACCGGTTTGATCCACAAAAACACATTGAGACATAATGGACACCTAGAAGATGAACAGACCTATCGAACAGCTGTCCTGCCCTACATAAGGTACTACAGACAAAATCAGTAAGATACTACACAGGCATCACATCAAGACTGCCTTCAAAACAGACAGAAAAATAGCAGCCATCCTTAGAAACCCCAAAGATAAAATTGACCTGGAAAACCAAGGCATATATGAAGTCCCCTGTGCATCATGCCTGGCCACATACATTGGACAGACCAATAGAAGAATAAGTACCCGCCTAGATGAACAAAAAAATGCAGTAAAAAAGCTGGAACACACTTCATCACTAGTCCAATACATGAAAGCCACAGGTTATAGCATCAACTTCAATGGCACCAAAACCCTAGCCACTATAGAAAACCCCAGCCACAGAATTATCAGAGAATCCATAGAGATTGAAAAAAGACCTGAAAGCATGAATAGAAGAGATGATTCCACCAGACTGTCAATTATTTGGAAGCCTGCACTCACAAACAAAAAAATCTCCACACCACTAGCCAGGCAAACACCTGGGCACAAACAGACCCCCCCACCCCATACCTCCAGCTCAAACACACCCCAACCAGGCACCCAGATGAAACCTAGCTTCCTAATAAATGATAGACGTCCATTTACTCAGAGCCAAGCTGCACTAAAAGCCTCCAATACAGGAACACAATGTTGCCAGCCAATCAAGCCACAAAAAAAGCCACAAAACAGACAGAAAATATTAGAAACACCAATCAAGCAGAACACAGCAAACTCCAAGACCAAGACTCCCAACCAATCAGGATGAAGAAAAATCCATTCTGGCACAGCAGTAGGCTAGCCCCGAATTTAAAACTGAAACAACTGTAAAAGTCTGACTCACAGACAAACACAATACAGAAGCCTGATGATGGCATATGAGATTCTGCTGAAACGCTGCTACAACTTTAAAAGCACAACTACAATGACGTGGGAAAATACCCGAACAAAGCTGAATACCATACATATATACATATATATATATATATAGAATATATACAATACAGAAGCCTGATGATGGCAGATGAGATTCTGCCGAAACGTTGCTACAACTTTAAAAGCACAACTACAATGATGTGGGAAAATACCCGAACAAAGCTGAATGCCATACATGTAAGTACCCGCGAAAACTTGAGAAAATATATATATATATGAATGATTTCCTTCTCCCCCCCCGAATTATTTAAAAATCTTTAGCATATGATTTCTAAATTAGTAACTAAAAAAGAGAGGAGAATGCAAGACTTTAATATCAGTCTAAGTATAATTAATTTCCTATGTAATTCAGTAACACAGAGCAAAGAAATGACAAGTTGTAATTAGAATGATGCAAAATGAGATTGATGCTCCTATAAACAAATCTATTTAAATGCATTAATAAAGGCATGTCACTAACTAGATTGTATTTTTCTCAATCATCCTACCTTTAGTCAACTCAAGGCATAGAACATGCATATAACCTCTGCCTATTTTCCCCAAACTACTCTTTTTAAGTCTCATAGTTTCTACCCCAACACCTTATCCACTCTACCAAACTGCCTCTCTAATATCAATTTCCAGAGCACCACTTGATCTTTCATGACCTTTCAATGCACAAATTGTTTCAAGTTTATCTTATTATTACTCTGGTGGGAAACAGTCTTGCACTAAAAGGGCAATTTTGGATTCCAATCACTAGATATACACATTTTATGGTAATAATGCTGTGATTTAAATTTAAAGGGCAAATGTGATTTGGGCATGCACCTGATACTTGTCAGGAATACCTGAAATCAAGCATACCTTTCCCAGGTATAGCACATCTCAGTTTTAAATGGTAGCCGCATTTATCCAGGAAAAACTGTAGCAGCTTTGAGGTGCCCCCACCAGCTGACACAGCATATTGAAAATCTGTTAACTCTCCATCTAACCATTTTACTAATATAAACAATAGATGCAAGTGAGTATGCCACTTACCTGCATTACCTTCTGTTGAATTTCTTCCAACTGAGTTCGTTTGCTCCTTTGCCTGCACACTTCCTGATACCGTGTATACTGTTCTCTGAGAGAATCTAATAACTTCATAACCTGGGGCTGAGCAAGCAGCTCATCATCCATAGGAGACCAGGAGACTCCTCCATCGGAACCATTAAAACGGCGTTGCTGCAATTCTGATAAGAGCTCATGACCTTAATAGAACATATACATATATATATATTCAGGCAAAATATGAGCTAAGTTTAATGGGAAAGACTTTTTGCTGGAAACATAAAAACTTCTAATTTCAGTTTTTATGCAAATTTTCTGAGATTAAAATCACAGCATGATATAAGATTGTGGAGTGAGGATAGCAATATCATTTCATCTCTCTCTCCCTCTCTCTTGCCATATGCTGGAATGTGTACATTCAAATGACAGTGCACTTAATTAGCCAGGCTAAACCTACAGAAACATTAACTCCACCTGAACTAGACTGAATCTCAGTTTATTTTTATTCATTACTTAGTCCAAGACCTAACCTAGAACATCAGCTGTCTCAATTGACATAGATGTAAAGGACTGATGGTGATGGGCGTCACTTATCTGCAACTTTCAGTAACTCTCCCAAATGTGAAGAACATGGGAGAATCAAACTGAGTACAACAGCAAGAAGGCAGAAAACAAACACCCCAACAACTGTTTTAGGATACAAATAATTCCGTGGGTTAATTATAATACCTAACTAATCACTGGCTGACACTATGAAAGCAACCTCTGGTAAAATGGTGATACACTAAGGTAAAGTTGCTTCTCCTTTCCCTAAGTTGTGCCAGTGTATCTATGAACTGTTTTCAGAAAAGCTGGCATGCAGAAATACTGACTAACCATTTTCAAAATTGGGGGGGAAATACAATACCTGGACTGGTATGAATTTTCTGCTTTTGGCTACCATATCTTTAAAGGAATTTTAATTCATAATTGCTTACTGTTTTCACAGATAAATTCAACAATTTCAGCAGAAAGAGAGACTGGTATTTTATTTCTCTACTGCTGCTATTTCCAGGGGGAAGCAGAATACTTGTATATAGGAATTCTATATTTAAAAACAAAAGGAAAACTGGCATAAATGCATTATTTTATAGTAATTAACTGTAACTGATTAATTGTATGGACTTTAGTTAAGTGGCTAATTCAGTTTATGTTCGTGCTACTCATGATTTTAAAAAATGATGCCATATTGGACGGATATACCTGTCTGCAGAACAGTCTCAGGATCAACAGATGGAAGAAAATTTAAATCTATAGACCTTAAAAGAGAAAAATAGACACACGTTTTAAGACTTAAAGCCAATAAAAATTATGCAAGCTTCTGTTTTTCTTTCCCACTGTGAATATTGAGGTTATGTTATGTTTCAGTACACCTCTGTCAATGTCCAAGGAAATTTTCAAAATGTCAAGAATGTTTAACATTTTAAAATTTGCTTTGGTTATTTTTAAAGGAAATAAGTAAACAGATATTAAAAACTTAGAAATGTATTAATATAAAGAGAACTTCCTCTCAGAACATATCTCATATATTTTACTGCAATGTCAGCAAATGCAGTCGCAGTATTGTTTAACTGTATCAAAAATGTAAGGGAGCTACAGAGTATACAAGAATATTTGTATGATCAAGCTAGAAGCTAAAAGAAAGACCACAATAGCTAGAAACACCACACTTTTGATAATTAAGACTCTCCTGTAAGATCCTATGGAACAATTAATAACAGCAAAGAAAAGTATTACCTCTCTTTCTCCTGTTGGTTTCCCTTATCACTTCCACTGTTGATTAATGCAAGCTCATCAAGTAAGGATGTAGACTCTTTTGTAAACTTCTCAAATGCCTATATAAAATAGGGAGTTAGCATTTCAGAGACTGAATTTTACCATGTCTGATGTTTTGCAGTGTAGGGCTCTTACCGTTCCATTATAAACACAATCTAAAAATGGTGGCTGGTCATTACGTTTTGCATTAATAGTAACAGCCCTATCACGGAAATGCATTATTTTTACATCCACTGATTCAGGAAGTCCTCACTGTTGGCTTAATGACTGTTTGAAGTTATGATAGATAAGACTTCAAAAATCTACTTATGCCCCTTCCTCTAGGTTACAACTGCTGCACCTCTCCCTGTGGTCACGTGATCACATTATGGATGATTGGTAATTGGCTCAAATTTACAAGTTGCAGCATTCTGTAGTCATGTGACCAGCTTTTTTTTTTTTTGCTATTTTCCAGCAGAAAATAGCAAAAAATGGACATTATATATGCTGAATTCACTTAAAGACCACATCATTAGCTTCATGACTGTGATGACTTGCTTTACAACCGACGTAAAAACTGCTGTAAAAGTGACTCCAGTCACGTGTTGCTTAGACTCACAACCACAAGAACATTCAATCGGGCTCTAAATTCCATGTTCCATTGTGGTGACAAATTTAGCATTAGCCCTGTAATTTCTTGACGACACCCAAGGCTTTGGTTAAATGCTCAGTCATAACCATTTAAAGCAGAATCATCAAGTTAAACAGGACTTTAGTTGCTGGACACAAGCTTTTAATGATCCAAGTCTGTCTTGCAAAACTAGTCACTATGTTTTGATAGCTGCTCCAATGCTGTTGAGAAGCCATTCTAAGAAACTTCATTCAACATTAATCATTATGCTGTTTTTTCTCTCTCAAGGGTAATGATGACTTTCAAGGATGTGCGCACTGATGTACGCCAACGGAATGGAATGTAAAGTAAAACATACTAGTCATAATGGCAGTTATCAAGAATTTTTCAGCAGAGAATTTTTATGTGTGCTGTAATAACCAATTAAGAGAAAATATTCAAATAACAAGTAAGGATAATGTCAATATTCCACTATTTTCAACCAATATTTGCCTTAAGAATCTTAATCTTTATTTTCATGTAATTCAGCATGAATTACAATCACATTGGCCAACTGCAGCTGCTGAATAACTGCACATGTATCTTTTAAAATCATATTCAATCGTGTCCAATTCTTGGAGAGTACCTAGACAAGTCCCTGCAATTGTTCTGACAAGTTTTTTTTTTCCAAAATGGTTTGCCATTGCCTCCTTCCTAGGGCTGAGAGAGAACGACTGACTACCAGTTGGCTTTGTGCCCAAGGTAGGACTAGAACTAACAATCTCCTGATTTCTAGCCTGACACCTTAACTACTATACCAAACTGGCTCTCATACATGTATTTTATCTGCAATTTATTTAATTTTGCTTATTAGAATATGTAACATCAAAAAGAAGATTGAGGACTGTAAACTATTTTGTTTCATATTTAAACTTGGTACATGGCAAAAAAACTAACTATCCTTAAACATAAAGTTTTATCAGGAAGCATTCACAACTATTACAATCTAAGTAGCCAATGCAGATTTTAAAAAATCTGCAATCCTGGCTGTATTTTTAAAAAATGTGTACAACAAAAGGACAACCAATGATAGCATCTCCAAATCCCGAACTGTCAACTAATCATGGCAATAATATGTGTGGATTTTTTTAACCTCCAGGGAGCACCAAATGCAGTTGTATCTAGCTGCAACTAGATTATATTTCTTGACAATGATATTGAAAAAGAAAAACCATTGCCAATAAACTAACCAGTCTTTTGCTCAGCCAATCCATATGATCATAGGTAAGACTTCCTCCAAAATCTTCTGTTAGTTGAGATGGTTCTATGTATCGAGTAAGCTTGTTGGCAGATACCAAAATAACCTATATGAGCCATTAAATGGGAAATTAACAATTCAGAACTTTGTTAGAAAATCAAATATTGTATTATGCTTCTAACCAAAAACCATCCATTTTTTCATAGTAAGATTGAAGTATAACAGTCTTCTAGCTATTACACTTTAATAAATAAGTAGGCATATTATAAAATGCACCAATGAATTATTGTTTTAAAGAAGTCTTAATATCTCATCACTTGGAACAAATATTAAATTTTCATCCCAATTAATATAACTCAAATTTTTACTTCTATTATACTTATCCAACTTAATGTAACTCAATATTTTACTTCTATTATATTTACACTATTAGCACCTATTTAGAGTAAACCGAAGCCCATACTTCATCATCTTATGATGTACTATCAAATGAATCATGATGAACTAAGCATGAAAGTTTATACCCCCTCCGTAATAAAAGTTGTTGAAAAGAGGCTTTTTTCAGCATTACTGTTATCATGAGCCACAAAGAACTGCTTTTAGCCTTAATGAAACTGGATTATTATAACCGTATGGAAGTAATCTGCAAATCAGGTTGCTCACTAGGGACCACAATCACATCCTATGTCCACTAACTCAAAAAGTATTGCTGTTTCAGTTGCTACATTGCTGGGTAGTGGAACAAGACGTCATAAGACTGCAAATTCAATTAACTGAATTTCTTCTCCACAATTTTTAAATGTTCATCTCTTTTTATCTCCCTGATTCAATTCCCAGGCATTCAAATGGTCAACCTTTCAAACTAACATTTTAAGACACAAACAACGTAATGAATTTTCTACTAAACTCCAATGTTCATAGATGGATCATCTGTAAAAATGGTGACAAAGTAAAACACTTAAGAAAAGTGACATATGCTTTTAGTTTTTTAATTATTCTTAAAAATTATTAGTTCTTTTCTAGCTAATTTTTACCTGATACTTCATGGAGTAAAATATCCCAATCCTAGCCCTAACAAAGTATGTAGATGCCAACATATCCGTAATAAATATTTATCTACTATTTACTGTATCTGTAAAGAGCATTTCCAAACAAGGAACTCAAACTGGCTTGCCAAATAAATTGATCACTCCTTAAATGTGTGATTGTGGAAGCACAACCTATTTTTCCATTCACAAAGGAATTTTTGCAAAGAAGAAATTCCCTAAAAAGTGAGTAGCCTTTTAGAAGTTTCTGGATTTTGCTTTGATCTCATGGACTACTCAATTACTAGGTACTGCTTGGCTGAGACATCTCTGTTCACCAACTTTGCACCACAGATATGTCCATAAAATCCTGGTATCTTTAATAGTGAGAAGAGTCCACTGAAGCCCTGCTCCTTTTGAAATGTGAAACTGGAAATTGTGGGCATGTCACACAGTCTGGAAGTGTCATGTAAAAATTATGGGTTGTCAACTGGGAGTCCTATTCTCCCACAACAGCTTCAAGTCAAAAGAAAGGGAAATTGTACGGCAATGTACAATATACTGGATGTTCATCAACCAAATCCACCTGGTGACATACAATTCCAGAAAGGTCCTATTTATAAAACACCACCTATCAAAGTTAAATAGAACTGCCTTGCACTAGCAAAGCCACAGTCTCCACTGGCTTTCACTCCTGAAACACTATTATATTTCAGGATTTCATTCAGTCAACAGATGATAGATTTATCTTGGTTTTTTTCCTTCCTTGTTCCAAACAAAATATTAATTTACTATAGTTTATGATATAGTAATGATGTGATTTAACATTTTCAGGACTCCACCTCAATCTCTGAAACTTATGCTAATATATAATTGAGCCTTTTGTTGTTGAAACTGTTTCAAAGGGATAATTTGACCCAGCCATATTTAAAGTCAGATTTGTTTTTTTTTATGGCAAATAAAAAACATGTACACAACTTTGAACAAAACACTACAAGAGGGAAAGAAGGTCCCTAAATTCAAAGAGTTAATGAAAACCTCATTTTCCTGTGCATTACAGAGCACCAAGAAAATACTAAGATGAGAAAATTCCCATGCAATATCTCTTCCTTCAAATTTAACTACTTCAAGACGAGATTTTTGAATGCATAACTTAATCTGAGCCACAGCAAGCTATTGATTTATATCTATGTAATTATATTAAATTCTGTTTTATATTTACCCATTTTTAAAAATGAATTCATAGAGACATGCAAGAATTTGCTGCATGATATCTGAATCATTATGTAAATACCTCAGAATTCACAACAGAAAATATCTTTCTAAAGAGAGTATAAAAAATAAGTATCTTCCAGAGCTCACAACTCAAATTTTATTATTTAAAAAATGTTGCTATATGTTTATTTATAGGAGTATGTTTTCCATATTGTATTAAAATAAGTGCAGTGGAATATATCCTTAGGGATTCTGTGCAGAGAACATACTAAGAATCTATCTTACAATACCACCAAGCATTATTTCATCTCCAGCAATATGTGTTTGAAAATACAGAAAAAAGATGGATGGTTAAAATGAGTAAGGACATCTCAAGAGTCTGTAGGGGAAAAAAACCTTACCAGTCATATCTAAGCATAGCTATGTCCTAATATACCAAAAATGGTAGCAGCTTCGAATTGGGGTAGGGGCAAGGAAAGAGCTGACAGCTCTTAAAACCTTGCTAGTTTAAACATACTATTTTCCAACATAACTTTTATCACACACATACACAGAGTGTTCTCATATTTTCTGTATTACTGTCAACTGACAACAGCATAATGAAGTTACTAAAATCAACATGCCTGAATTTCACTGCAATCATTTTGCTTTTATGTTCATAACTGAGTTTTAGTTATAACAAATTACCCTCATGGCTGCCATAACATTCTTAATTAAATGTCTCTGTACTGAATGAAATTAAATACATTTTTATAATGCAATCACTGATAGAAAATCAGTCCTTCGAGTAAAATAATAAAAACAGTCCAAATTTCTGAAAATGATAGAATATGAATATTATCTCAGGATCATTAGTGCCTTAGTAGTTTTTCTCTGGGCCTTTTACTAGTTTGTTTGGTGGGGGGTAGAAACAATGCCGTGACAGAGAAAGGACATGAATCAATCCTATGGGGAGAATTTTTAATGGGGATACATTTCAAACTATGGAAGCTTGCCACAAGGAAAACAAGGGCCCAGATGGTACTGGATGGCTCTCAACAGAACAAATTCAAAGATGTATTCTGAAGTGTGATTGTGCCTTATTTTTCTCTGCTCCACAGAGAGAATTTTCACCAAGTAGAAAGAGATAAGGAGCAAATACTCCTTGGCTTTGGTGCTCCTAAAAGATGGAAATTTGGAAAGGGGGAGCCTTATTTTAAGCCAACCCAGTTTGGACTGGGCAAACTCATGGCTAGGTCATAAGCCATCGACTACCTTCCAACTCTCCTGAATCCTTTACTCAATGCAGAAAGGGCATCTTGTCAAAGAGACGAGTAGGAGATGAGCAAAGCAGGATAAGCATATCTTATATTGGAGGAAGTATTAATGCACCTACCATGAAAAGTTGAAATGAATGAAAAATTAATCTTAGAGGGATTTGGTTACACAAGGCACTAGTAGTAAGAGAAACTGGTAATTATGTTCATGGCAAAAGTATTTCAAGGGACTGATTTCAAATGGAAATCACTTACAGCTATGACTAAGAAAATTCAAATGTAAGAAGCCAGCATTTCCGTAGAAACAAGGGATCAGAGAAATGTTAATTATTCAATAATACAACACAATACTGTAAAGTTAGAAACATTTATACTGTAATAAGAAATCATTTAATAACTCTTTCCAGATTTGCATTCATTAGGAACTGTATCTGTAGTCTAAATCCATGCAATGATAGCTTAAGTGCAATACTTAAATGAGAAATAAATAAATATACATACCTCAAAGCCAAGTCTATCTTTCTCTTTCCAAAAGCAAAAATGTGTAACCTTTTTATCCCAGAATTCATCTGGTTTTACTACACAAACAAGGGATACTTCAGCTGGAACAACATTCTAAAATAATAAAAAATACACAATTAAATTTCTTATTAACTACAAAACATTATGACACCGCCTTATGACACCTCCTTATATAGCACAAAATGTTTCTAAAAAGTAATGTATGGACTGGCACAATGAAAAAAATAAGTACCATGGACACCATATTAAAGAAAATAACATTATTAAGTTACAATCATCCATAAAACAATTTTAAATTATCTTAAGAGATACTATACTGCAATCCTTTGAACTCAGAAGAAACAGAACCATTTCTATTCACTAATAAGAGGTCATCCCTCACAACTGTTTCCTCAGGAACAAGAGCTTATTATTTAATGATTATGATAGCATACATCCTCCAAGTTTTAAAAAAAGAAAGAAGCATTGTATCTTGACAGTTAATAAAAATGGTTTGGGATCAAAATGTCACACTTCATTAAGCCAACATCTGTTAAAGATTTTCATAAAGCCAAAAAGAGTCATTTGAATGAAGTTGAATAAACAATAAAAAATAGGGCTAATAAAATTCTGCTAGAACTTCACTTTCTACCTACTTCTTCCTAGAGTTATTTTTCTCCCATGGTTCTGCTTTTATTTCAACTTCTTTTTAGTATCCATTCTTTTTTAAAAGTATGATAAATGTAATTACCCATATTATGAAAAAATGCAAAAATTGAATCTTGAAATGGACAATCTTACAAAAACAATAGATTAAAAACATAAAAAAATGTTGTTTCAACCATGATTTATTGAAAATAATGTAATGCACCAGCCTGCTTATTTTTATTAAATCAAAGCCCAGCCGCATTATTGTTTATCATTATGTATGAATCTTATCAGATGTTGAAGAATTTCAGAAAACTAAAATAATTTGCTAAGATTCATATAAAGTAATTCTTACCTGTAGCATTAACACCACGGTCTTTACAACATTCCATTGAGATTTTCTACCATCCACTATAACAGTAAATCCTCTGGCTTTACACTTTTCACTATAAAAAGTAAAAATATACACAGGCATATGTGTGTGCAATGTCTTGTATTATCTGCTTTAAAAATGTTTGATACACTCCACCTTGCTTATTACTTCCCTATGCCAAGCTACATTTTTCTGGTGTCCATGTTTTTTAATGTGCTTTCACAAAAAATAGCATAAGAATTTTTAGAGGGAAAAGTCACTTGATCCAAAATCTGTTTTTTTCACCTGGTTTGTCTTTCCTTTTATTAATTATAATGAAGAACAAAAGTTAGAGTTATTCCCAATTTTATTAAAACTCTAGAGCCTTGAGACAGAACTGGCTGAAGGTCAGCCAACTATGGAACTACTATCTCATTAATGGGCTGAGAATACATCAAGGCAACTTTACAGAAACAGAGCAGAAAAAGCAATATTGCTGGACCACATGCCCTGATTAAGTGCAAACTGGAAGACATCATTTGTATATTCAGAAGTTGGTTTCTATATGTGTATCAAGTACTTAAACATAACAGTGTCTATATGGTATACGTGTATATGTGACAATCTGCAAGAGGGAATAAACACACAATTCATACTTCACATTTTCTCCCCGTACTATTTAAAATCTTATCCTGACACTGTTTTGAAAAATGCAGCACTGCAGAGCTAACTTACTGCTCACTCCAGTTCAACCCTGCATGGTTCAAGTTTGACTCAGCCTTCCATCCTTCTGAAGTGAGTAAAATGAGGACACAGATTGTTGGGGGCAATATGCTGACTCTGTAAACCGCTTAGAGAAGGATGTAAAGTCCTATGAAGCAGTATATAAGTCTAAGTGCTACTGCTATCTCCGACTTGCTGGCACACAGGGAATTATAACTTTACTTGCAAAATACTTTTAGATATCCTGCACAGCACACTTGATGAGAAAATGAGATACCTTTGTGTTTTTGGCAACATATGTAAAATTAACTAAGCCATAGTTTTAATTAACAAGTCTGAGTTTAACTGTTGAGGCTGTGTATATCAAAGAATGACTTCATACACTGGTGACACATACATGTAAGGTTGTAATAAATGGTCACAATGAAAGAAAGCTAGAGCTTTGAAAAAAATTGTGAAACAATCTGAATGAATGCAATCTAGAGGAAGATGTTACTCTATTAGGTATGTTAATAAATGAATGAGAATGCGATATGGAAAGAGAAAATTATTTAATTTTTGAATATAAAATTTATAATGACTGCACAATTCAATTAAAAATATGAATGAAAGTATGACTGGTATCTGCTTAGAAAAAGTAGTTTGTTTCAAATAAACAATTTAAATTCAAGTCTATTCAGGTCTGTGTGTCTCTCTGTGTGTGTGTTTGTGTGTGTGTATATGTGTATGGACAACATGCCCTGTGGAATGAATATAAATCTAAAAACATTACTGATTTGATTATTTATAAGATAAGCGTGAAAAAATAAGTGAAGGATACAAAGATGGTGAGAGGTTCTGAAAGTGAGAGAGATTGTGTAAGCCATAGATCTTGGGAGGGAAATTGCCATGTAAAAAAAGAAAATTAAGTGAAAATATCCAAGACTGATAGAATGACTGCTGAAGGTAACACCTTGTCACTAAATTAAGTCTTTAAAAAATCACCTTGGAATACTTAACAGATAGTCCAAAGTGACACTCAATTCATCCATATTTGTTTGTTCAAGGCATAATGGAATTGTCAGAATGAGGCCACTTCTTCTGTCTTTCCCACCTGCAAAAATACAGACAAAATGGTTAAAAAAATTAATAGTGATTCGCTATTGCCTAATATATTTGGCACTCAATGTACATTTTCAAAACTAAATGGTACTACTGAAGCACTGTACTGAAATTGTATCCTTTGGCTATTAATTATAGGCAAGAATTGATTTCCATTCAGGGGACCTAAATTTCATGTCTCTCTAATCCTTGCATCATCCATAAAGGCTACATTATCCAGAGCGCATTTGGGAGAAACCAGAGCTTCCTAAGGAGAAAGAACTGAATGTAGCTAAGAACACTACTGAAGCCAATCTAATATAATACTAATAAATTACAAAAGATCAAATATACTATGTGTCTGTCAAAACCCCATTTCAAATTACACTGTATTTAAATTGCTGTTATAATAAGAAACATGGGTTGACTGACTAAAAGATTAATCATCAATGTTATACATAAGTAATACGGAGAAATTATAAAGTATCTCTAACTCTCGGTGACTAGCTTTTAGCACATAATCTAGAAATCCAATGCTGAAACAGAAACAAATGCTGCTTGCATGTAAGAAGTCTGTGTCTGACAGGAGGCAAAAGCTTTGGGCCTCAAGAGAAACTGGAAAGATTAAAGCAAAAATAAAGTGATGGGTGGGGCAATGAAGAGAAAGAGATACAGCTTAGGGAGTTTTGGCAGGTCAAACTAAGGGAGTTCCACAATTCCTTTGTCCTGAAAGCTGCAAAGTCCCTTGAACTGCCAGAGTTCCCTGAAGATTTAAAATCTTCCTTGGAATACGCTGTGTTCTCATTAATGCAATAATCAGCATGCAGTAACGAGCAAAGTACAGATGAAAGTCTAAACAAACACAGCACACAGAATCAGTGTGTTCTATACAACTATTGCTGCAATTGCAACAAAGAGTCTTGTAATATCTTAATTATGAATACATTTATCATTACATAAACTTTTGTGGCCCTACATTTGACTTTATGAAGTGAACTATAGCCCATGAAATTTTATATCCCAATAAATTTGTTCAAGTTAAAGAAAGCAGATCTCTTTAGCTAGGAGTAAAAATAAAAAGTTCATCCATGACTGGATATATCATAAATCGACAAGAGAACTCCTACATACAGCTTCAGGATTGTGACAGGAGAATGAGTCGTTCTTTTCAAATTTGTTTCAGCATAATTTATTCAATCTAATGACTTCTTCACAGGATTTTAAAGGACATGCTGAAACAGGTATAAGTACATAGAATTTTTTAAAGCTTATAAAGGGGATTTTATAAAGTTCACAGAAGGTAGATATAACCCCAAACATCTGAAACGCTGCAACATATTTCTACCATTATGATTTTCCTCACAGTTCTGATTTCATTAATATGGTTCACTAAGTAACCAATAATAATTACTGTGCATAAGAAAAAAGCACTTCATGCATACTTTGTGGGCATCCATTTTGACACATCTAAAAATAATCCATTTGAGGGATCTAGTGAAAAATTTCTTCTACCCTCAATTCTATTATTTAAATTCTAACATTTAATAAAGGTGAACTCTTCTGCTTACAACATGTTAACCTTACATGAATTCAAAATGTCATGACTGCCACATAAAAACTAATTAATTAACCCAAAGACTGCAACATTGAAGCTTTTTTACATGTTGATACAAAGTGTCTTGTATCAGTTGAAAATGAAGAGTACCACATTATGCCGTTAAACATAAATTTATTTATTTTTTAACTCTGAAAAAAACCACAAGACAAAGCCTTTTCACATAGGTACTTTGTCAAGATCATAACTGGGTGACTTAATGAAGAATCCCATCCTTGAATCAAGAGCTTGTCTGGAAAAGACACTTGCACTGGGACAACCAGAACTGGGCCTTAGGTAAGTTCTCCTCCTATCCAACCTCATCTCCCTGTAGAAGGGCCCAGGGTTGCTTCAGAAGTTACACTCATCCACTCTGAAATTCAAGAGCAAATAAGGGTTCCTGGAAAGTGATGCTGCTTAGAGTAACAGACCAAATGCTCAACCCAGCCAATCAAATTTTATAGGAAAATCTATTAGGTCCTAACAGAACAATTTCCTGACAGAACAATTAATCAGTGGAATGACTTGCCCCTAGAACAGGGGTGTCAAACTCAAGGTCTGGGCCGCATCCGGCCCATGGGGTGCTTTGATCTGGCCCACGGAGCCACACTAGAAACAGCAAAGGACTGACCCGTGGGGCCTCTGCCGGTGAAAACAGAGCTCGGAAGGGCTGCGCTCCCCCCAGGCTGTTTTTGCTGGCAAAGAGCTAGTAAAACAAACTAAAAACAAAAGGAGGAATGTTTCCCCTTTTGCATTTGAGCATGCAAGAAGGGACAGGAAAGGAGAAAGGGAAAGAGAAAGGGGAAGATGGGAAGAGAGCAAGGAAGGAAAAATAATGAGAGTGGAAGGAAAAAGAAAGGAGAAGAAAGAGGGAAGGAAAAAGAAGAGAAGAGGAAGGAAGGAAGGAAGGAAGGAAGGAAGGAAGGAAGGAAGGAAGGAAGGAAGGAAGGAAGGAAGGTAGGTTATGATGAGAGGGAGGGAGGATCTGTAGGAAGTCCTACCTTAATACTTGGCCACCACAGATGCCCCCGACATGAGTAACGTTGAGCTGACCATGTCCAACCTAGCCATGTCCACTCTGGCCATGCTCCTCCCCTTGAGGTCAAACACAACCCTGATGCAGTCCTCAATAAAATAGAGTTTGACACCCCTGCCCCAGCTATGGTTCTTCTATCACTGAAGGCTTTTAAGAAGGGACTGGACAATCATTTGCCTGAAATCATTTAGGGTTTCCTGCTTGAACAGGGGGTTGGACTAGAAGACCTTTAAGGTCCCTTTTACAGCTCTGTTATTTTGCCTAACCTCTTTTCTCATGAAATAGGAACTCAGCCAATTTTAAACTGCAGGTGGAGGAAGATGAAATGACTCAGCTTTGCTCAAAGGAATTTGAAATCACTAAGCACATTTAAGGAAATTGTACTTTTCTTCCTTTTATTGTATTTCTTTCAAATAGGACTGTGTTCAACAATGAAACATTTGACTGTCACTTTAAGGTTTTCTTGCTATTGTTGTTTATACAAGAGTTTAAAAATTAAAAAGGACTGAAAAAGAAAAAAAATACCCCATACTGTTGAAAGAGAGAGAGCACTTTTTAGAATTGATTGTCCTATAAGCAAGATGACAATTTTTTTTTTGAAAAAGGTAAAACATGGTTCTGAAAAGAAAGGGAAAAAAGAGGATCTTAAGTCTCCTAGAAATCAAGCTAGCCTCCAGCTTATTGGTTTTCAGAAAGATGTTAAACATGAAATTCCTAATTTCTTGTACCCAGAAGATCTAAGAGTAAAGGTTACAGTGTTACATCAATTACATAGAGAATCTTGTTAAAAGACATAAGACAGTTGGAACATGTATATACGTTAGTGCAAGACCTCAACTGGGAAATAATTACTTTATGGCTGATAAAGATGTAAGGTAACAAAAAGGGAACAGAATATTCTTATTAGCATAAAAACATCAGATATCTTCCTTGAATATGTGTGGTATAATATAGTAGCTTTGATATACAAGTTTTGCCAAGGCTTTAATTGCAAATCTAACAGGCTATACTATGCTTTTCTGCAGGAAGGGAGGGGGAATAAGAATCCTCAAAGCTCTGCTTTCTTTTGAGATGTGAACTTTATAATCAATTAGTCACTAACAAGCACAGATTGGTTCAGTAATTAGAAAAATCCCATTCTCTAAATCCTATCCAGTCACCCACACACAAACATTGATTTTGTACTAATTCACAAATTAATTCATCCTGAATTCTTATTCCAATCCCTCCTCGGTTTTCCCCCAGTTTTGGCTTTTATGGCTGTTCCTTTATTAATATTTTAACCATGCCTTTTTTTCTTTATTGTATTTCATATGAGCCACTAAGAGATGTTGGATGGAAGGGGAAATGGGGCGTTGGTTCTTACCTGATACGCTTCTTCTTGTAGAGCTGCGTAGAGCATCCAGAGTGGGAGGTGCTCCAGTCTCGGCTCTCACAGGCTGAGCTTGAATTGAGGAACGCTCCTCCCTATCAAGTGGTCCCTCGTAGCATTCCCAGTTTTGCGAAGACGAGAAGGAAAGGCCTTATTCTCATCCTAACTAACAACTAATCCATTGGCCGAAACAAGATTCCCCACCAGACGGAAATAAAGGGGTGGGGCTGGATGCTCTATGCAGCTCTACGAGAAGAAGCGTATCAGGTAAGAACCAATGCCCCTTCTCCACAGAGCTGCTGCGAGCATCCAGAGTGGGACATACCAAAGCTTGGCGAGTCCTATGGGAGGGATCCCATCTGGTTCGAAATCTCCTCTGGATCCTCAAGGACCCGTTGTAGGACACGCCTGCCAAAAGAGGCCTCAGCTGAGGCGAACACATTGATTTTGTAATGCCTGATAAAAGGGGACGGGGATGCCCAGGTGGCAGCCCGGCAGATGTCAGTTATTGAAGCTTGCGTGGCCCATGCGGCCAAGGTAGCCGCGCTCCTGGTGGAGTGCGCAGTTATGCCGGGGGGAATAGGTAGGGCCTGTGTCTGGTATGCCTTAGAGATGGCAGCCCTAATCCAGCGGCCAACAGTGGCAGGTGACACTTTGTGACCGAGCGACTTGGGTTGGAAAGACAGAAATAATGCCTCTGACTTCCGGAAGGGCTGGGTGCGCCTGATGTAGATCCTTAGGGCGCACCTCACATCAAGAGTGTGCCACTGTCCCTCCCTTTCCCGAGAGGGTCTAGGGCAGAAGTTCGGGAGGATAAGCTCCTGAGCTTTGTGAAAAAAGCTGAGTTAATCTTGGGTAGGAAGGTGGGGTCGGGTTGGAGAACAACCCTATCTGAATGGAACACACATAAATCCTTTCTGATAGACAGGGCTGCTATCTCCGAAATCCGGTGAGCAGATGTGATAGCAACGAGAAACACAGTTTTGAGTGTCAGGAACTGGAGGGAGGCCTCCCTGATGGGTTCAAAGGGAGGCTTGGTGAGGGAAAGGAGGACCCTATTGAGATCCCAGGTGGGATAGCGGTGGACAGCTGGGGGGCGCAGATTGGAAGCTCCCTTAAGGAAGGCCCGGATATGGGGGTGATAAGAGAGGGAACCCCCACTACTGGTGGGAATAACGGATGCCAGGGCTGCGACCTGCCGTCTTAAGGTGTTAGGGGACAGTCCCTTGTTAAGGCCCTCTTGAAGGAAATCCAGGACTTGTGCAATGAAGGGAGAGAGGGGATTGATCTGGAGTTTGTGGGACCAATTACGAAAGGCGACCCACGTGGCGTTGTATATTCGTGTGGTCGAGGGCCGTCTGGCTGCCAGAATGGTGTCTATGACCTGGCTGGAGAACTTTTCCCTCCTTAAGCGGTCCCACTCAACCTCCAGACGGCTAATTGGAGCCATTGGGGTTTCGGATGTGAAAGTGGGCCCTGGGACAGAGAAATCTTGTCGGGGGGGATCCTCCGGGGGGGGCACTGAGAGGTTGCGGAGGTCCGCATACCACGGACATCTGGACCAATAGGGGGCCACCAGAAGAATTTCCGCTTGCTCCAGGATTAGTTTGTGGATGACCCTGGGGATAAGGGCCGGGGTGGGGGGAAGGCCTAAAGAAGCCCTGGGGGCCATGAGCAACGCAGGGCGTTGTGGTTCTCTGCTCCGTGAGAGGGGTACCTGGAGAAGAACCTTGGTAGCTGGGCATTGAGGGGGATGCAAAGAGGTCCACCTTGGGAAGGCCGAAGATTGAGGCTGCCTCCCTGAATAGGGATGGGTGGAGATGCCATTCCGCTTGGTCTAGGGTGGCTCTGCTGAGCCAATCTGCTTGGATGTTTAGAGCCCCCGAGATATGGTCTGCCCTGATGGATGACAGGTTTGCTTCCGCCCATCGACAAAGGCGTTCGGCCTCTCTCATGAGCCGAATCGATTGGGTGCCCCCCTGTCTGTTGATATGGGCTTTGGCCGTGACGTTGTCTGTAAGGACCAGGATGTGGCGCCCGCGTACCTGAGGTAGGAAACTGCAAAGTGCCAGGTAAACGGCGTGGAGCTCCAACCAATTTATGCTGCAGAGTCGTTCTGTTGTTGACCATCTACCCTGGGACGAGAGAGAGTGGACGTGAGCGCCCCATCCGAACAGGCTCGCGTCTGTGGTAAGGGTCAGCCTGTTGGGCTCTTTGAAGTAGTGGCCCTTGTTGATGGCTGGTCTGGTCCACCAGAGGAGGGACTTGAGGACTCTTGGAGGAACTCCGACCAGAAGCCTTGAGTTGCTCCTTCCTGATCACTGATACGGAGCAGGAACCATTGAAGGGATCTGGTATGAAAACGGGCCCAAGGAATAATAGAGATACATGAAACCAACTTGCCTAGCAATTTTGACAAGTCTAACAGAGAAACCTTTTTTGCACGCCTAATAAGATTAATAGATTTTTGAATGCTAAGGAGTCTTTCCGGGGACAGGAAGACCAGCTCCTGAACAGTGTCAATCACTGCCCCCAGATGGGTTAACCGGGTAGAAGGGGAAAGGTGACATTTTTTCCAATTTATCAGGAACCCGTGGTCCTGGAAGGCAGCAAGAGTGATTCTGGTGTCTCTTTCTGCCTGATCTTTTGAGGAGGACTGGATGAGGATGTCATCCAGGTAGCAGTGGAGATGGACTGGGAGGGTTCTAAGGTGGGCTGCCAGGGCCGCCAAGACCTTGGTGAAGGCCCTGGGAGCAGAGGACAGTCCAAAGAGAAGCGCGACGTACTGGAAGTGTTGTTTGTTATAGGAGAAACGTAGAAACTTGTAGTGAGAGGGTCAAATTGCGATGTGCAAGTACGCCTCTGAAAGGTCAATTGAAGTGAGCCAGTCCCCTCGTCTGGTTCCTAGAAGTATTGATTGTAACGTGTGCATTTTGAATTTGCGGGGAGACAGAAAACGATTCAGTCTTTTTAAGTCTAAGATCGACCTCCAACCCCCTGAGTGCTTAGGCACTACAAACAGATGGGAATAGAAACCCCGTCCTCGTTGAGCGACGGGGACGGGTTGAATAGCTTTTATGTCGAGGAGGTGACTGATGGCGGCCTCCATGAGGGCCTGTTTGGCAGGGTCTCTGGAGAGGGGGGAGGACATGAAGAAGTCAGGAGGGGGGGACTGGAACTCAAGGGCAAGGCCAAAACGGACTGTGTCCCTGACCCACGCATCGGAGGTAGAGGCCTCCCATCGGTTGGCGAAGTATTTGAGACGGCCACCGATGGGGAGGGAGAGAGTTAAGTTATCTGGAGCGCCGAAAAGGCCTGCTCCCAGATCCCCGGAAGGGCCTTTTATAGGAGCCACCCCTTCTGGACCTCTCGGCGGACTCGGCCCGATCTTGTGATGGGGGCGGCCGGTAGGAGGGAGATCTCTGGTATCTGGGGGGGGAAAGGAGGTCTGGAAGGAGGAACGAAAGGATCCTCGTCGAAGGGCGGGGGAGCTCTGGAGTCGGACCTCCGAAAAAGAGAGGGGAGGTATTTGCGCTTGTTACGACTCTCAACCAGCAAGGGATCAAGGACCAGACCAAATAATTTACCTCCCAAAATGGGAGCGGATGCCAATTTCACCTTGTTTTTAATGTCCGCTTGCCAGTGGCTGAGCCAGAGCAAGCGGCGAGCTGTGACCTGCGAGGATATGGCTCTGGTGGAGAATTTCACAGACTGATAAGTGGCGTCGGCCGAGAACTCGGCCGCGGCCGTGAGCTTTGCAATGTCCTGGTGTGCCCTAAGATTGGACGTGGGGACATGTTGCTTTAGCTGGCGGAACCATCTGATTGAGGATCTGGTGAAGAAAGATGCGGCCGTGGCCGATCTAATGGCCCAGACGTTGGATTGGTGGGCCCGGCGTAAGGCCAGCTCGGCTCGCTTGTCTTCTGGTTTCAGGGCCTCTAGAGCATCGCTAGGGGTCGAGGAAGAAGCCAAGCCCACGATGGGTTCGTCGACCG
Organism: Pseudonaja textilis; assembly: GCF_049901715.1. Lineage (NCBI taxonomy): Eukaryota > Metazoa > Chordata > Lepidosauria > Squamata > Elapidae > Pseudonaja > Pseudonaja textilis. Next base: position 183,514,962 of record NC_141990.1, on the reverse strand, counting down.
TGAGGGGGTCTAACAGGAGAGAGAAGTCAGGATCAAGGTTGAAAAACCGTTTGTCCTGACTGGAGGGGGCTGGAGGCCAGTTGCTTGGAAACCAGATCGGAAAAGATAGGTGGGACCGGAATGACCTCGGTCTCTACTACTGGCTGACTAAAGATGGAGTCATGCCCCCCCCGAGGCTGCGGGGAGGGACTCAGGGGGAGGCTGGGAGATCAGGCCAGAGATATTTTTGGCCTTGAAAAGGATGGACCTGAACAGATGTGGCTTGAACAACCCCACAAAGATGGGCTGGTCCGGGGTGAGGCCTTCATCCTCTGACATCTCCCCCTCCATTGAGTCTGCCCCCGAGAGGGGTTCGCTATAGATCATGGACCCCAAATCAAGGTCCTCCTCTTCCCCGAAATGAATCGGGTCCCCTTGATCTTGTTCCTGCTCCTCCTCCTCTACCCCATGAGAGAGAGGGAGTTCCCTCTGGGAGAGTACCTGACCATGTGAAGCATCCGATCTGGGGAGAGATCTGACGGATGGAGCCTGGACTTCAGGGGCCGCAGGCCGAGGGGCCGGACCGGCCATCTGCTGGAGACCTTGCGCGATTCCCTGGCGGATGGCAAACTCCATCCAGGATCTCATTTTCTCAGGGTTTTCGACCATGGAATCCTCCTCTGGTTCCTCCTGGCGCAAGCCAGCAGCAGTGGGGGTGAAAGTAGCTTCAGGAGCTTGTCTAGGCACCGAGGCCGAAGATTGAGTAGGTGAGGGAGGAGGAGGGGGGGTTGGGTGGAGGTTGAGGGAGTGGCGGGGGGGAGGGCCAGAAGCATGGAGCATGACTCTCTAGACCGCCTGTCTATTTCCCTCTCCAATGCTTTGTGGCATCTGAGGGCATCCTTCTGTGAGGCTTTGGAGGTCTCCTGTGCCTGTCTGCACAGGTAATGCGTTTTGGATTTGGCCTTCAGAGAAGGTCCACGTGAAGAATTGTCATCTGCCATCTGGAAAAAAAGCTGGAAAAAAAATATTTAAAATTAGTAAGAGACGGTTGGCTCGTCTGATTGCGACCTGCACCAAGGCCGGGTATCACAGCGGTTGTTTCACGCCCCCCTTTTGGTGAATTTTTTTTAAAAAATATTTCGTTGAATTTAATCATTTATTTATTAATTGTTTTCCTTTTTTTCTTTTTTTTAAAACGGATTGATATTGAGATATAAGCAAGACGAATATATATATGAAGAAATTGGGCCTATTGCCCTTTTGGTTTTATTTGTTATTCTTATTAATGCACTTTAAAGTTGCTCCAGAAGGGAGGGAGCAGCAGTTGTAAGGTACAGATGGTAAATCAATCAGCCGAAAGGAACGCCAGGCCTGAGAAAAAATATGATGGCCTACAGCAGCTGCCTCCCCAGACGAAGACCGGGGGGTTGAAAAAGCGCTTCTACCTCGCCAGCTGAACACGGCTGCGGAAGCCAACGGACCTTGGGAAGGCTCGGAGACCCTCGAAAAAGACCCTGAGGGAACGAGCGACAGCTCTAAGCAGTCCCCGGGGATCTGCCTAGTGAGATAAATTATCAACGCAGCCTGGTTGCACTGTTAGAATGGCTCCAAAATGGCGGCCGGCCACGAGGCCATGCCCAAAATGGTGGCCGCCATGCGGCGCCCAAAATGGCGGCCGCGAGTTGCGAAGAGGGGCTATCAGCGGCGGATTACTCTCCCAGCATGGAAGGAGGCCTATGAGGGCCCGAAACGGGAGGAACAGGGGATAGTTAGATCTCCCCTGGTTATAGGCGTTCAGTGGGGGGGAAACAACCGATCGAAGGCAGGAACGAAAACGGCGCTCAGCGGTAGAGCGAACGAAGTGGTAGGGGAGGGGGGGGGGCACCAGCAACGCGAAGTGCTGGAATTCTGCCCAATAAAAAGATTAAAAAAAAACCCCAGGAGGGGGAGAAATTCCCCTAGGGAAGCTATAGACCCCAAGGTAAACTGCGCAGGAATAACTCAAATTAAAAGGTCCAATCTGGAAGTGAAGAAATCCTAAGAGAAATCCTGAGTCGGCCAAGAGCTCAGAGAAAACACAGCCTGACTGTCACGAGGCTGAGCTAAAACCGGGAATGCTACGAGGGACCACGTGATGGGGAGGAGCGTTCCTCAATTCAAGCTCAGCCTGTGAGAGCCGAGACTGGAGCACCTCCCACTCTGGATGCTTGCAGCAGCTCTATGGAGAAATAAAGGCAATTCATCAGCCAATAAGCAATGCATTGGTACACAAGTTATATATGGTGAGTATGTAAGTTCTTGCTTATTTCTGAAGAGGGATATATCTGCTTAGACTGATACATACATGTGTGGCTGTTTCAATGGTTCAAGCAATTTCTGATGTACATAAATATCACTCCATAAATATCAACTTTTGCAAACTTTGGATCACCAATTTTTGCATGGCAACTGACTTTGCACATGCACAAAAACTAACAATCTTTTTCCACATACATGAGGTAGGCAGATTTCAGAGAATGCACAGAATGATAGCCACCTTTTCACACATGTGCAAATAGCCATCTATCATGTTATATGGAGCTATGTAACTTCTTTATCCAAGGCAGAGACTGTTTGCATTATATATTACCATTTGTTTTCAAAGGCACATCCTGGCCAAGAAAACAGAAGAATAGGTGAAATGAAGATGTGTATAATTAAGAACACCACTATATAAAATTATTTTCTTGAATAGTACCTTGCCCTTCACTTCGGCTATTGTGGGAAGTGTCATAATTTGTTTGCATTTGACCATTCTAATTATAGTTTTTGCATGTAATATAAAATCTAATCTTCCAGTAAAAAGAGCTGGGGAAAATTAAAGAAAGACAGATACATACATATAGAGACAAAATTTTGACTTAATATATCTTCAAAATGATTTTCAGAGACCAAAGCAATATGCTTTTTGCTTCTAAAAATAAAATAATTAATAACCTCTATGCCAATTCTAAACATTTCCTTTGGTTCCAAGTTCCTTTCTAATAAGTAAAATTTATCTCTATGTATATTTAGTTAGAGATGATGCTTAAAATTTTAAGCAGTTACTTATCAAGGCTATTTTTATTTTTTATTTTTATTTGCATTTTCATTGAGGATGATCATTGTTCAATTTAATACCATCAATGCCCTAAATGAAAGATTGGAAGTCAACTATTACACCATTGGAAGTCAACTATTACACCATCTTTTCTGCTGAGGTGGCTGGGTGGAATTCACATAGTTGAGAGAGATGGGAGAGGTAAAGTAAGTAATGTGCATCTGATATTTTAATAATCATTAAGCAAGTAAGGATATTACAATTATTTATGATCTATTATGCATCTATAAATTAAAGACCTTTTTTTGTTATTTGAAATTTAAGCTAGCAACTTGTAACTCAAGAAAGTTCTCCTTTTGGCATCTCCCAAATACATTCTTATCTGCCAATTATATTGCTATGAAGAACTACAGGTAGCGCTCAACTTACAACAGTTCATTTAGTACAAAAGATACAATGGACTGAAAGAAGTGACTTATGACCATTCTTCACACTTATGACCAGTGCAGCATCCCCATGGTCATGTGATCAAAATTCAGTCTTGGCAACTGATTCATATTTATGACTTTTGCAGGTCCTAAGATCATGTTATGACCTTCTGATAAGCAAAGTCATTGCTTATCAGATTTCACTTAACAACCATGTTATTACCTTAACAACTGTAGTGATTCACTTAACAACCGTGTCAAGAAAGGTCATAAAATGGGGCAAAACTCACTTAACAAATTTGTCACTTTAGCAACATAAATTTTGAGCTCAATTGTGGTCGTAAGTCCAGGACTACCTGTATTTATATAGTACAAGAAGGCTTTTAAATAAAAAATAAAATAAAATAAACCTTAATGTTCTAAAGTTTGTAACTTTTCCATTCAGGCACCTATAAGCAGCAATAAATGAGGCAACACAAATATAAACAGTTATTACTTAAGAAACCATTTTAAGCAGTGATTTAGTATAAACTAATCCAAGTTATTACCTTACATTATATGAAGTTAAACCGCAAGAATTGGCATTATTACAATATAATAAATAGTAATTATGGTGGGCTCTCACTTGAAATTATAGGAGTAAACAATACCTCTATTATCAAATAAAACCTGCTTAGCAGGAATACTTTTTCTCTACAATATGTCAGAGGGTGATTTAGGCATCCAGCCAACATTCCAAAATACATTTTAAAAAATATAAAGCTAATCTAGTATTAAGCACTACTTGTAGCATTTAAAATTAAAACAGCCAAATACATACTAAGAGAAAATATCTTAGTAGCTTAGTCTGAAAGAGCTCTCAGCCTGATCAACATCTCAATCAACACTGTTTTGAATTCTCAATATTTTAAACATCACGATGCATGTCAGTTATTTGAACTCCTATTAATATAACATTTTAAAATTAAAAATAAACATGGAATATAGAGAGAATTTTAATACATCAAAATAGAAATACAACTTCATCTATTATCTACAGAAAACTAATAATTTTTTCCATATGAACAAGATGAGATTGAAGTTAACATAACAATTATAATTAGAAGAATTTCTACAAAATATTGAAGCAACATATCAGAAAAAAGTGAAAACCGAAAAGTATTTTAAAACATAGTTTTTCATATAATACATAAAAATGAGAAGGACAAAACTGTACCTGAGAGGAAAGCTAATTTTTTCTTCAGAATAGACAGTATTACGGTAGCATCCATTCTATCTTCTCTTAATTTTCAGAGATCTGAAAACACAACATAATATTGGGAACCACAGCCAAGGAAAATATATTATTATATATAATTATGCTAAACTTGTCCAGGTAGAAAGCTCATACCCATGCGCTCATTACAACTGAAGAATGTTTCCTGATATTAAACCCATTAATAGTAGTCATATTCTACTTTTCTTTTCTAAAGTCCTTGATGAACTGTAGAAGATCTTTTTACATTTTAATTCATTTTAATAGTTGTCTTTTTGTATTCAATTTTACATGTTATCCTTTCTACTTTTTTCCTGGATTTCCAGTTCTAATTTTTTACTATAAAAAAATCAGTTACTGAATTTTTACAAATAATTCACAAGCAGAATTAAAAAGTTGTCAACATTATCAGACATTCAATCTCATTCTTAAACACTACCTGGCACAGAATTTTATTTGTTTTTTAAAAAAAATCAAAATCTTTCCAGGGGGATCTGCAGAACATTTTGTGCATTCATGTGATCTATTCCCAATCCCAAATCTGCATAGCTGATCCAGGCACAGACATGAAACAAATGTGAAACAGGCTGAAGTACTGTAAAATAAGGACTGGAGAAAAGGCCATCACTAATGATGACAAGTGCAGTTAAGAGAAAGTGGGGAGAAAAGAAAGGTGCTAGGAAGTTTAGGCCAGGGTAGGTAGATTGGTTATGTTGCACTTGAATTCTGGGGCTGAGATGGCAGGTAAATAGAACTGAGGGAGAACAGGAAAATGAGGATGATGGAAAAAAAATCAATACTTATTATTTTATTTATTTTATTATTTTTACAAAGTTTATGTTCCTTCTTCAACCTATTTTCTCAACAACAATCTTGTGAGGTGAACCTGGCCCTAAGTCACTCAGCTGGCTTTCATGCCTAAAATGGGACTAGAGGTCACAATTTCTTGGTTTCTAGCCAGTTCCTTCACCACTAGACTAAACTGGCTTTCCTTACTGATTCACTCTTTATGTATAGGAAGATGGGAGGGGCAAGGTACACAAGCCAGACTACTCGTCCTCTAAGATCCTTCTGTAATTTCTCATGGCTGAAATTTAGAATCACCCAGATTATAATCAGGCCAAATCAAGACCTATCTGGAATGTTCCACCAATGAGGCATAATGTCGTTTGAAATTATGAAAATCCACACCTAATCATTTTCTGATTCATAAACATTCCTAATCATAAAGGGGAATATTTGCAGCTCAGGATTGAAATGAGGGGTACCAATGATGTTACCTTGTTAGGATAATGAAACGTCCGCAAGAAAACAAGCTCAGAGTGCACCAAGGACCCCTCATTCCTTATTATTTTTATTTATTTCTCTTATATTAGCACGTAAATTGTACCCCATAGTCCTCACTGGTTGGCATACATGGAAGACACCAATATTTAAGTACATACAACTTTTATTTGTTCTTGTAGTTTTGATACAGACAGAAAAAGGGAAAAGTCTGCAAAACAAGCATTTTTTTCTTAGTTCCTAACTTAAAGATACAGACCCATCTTTCCACAAAATCTTTTCCATTATTTAATTTGTACACATCTGACACATATCAAAACTGCAATGCTTATATTAACATGTTATTTTTTCATAAATGGGGTTCAAATAATCCTCTCATTTGATTTGCATTTTACTTATTAATATATATGTAGAATTTTCATACACATATTGATATGATTCAGACTAATCCTGATCCAGCCTAATAAATCTTAATTAAGAGAATTGATTAATTGATTTTTTTATTCTATTTTATGTTTGTATTAAAATCTGTATTTTAGAGCAGTGAAATTTAACTTCAAACAAGAACAGCGAAGCATATAAGGCACAAATAACATGTTCAACCTCAACATACCTAAAGTATTTTCTTTATCCATTTTTCATTGCTTAGGACTTTAGAATCCATTTCTCTTTTAGAGAATTAAGATAGGAAAAGCAGGTATTTCTGCCCTTGGAATAAAAGAATACTCTTCTTCCAATTCAGCAATTACAATTTTTATTTGAATGTCCGATTATATGTGCTTAGCAGAACAGTTACTGAGGGCCTTCCAAAGAACTAGAAGTTTTTCATTAGGATACAATGCACTTTTCATAAGGAATAAGTATGATAAAATATGAAGGCTAAAAGGTGCTATGACTAGCAGAAGAACAAACTTTCATCATTCTTGAAAACTATTCATATCCAGGAAAGAAATATTGAAATTTAACAGAGAATGCCTCCCATATAATTATAAAAGTAACAACTAAAGAATTTCAGTTAAAGATTCCAGGATACCATGCCTGGCTGAGTAACATCTGTTTGAGCATTATCTTTTTTTCTGTATTAGAAAAACAATTTTATCAAACACTAGCACATTTCCTTAATCTACCCCATGTAAGGGAAATTCATTATTGTATCACCATCAATTTGATCTTTACAATATAAACTATTCTAGAAAATACATTCAATTATTTTGATTGCCAGAAGCTTTTCAGAAATACATTTTTATATTCAAAAACTGAGAATCCTCAGGCCATTTTAATTTTACAAATCCACCTACTGCTTCCAACTGCAGTTTATTTATTATTTGTACAAAAACCAGAACTTGTTTTTATACACACACACTTTTCTAATCAAAATTCATGTTACAACTTCACCATTAATACAATAAAATCTTCCCAAATTTTGAATTAAAAAATGTTGAGTGACTTTTTTATGTGGTTGTTTTAAAGGTACATCATAAATAGATCACTGCAGTCTGCAACTTTCCACCTTTTAAAAAAATATAAAATGTAGTTTTATTTTTTATTTTAAGATACCTGAACACTAGAATCTTAATTCAAATAGAGCATTACCCCTGTTTTTCCTTGAAAGAAAGCATTAAGAGATATATAAAAAGTAGAGAAAGTATGCCTAAAATGAATTAGGCTTTTTTCTGTTCCTAAGAAAACAGGCCATGCTCTTTTTCCATGTGAAACCTGGCAAGTTATCATTATTGTATGACTTAATTAGCAAAATTGCAGAACTATATCATATAAATACATTATACTTATAAACATCAGATGTTACACCCCGGAACTATTTTTTAAACTTTTTCCATTAGATTTAAAATAATTACTTAGGTGGAAATGAGTATTGCAAAAACAACAATTATATGTGGCTCTCCTTTTGTAGGTTGAGATGAGTGTGTATGTGGGGGAGAAGTGTGTGTATAGGTATATGTGTGTGAGCGTGTATGGAGAAGTTCATTATTTTAAAAAATATTTAAAGACTGGATGTAGTTGTACTGCATCCACTTCATTTGCTGATTTTAAAATATATGCATTTATGAAAATGAATTTATACATTTATCATTTACATGTTTCTCATCTGGCATTCTTAATGAAGTGTATCAATAAAAGAATCACTAGTTTCCTAAAATGTGATTTACATAATGATAATTTTAAGCCCTATGCTTTTTAAAAGCACAGATATTTGTGCCAAACATAGACAAAGAAATAAAGAAGAATTCTCAAAGACTATTTCCTCATGCTCTTTTTACTCCAGAAATATAAAAACCCAAACATTACTTCCATCAGAGTGCACCATTTCAAGATAAAGTTCTGACAAAAAAAATCTTGAAATGCATATTGATTTAGCTTTATTCTGAACAGTTTAATTTGCAGGCCTACACCAAGGTAAATATATCCATCATAAAAGGACAGGGCAAAAGAAAAGGAAATGTGAAGGAAATGCCACCAAAGTCATATAAAATGATAATTTAGGAAAGGGCATTTCAGCAGGAAGTCTGTTGTGACACAGTTGAGTATGCACATATGAATTCCAACAAGCGTAATTTTGGTGTGGTAATCCTTTCATGAAAGCTATTATGTGTATCAATCTACTTAAAAGGATTGATTATAACTCAGTTGTACAATTTTAAGGACAAAGATATAGCATTAAAAAGGTTGATGTTACAACCTATCTTTCTGGCTTCCAGCCAGATGTATTATTTTCACCCACATCTTCCCTCAGACCTTCTTGTTATAACCCCTATTTCTTTGTACTTATTCATATAAACACTTAATACAAAAGAAAATTCTGGAGTAAGTGAGAAGAGCACAATAGCTCTTCATGCTCAAAAAATCTGGGTTTTATATTATTTATGAAATTATTAGTTAATACTATAATTTAAGTGGGTGGAAGAACAATCATGAGATAGATTGCATATAGGTAACCCTTGTTCAATCACAATTTGGACCAGCTGTTTTATCATTAAGCAATGCAGTTATTAAGCAAGATATCACATGCTTGGAATGGACATATGACCTCACTTCTTCTGCCATTGTGAATCAGATTACCCAGTCATAAAGCAAGTCATCACACAACTGTGATTTTTTTTTTACTGCCAGCTTCTCCACTTATTTTGCTTTCTAGAATCTGGTTGTGAAGTAGGCAAAGGGTGACCATGTGGTTGTGAGATGCTATAAAAGTTGTAAGTACCTGTTTGATTGTAAGGCGCACAAATTCCAATCATGTGATTGTAGGTATGCTGTGATGGTTAAAAATGTAAGAACCAGCTGTAAAAGTTACTTTTTCAATACTGCTGTAACTTTGAATGTCTGCTAAATAGATCAGTCGTTATGTAAGGATTACCTGTACAACTAGGGTACTGCTTTTGTGACAATGTATAAGTGCCTGCATGTTGAATCAGGCTGTCAAGATGAGCTGAGTATTCTTGTGGTGTACCAGTCATCCTACAGCCCAATTTGATCACTCTTCACACTGCTTAATCTGGCTGTCAAGTTGATAAATCCCACAGGTTTTATAGCAATTTCAGTTATTTCAAGCTCTGTGCCTGTTCTGGTCCCATGGTTGCTGATGTCTGATTAACCAGGCTAAAACTGAACCCAAGCAAAAGGGAAATACTGTTTATTCATTGCAGTTTTCTAATAGTTTGTGTTGTCTTCTGAGGGGAGAAAAAGAATCCAGCTAGACTGACAGGTAGAGACCAGAACGGGCTTTGCCTAGCTTTTCTAGGACACAAGTGGTGTTCCTTTCTGGAGTAAGAGGATCTTGACACAGTAACCCATACTTTCATCATCATTCTGACTGCTCCCTTTGAAGACCACTTGAAAAAAACGATCTTGCAAGCTTTGTATTGTTGCCAGTAGGCTTCTGGGTGCAATTCAAAGTATTAGTTTTGAGGAATGAAGTCCTACATAGCTTGATATCCAATGGTTTTCCATCATGGCACTTACATTATGGGACAGACTCCCAGTAGAGGTTATCCTGGCTCCCTCACCGATGGCATCAGATAAGCTTTTAAAGACCAGGATGTTCCAGGAACCTTTGCAGAATGATTGTGGTGATTACTACTTTCTGTGATGAGATATTATCATTATTACCATTTACACTATTTTTTGATATTTTATATTTTGAATGTTTTTGTTTTATTTTGTAAGCTTGTGGTGAAGATTTAGCGGCGTACAGATGTTGTAGATAAATAAATAAAACAAATGAAGTTAGTTACACCTATGTGTGAATCAGCCTTTAAGAGGATTTAAAAATAAATATCTGGGTTTCTCTTCAGAAGAGAAAGAGGCAGAGTTTCTGGTTCAGCCAGGAATGGAGTAAGAGAAGCAGGCTCAGGGCGCTGGCTGCAGTCTTCCAATGGCTAGAGGATGGGGAGAGGCCCTGCTTTCAAGGCTGCCACTTTTTGGGTACCCAATGCAGCTATAGTATAAACTACAAATCTAAGAGAAATGATAGATGGGGAGAGATCAGAGAAGAAAAATTCAATCAATCCATCAGAATAGAGCTGGAAGGGATCTCGAAGGTCTTCCAATGCAACCCCTGCTCAAGCAGGAGACCATTTCAGACAAGTCGCTATCCAGTCTCTTCTTAAAAACTTCCAGTGCTCAAGCACCTACAACTTCTGAAGGCAAGGCATTCCATTAACTGTTCTCACTGTTAGAAAGTTTCTCTTTAATTCCAGGTTGTTTTTCTCCTTGATTGGTTTCCATCCATTGTTTCTTGTTTTGCTTTCTGGAGCTTTGGAAAATAAAGTTGACATCCTCTTCTTTGTGGCAGCTCTTCAAATACCGTGATACTGCTATCGTGTCACCCCCTAATCCTTCTTTTCTCTAGACTAGCCAAACCCAAATCCTGCAACCATTCTTCATATGTTTTAGACTCCAGGCCTTTAATCATCCTAGTTGCTCTTCTCTGCACTTTTTCCAAAGTCTCAACATTTTTTTTTGTAACGTGGTAATCAAAACAGGTATGGTCTTACTAAGGTATTGGAAGCAGTACTAATACTTCACATGATTTTGATTCTATGGCTCTGTTTATATAAACAAGGATTGTAGTAGCTGTTTTGACTGCTGCTGCACACTGCTGGCTCATATTAAGTGATCGTATCATATTTAATCATATTTAAGTAATACAGCTGAAGGAAAAGGAGATACAGTAAGCAAACAAAAGAACAGCCTTGTTCGAGAGAAACTTCATTGATTTATTTAAACAGAAAACCTTCTTTATATAATAAAATTGTCAATTTAAATTTTAAATGTTCATAACCCATTAATCCCCAGTAAATGACACAATATGACAATCCAAGATACTATGATACTAGGAAAAGAATATGACACAATCTCAATATAAAAATATAAAATTATCAGGGTAGTGGCAGCTACATTTTAATAGCCCTGAAATAATATTACATCGTTTTTGAGCAAACAAAGCAGCCATAACTTGACCAGAAACCACTTTGTCAAGATTTCACTGCCAGTAGTAAGTTTTATATAGTATCACTATTTACCCATATCCAAAAGATTTTCAAATTCAGGTATCTTCTCTCCCCACCCAATTACTCTGAGCAATTATTCATCTGTTTAACTGCATCATACCTTCATGTCTTTTTATCTTAATCAATGCAATTTCTCTCTCTCTAGTTTTGTCAGAAAATGTTTCAAACTTCAGTTTTTCTGAATAGTAGCTGCTCATCTTCTCACCTAAAAGTAGAAGACAACACCCAGTATTTATTTTATGCCTCTAGGACTTCAACCAAAAAAAAAACCCTCAATACTATCTTCATAAGATTTTAAAAACCTTCAGTCTAATTTTTCAAAGCCTGTTATTATTAAATCATTTAACTGAGTTTCATTCATTTGATTTTACTAGTTTCGTGTATCAAGAATGCTTTTCACATTGATCAGTTTTCTAAGTAAGATGAAAATAATACAAAATAACACAAAATATCATTGATATGATTCCTTACAATTTATATTGACTGTTTCCTAGTATGATTTGATTGCCTATTTGTACCCTATGAGTATATTAAGTGTTGTACCTTAGGATTCTTGACAAATGTGTCTTTTCTTTTTATGTGCACTGAGACAAATCAAAGACAAGTTCCTTGTGTGTCTAATCACACTTGGCCAATAAAGAATTCGTTCATTCATTCTAAAATCTACACGCGGGAACTAACTTCCCATCTTATTTTAGGCAGACCATAGCCCTAAGTCTTTAAAAAGACTAAAGATCGGGCCAATGGCTCTGTTCCGGCAAGCCCCCAAGTGAGCACACTCCTGCCTCCATTGTACTTGCCCCACTGCATGCAACATACAATGCTAGTGCTATTGTATTAATTATATTGTTTACATTATTAGGTATAAAAGCACAATATCAGATTCAATTATAGTGAACATAGAGGAACTGACCTTTGTAAACATATTACATTTTTGCTATTAATTATATGGTCTATAAGTAACACTTATATCAACAGACTTGTCTATATAAAAATAAAGCATTTTGATAACTGGCAAAAATAAATCATATATCTATGCCTGCCAAATATTTAGAAACTGAATGAGCCTACATACTGTGTTTGTGGCAATTTCCAAAGACATCAGAAATCCGGTAACAAAACAGGCTTGAGGTCTGACTCAACTTTTCTCAAGTCCTGTGAATATAAATTAGAATTTGAAATTTTCTGATGGCAGTTTATCACAGATTCTTTAGAAAGACATTTACTTCTTTTACACCATACAATTCAAAATAAATTAATAAAAATGGGAATATGTTCCACAATGACTGATACATTAGTACAAGTAGCCCTTGATTTGTGACTGGTTGCTTAACAGCTGTACAGACTTCAAAAAAACTACTTACAACCCATTCTCAAAAGTTACACCTGCCCAACCACACTCCACAGTCACATGACTATTACAGGCACTTGGCAACCAGCTTGCATTTACAACCAGTTGTATATAACCCACAGTCACATAACTACAATTTGTTTTTTGTTTTGCTGTTTTCCAGCAGAAAAAGCCCACTGGATATGCTGCATTTGCTCAATGACCAAGTGATTCACTTATAGTGCAGTGACTCACTTTATGATTATCATTTAAAAAATGGTTGTAAAATCACATCCAGTCACATGGTGCCTCAATTTACAACCACAATGACTTTGCTTCATTGTGGTTGTAAATCAAAGATTACCTGTACATTATTACATTTAAGAGTGGAAAATCAAAGAGAACCAGATTATCACAAGCTGAATTTATTCTGCTGGAGGTACAAAGCTTTGAATTAGAAGAGGAATAAAAACAGTAGAGAAATCTGACAATTTCCTTTAAGAATGCATTCATTCAATATGTTGCTCATTTACCCTAAGTCCGTGATGGCAAACCTATGGCACGCGTGAAGTCACCTGAAAGAACCCGCTGTGCATGCATGCGTGCCACCCGCCCAACAGCTGATTGTTGGGTAATCTGGCATGCATGCATGGGGGGCGGCGGAGATGCGCACGCAGACGCATGGGGGGGTCTAGTGTGCATGCACAGAGATGTGCGGCGTGCATGGGGGTCATATCCGCATGTGCAGGAGACATGGGGCCCCCCATGCATTGCCTTCTGGGTGCTGGCATGTAAGCACATGTGCTATTTTTGGCACGTGAGCCCAAAAAAGTTAGCCATCACTTCCCCAGATCATAAGACAATGGAAAATGGTCTTAAAAGTGGGCATTTAAAGCAGGATTCCCCACCTTTTGGGGCTAGTGTACCAAAAGAAATCTGAAAACATACTAAGGGATTCAAAACAAATGGTTGCTATTATGGGCAATTTTAATTTTAAAAAACCCACTCATTTAGGTCAGCGTCAACTAATACAGTTGAATCCCACCATTTTCTCCAACTAGAAATGGTTCTCTCTTTAACTGAAACTTATTACTGCATTTTTTTTCTTTGTAAACAGCAATAGCACTTAAGAGTTATATACTGGTGCATAGTGACAGCCTACTAATTAGTTTAAAGAGTTAGCATATTGCCTCTAACAATGTGGATCTTCATTTTGCATCCTCAGAAGGATGGAAGGCTAAATCAACCTTGAGCAGGTGAAATCGAACTGCTGACAGTCAGCAGAATTAGGCTGCAATAGTGCATTCTAACCACTGTGCCACCACGGCTCATAACTCCAAATAAAACTCAGAAGATTTACTTGAAGAATCTTTTTCTGCGGCATACATTGGCTTTCTTTTTGAAATTAAAAGAATATTTAAAACAAAAAATAGAACCAGATTTTTTTTTCATATGGAATACTGCCATCCACAGCGGTCATATAACAGATTTAAGCTTTAAAACAAGTCCCTGTAATATGTCATTACTTCTAGGGCTTCTCAGAGACTGGCCAACACCTTTCAAGATTGGATCTGAAGCCCTAGATATAACCAGACTTACCCCAAACTAGTATGGGTATGGCCTATTCTGATATGGTCATGATTCTGACTGGAAATCCGAAAAACACTGATAATCTAATCACAAGGCTCACAGAATTTATGGACAGATCTGAATACAATGTATCTCCCCCTCCATTCCAATGCAAGACATATTACTGTATATGAGTGCCAAAATATTTTTAAAAATTCCTCTCACACTTTGTATGGTTGCTGTGATGTTGCCATTTGCAATATGGATGAGCTTTGTAATAGTAAACCAGGATTAAATTTTGCAGAGGATTTAAACTCAGAACGGGTTAGGCTACAATTGTAACATTACTGAAAATGTTCAAAGGAAAGGTTCAGGAAAAAAAATGGGAAAATGGAAATAGATGCAATTTTTTAAAATATCAATCTAACTGGATTTCATCATTATTTTTTCTAAAGGTTCTCGTTTCTTTTCACATCTCTAGGTTAGACTTCTGTAACTTATTTTGAGCAAAAATAATTGTCCTAATCTGCCCTAAACTGCCCTAGATTTGAACTTTTGCTCTTAATTAAAGAAAAGCTCTTATAGGTTTCTGTTACCACATCCAAACATTTCTTCAAGCCATGTTCAGACACAATAAAAATGACTTTAGAGTAATAATGTCCACCTGGTGGTGTTTCAATGCTACATGCAGAACATGGATTTTAATGTGGTCTTGTACCCCAATCTTGAAGATAACCCAGCTAGTTTTACGCAGAAGTAGCACTTGAACTGGTTAACTGCTAAGGCTGCATCTGTTAAGTGTTGCAAATAGAACAATCTCAAAATAGAACGTGGATGTTTTAATCAGGAACAATATACAGTAGCCAGTCCTATGGGACTCAGTATGTAACTGAATTGTTTTCAGACTATAAGCTTCTAAAGGAAGGAAAGGGGAGCATTACCACCAGTGGTGGCTTTTGAAATATGTTATACTATGCCAGGAAGACTTCATTATGCAGGAAACTTCTTTTTTTTGATAAAGTATCAACTCCAAACATATTTCAAGCTGAGGACCTTTACAGATATTAAACAGATTGGTAGAGTTTGTCTCTTAAATACACCAAATCCCCATGACCCCCTCCACCCCAAGATTGATTTCTTGATAAAAATGTATATATCATAGCATAACACAATTCAGGCTCTTATTCTTTAGGTACAGAAAATATGCATATAAATATTTTATATAAAATTAACTATCCCATTATAGTATTTTCATAGAAGCGAACAATGCCAAATACAGAAGTCAGAAGTCAAGCATAAATCAACTAGCAATGTGTCATCAACCTAGATTATAGATCTACTTTTTCTAAATATTCTATTCCATACCCAAGGCCTAAATTGTACACTAAAATGCAGACTAATTGATTAAAAAAAGAGCTCCAAACTAAATTCGATGTACTTAATTGATTCTTTATTCCACCCTTAATCTTGTAGTTCCAAGAGGTATGCCAAGGCAATCTACTAAACTAAATTGCATCAGCGTAAAAAAAATAAAAATACCACTAAGATTCTAGAAAAATTGGAGGAATGCAAATTGTTGAATAATTATATAACTTACCCAGAAGTACTATTTTTTTAAACTGTCCTGTAATAAAATTCCAATCCTACTATTTCTATACTTGGGCAACTACTACTGAATTCTCCTCCCCTTTCTATAAATCAATAAAGGAACACAGATCTATAATATTTGATTTTTATTACTTGAGAAAGGCCTTTCTATTCATTTTGTTTTAAAAAAAATCAACAACCTTAACCTCAAATATCAGTCTGCAAAATTAAAAAGGAGGAATGATTTTCACCAGAGTAACAGACTGATGTTATTCTTTTTGACAGAAATATTTTTTATTAAGCAATTTTCTCCATTAAGCACTTCTAAATGCTTCTACACATCAGGTCACAATCTACAGAAAATTTTCATCAGATTGCAACCAAGTATTGTGCAAATCAGATACTAAGGCCTAATGCCATAGAGGGGAAAGAAATTCATAAGTTTTCAAGATTGCCTGCACTGTTTGAAACATATACTTAAGACCAATGAATCCACAGATATTATTTGGTACAGGAACATGGGTGTGGAGAATGGAAAGAAAATTCCAATTCAATAAAAATTTGATGCCACTGAAATCATCCCAGTTTTAAATTATAATCCGTCTTCCTCTGACAGTGGATCAATAAAAAAAGATTCTGCCCAATAAACTGGACATAAACTGGAAAAAATCATTTAGCTCAAAAAAATAGAAACATCACCATGGTGATGAAAGAACATGGCACACATCTCTAGGAATTGTTATCTATCTCTGGTTCTTTTTATCAAAGGGCAGGAAAAGGAGAAAGAAATCAGTGTTCAATTGTAATACTGGCACAAGAGAGTATCTACAAACAATACATACAAAAGAGTATCTACAGTCACAATTTCTTTATGTGCAAATAATTGTAATCAATTACAGTGCTTTGCAGTAAAGCCACAGAAAAAAATACATTACCTGATTTTTGCTATTTCCTAAGGAAAGATTCCAGACTTTTTTTTTTAAAGTAACTCCTCCTCCTTTCTATTTCCCAACCCTGTATCAAACAATGGACCAACCCAAGACTGGAACCATCACTTTGGCCATACCTTACCTACCATACATTTGAAATGGCAAGATGACAATTTTACTACAGTAACACTAAAAAGTCAGGGCGAAGTGTTCATGTGAAGCTGTGTACAGTCATCTCAAAGAAGCAGGCTTTTTATAGCTCAGAGGAGAGAAAAAAACAAGTTTTCTTCCTTCTCAGAATCATAAGTCCTTTGTTTAGGGATTTTAAAAAAATGCTTAACGTCTAGAAAACCTTATTGTGCAAATAACACATAAAGTGGTCAAAACTAGGGAAACGAGGTTGCTTTGGAATTAAAAAAGATATCCACAGAGAGAGAGAGATTTGTGCCTTCAACCACTCATTTTCTTTGCTCGGAGCTGGGTTGCAAAATGTCAACAACACAAAGGGAAAGGGAGAAGGAACAGAAGAAAGCAGCAGCACTGACTCTTCCCTACCAGTGGCTGTGTGCCTGTACATTACTCCACGTTATAAAGCTGTTATAAACCCATCCAATAGGCAAATAAGGAAATACCTGTTGCTCTGGTCTTTAGTGAAATTCTTGCTTAAGGCAGAAACTCCCTCCTTCCTCCCCTCAAAAAAAAAAAAAAGACGCGGGCAAGCCACGTTGAAGAGCCTCCGGCACAAAAAAAGAAAAAAAAAAGAAAAAAACATGCAGTGGCAGAAATGCCAGGTTGAAGGAAAGGGGAAGAATGGCTGAAGGGGGGAGGGATTTTATGAATTCTCTCTCTCTCTCACTCACACTCACTCACACACACACTCTGATTTAGGTAAAGATGCGGCGGCGGCCTCTCCCCCTCATTCCCAGGAGACTCCCACCCAGCACGGTTTTACCTCCGCAGCCTCAGGAGGGAGCAGCAGCCAGTCCCAGCGAAGCCACCCAAGCGGCGGGAAACAAAGCCTGCTCAGGCCGCAAGGCCGGGCCTGCTCTGCTCTCTCTCTTTCTCCCTCCGCTTGCTGCATTTCCCGGGAAGCGCCTGGCCGAGCAAAGCACAACTCACCTGGGCCGAGCGCTGCCGTTTTGCGCTTGTCAGCCCAGCGAGGGGGCCGGCCCGCGGCGCCGTTTTGCTGGAGCGGGAAAGGCGGGACCAAAGCCCGGCCGCGACCGAGGGAGCGCGCGGCGAGGAGCGTTCGCCGGGCTTCTTCCTCCTCCTCCTCTGCCGCCGCCGCCGCCTTCGCTACACAGCAAACAAAAGGGGCGGCCGGCCGGCCGGCGGGGGCTGCTTTCGCCGCGGCCGTTAGTCCCGGCGAAGGCCGCGTTGCTTAGCCGCCGGACCCGCTCTTCCCCCTCCTCCTCGCCCCTCTGGAGAGCGCGGCGCTTTTGCGGAAGGAAGCCCACCCTGGGTCAGAGAAGGCAATGGCACGCATCCCTCCCTGACACTAACACGTGCAACGTGTACATTCCCTGTCTCTCTTTCTTGGCTTGCAGCTGCAGCTGCTCTCAGGCAGGGTCAGCCCAGAGCCTGCAATGAGAAGCCCCACCCTGAAGTTGGAACAATGCACCAGCCGAGCCACCCGCCTTGCGCGGCACTCTTTTCCTCAGGCCCGTCCCCTGGGGGAAATGGGATCGCGCACGTGTGCAACGGCCGCGGGGCTTGCCCTGGCTCTGATTCGGGCGAAAGGGACCAAGTGCTTTTCCTTGACTTTTAGTTCCGCCACGGAAGCGAAAATAAAGCGAATTAGCCCCGAAGGCTCCCAAGACGAGAGGCCGAGCTTAGAATGCGCGTCTTAAAACGATTGGGCGCCCCGAAATCGTACCGCGCACCTCTCATTTTTGACTTAAGCGCATCAGTTCTCTGCTATCGCGGTTCAGGTGCTGTCCTTCCCCTCCCCTCTTCTTCCATTGTCGCCCTTCCCTTTACCAATTGCATCTAAGGCTGTGGTCTCTTTCCCCCCCCGCCCTTTCCACCCCCATCTACCGTAGCATCCTGGTCTGAAATGGGTTGGGAAATAAGAAAAGGTGGATTCTTATGAATTAGGTTTTTGCCAAAGCACACCTTATAAAAGCAGGACTACGTAGGGTTGCTGACTTTTTTTAAAAAAATCTCTTTCCCCCTTTCTTTTCTTCCCGGCCTGATCTAGAATTCCGCCTGCTGCTTATGACCTTGTGGGCTAATGAAGACCCTGCATTAACACGGATTTCGGAATTGCTGTCTTGGTCCTTTCTGATTCCTAAATCAGAAAAAAAAAAGGTGGGGGGAACGTGGTTACAATAAAAATCACTGCATTTTATGTAGCTCCGTTGCCAGATCAACATTTCTAGAACAAGATTACCTGCTAATACTAATCCCTATCTTTGCATGTTCGAAAGTTACTGGCGTTCTTAGAGAAAGTGTCATTTTATTCACTAAGTGGGGCAAGGGACAATTGTCCCCTGCTCCACTATCCACAGCATTGGGGCTGCAAGGATTCTGGCAGATTGAGCAGCTAAAATGTTTGAAACCGCAACAATTTATTTTAGCCAATCAAGGGCAAGCTTCACTGCCAGAAACTACATCACAGAGTTTCCTTTTTTCAGCTTCTTGTTACAGAAGACTGTTCTCATTGGGGTGGGGGGGGGGGGTGTTAATGTACAGCAGAAAAAATTAATTTGATGAAATTATGTTAATGATGCTACATGTCAGCTCAACTTGATGAGATGCACAAATATATTTATTTGATTTGTCAAATCGCTTACAAGATAATAGATATAAGTATAAACATGGGTAAGAATACAGAAAATAGGTACGAATAAATGGGGACAATAGGACAGGGACGGGAGGCACGATGGTGCACTTATGCACACCCCCTAAATATGGATAAAGAAGATACTTAATATTTTCTAGATTGAGGGCTGCACTTGGGTTTTGTAATAAAGAGAGATTATACAAAGAAAATTTACCTTTATGCAAAATAAGGTAATTTCTAAAGAGATTATTACTGAAAATACCCATTCAAAAATGACTTGAAGTTAAACACGTTATAAAAAAGACAAGGATCAATTTAGTTTCTGTACAACACAGCAAGAATTAGATAAAATATTACAAGGGGTTGGAAAAAAATAATTAGTAAAATACATAGTTACCTATTGGATTACAAAATGGAAGAGGAAACTGTTAAAGAAAATATTATAAACTGGGCTAAAAACTTGGGCCACACATTGATTTGGAATGGTGGGAACGTATTTCACAGTAAATTATAAGATAACATTGTCGCTCTACTACAAAGAGAATTTATATAAAATGTTTTACTGTTGGCATCTCCCCCCAGTGAGAATAGCTAAATGTTCCCAAATATGATAGCCAAATGCTGGAAATGTAACCATAGTCAGGGAACATTGTGATGGACGTGACCTCAAGCACAGAGATACTGGCATAAAATTAAATCCTGGTTAGAGGAGTTAACAGAACAGAGAATCAACTTAAACCAGAAATCTTCCTGTTGGGCATGTTAGAGCCTAAACTGAATAAAAAATACCAATATTTAATGCTCCATATTATAACTGCTGCTAGAATTTCCTTTGCCCAAAATTGGAAACAGGCTACGACCTCCCCAAGAAACCGCAATATTTAATAATATATAGGAATGCACCGAGATGGACAGATTGGCGAAAATAAGGAAGAAGGAGAATACTGTAAGATATGGGATATTTGGTATGAATGGATAAGGAAAAGATGCAAAGGCGTCAAATGATAATGTATGAGAAATCACAAAGTAATAAGGCTCATGTGTAAATTAATGTATATATGTATAAAATGCTTAGAATGATGAAGAATGAAGATTTAAATATAGAGATGGATAATACAGTAATAGAGGATATTCACAAATGTAAGCACTGTTATAGTAACATTGCAAAATGTGGAAATTTGTTTTTAATTGTTGAAACGTTGAATAAACGTTTTTTTTACAAATGACTTGAAGCTAAATAGAAAGCATGTTTTCTAAGTTAACTGATGTAGGCTCCAATATTTATTTCATCTGTCACAGGATAAAATGGATATAACACTATTCTGAGGAGAAAAGACTAGGTATCGTTACAAAGATTGGGTAAACTCAAATTCATTTAAGATACATGCATGAGATAGAGTGGGTAGGAGTTTAAGAACAATGTTGGCCCAATCTCAGCTTTATGGAGCAAAATACAGATAATGAACCCTTCATTATAGTGGACATCACTTTTAAAAGTCAAAACCTTTTGGGATCTGGGTATGTAAAGGATGCCTTTCTCTCATAAGTCATCCTGAAAGATCCTAGAAATGTGTAATGAGAAAAGGTGATAAAGACCTCCTCTAAACTGTTTTTGATCCCTTCCCTCCCACCACCCATTGACAACAATGATTCTATGGTAACCCTAACAAAAAAAGCTCCAGGTTATGTTTTAACATATTAGAATATTATTCATGATTGCGGCTGTTATTTAAATGGTTGCTAGATTTCTTATCCTGAGGCTGCTCCAGCTGCTCCAGGAAGAACTGTACTAAAGAATGTAATTCTGTTGAGGTGTGGCCTGGGCAAAGGGTCCTTTGCTTTTCTTCTTTCAGTATTTCTTTATATTGCATGAGAGAACTCTCAGAGGCAGTTAGGAAGAAATGTTTTCTTCCAAATCCTTGTTATTTGAGCAGAAAAATGTCCAGGTGTCTAGCTTAGTTGACTAATAATTTCAGAGCAAGGTAAAATTCTTGGATCCTGCCAAAAACATGCTGCAATGGAAACATGTCTAGCAATAATTGCATGCATGGCAAACTCTTGGAAGATTAGGAAGAGTGTATATAAAAATATGCACAAATATTTGAGCATTTGTCTTTTTTGTCAGTGGTTGAGGTGTCAAGTACCAGCGTGGCAACAGAACTGAACAGAATGATAAAGTGAGAAATATGGTTAAAACTAAATTGACAATTGTTCATCCCTACCTCAGAGGCACTTGTAATATAAAAAGAAAGCTGCCTGATGTTTTCCAGCTGTTATGAATTAAAAACCCCAGTAGCCCTAACTGTCTAACCAATTGTCAGGCTTGGAATTCAGAAAAATCTGCACGATACTATTTTTTCTCTTTCTGCAGCAACCAGCAGTGCAAGCTCTTTATATGGCTGATGTCTTGAGAAAACCACATACATTCAGGACAGCAATGAGAATGAGGCTTATGAGAATAATGGGTTAATCAACTCTGCTGTGGAGAATTGCTCTGTGGATTAACTTCTAAGGGTGATTATATTAAACCACCATTTAATCACTTTAAAGATATTCAATAAGGCCTTCTGTTTTAGAGAGTTTCCAGAAGTTAGACTGGGGTTTACAGTAACATCAGTGCAATAGAATCAAAGCCACCCTCAAATATTTTCATAAATAGAAAAACAAGTATTCGTCCCTCTGCCACCTTGAGGGAGGGGGATACATTTTAAGATTTAAATAAGTATGGTGAAGGTGGTGATGTAGGATGTAATTAGTAAACTTTATTCTCTATATTAAAATGCTAGACTTTGAATTATGTTTTACCCTTATAAAAACTGAATTAAATGTCACATAATACTTATTTAGTTTACAAGTGTAGACGTTTGACTTCCCAGGGGAGCACCCATGTAATTCAGGAATATTTTTTAATGAGTAAACATGAATTAGATTGTGCAATCATATTACACACACACACACACACACAATATCTAGACTGTTCTTCATCTTGGTGCCATTCAGATATACTGAGACTGCAACATAGAGATAATAGCATATTTTGAAATGACAATTACTGAATTTCCTGCAAGCATGAAAAATATTGTTTAGGCTTTTGCTCAGTAGCTTTCACAGAACTGTGGCCTAAAATAAGAACACAGTCATCAGAAATATTTCATTGCTTTCAATGGGACCTACATCCAGGAAATAATAGATTAACAAGATCTTAAAATACATAGGATTTTGCAGTCTCAAAAAAGTATCCTCCAGTAAATTAATTTTGAGTTTGTGTATGCAGACAGATAGGTCGATGATTATATCTATCATCTATCTTATTAAGAGATAACAATAATATTTTTCTTTGGTGACAACATTGCAAACTGGGGTCATAGTGCAGTACATTTGGCTTGAGCTTGAATTCAGCTACTACAGTTTGTAGATCATAATTTATGATTAAATATGCTAAGGACCTAATCATTATGGATTATTCAATGACCTATTAAATGATTAAAATAAGTTGTAGGTTAGTGCAGAAGCATGCAACCTAAGACTCCAAGCCTGCGAAGTATATGATCAGAAGCATATGATTAGCATGTAAATGAGTTAAAATTTATGATGGCCTTGCTTTTTTATAATATAGTGGTGATTATTTGAACTCATTGAAACAGAGTTTCAAATGGATATGGTACTGATGTAATCATCTTGGTTGCTGATGGAAAGAGTGCCATCCTACTAATTCTTTCAGATCTGTTAGTAGTTTTTGATAATGGCAGTATCCTTCTGGATAATCTGCAGGGTTGAGTTTTGTTGAAGTACAGTGGTTCTGATCCTTCCCATCAGTCCCATAAATGTGCTCTGTGATTACTATTAAGCATAGAGGCCATTAACCTATTTTGTCCCACCTTATTCTATCTTGTATCTCTTGTTTAATAGCTATATGAAGGCAAGAATTTTTCAGAGCTTTTAGCTGGATTGCTACCAGTATGCTGACAAAAACCAGCTCTGCCACTTTTGCAGCCAACTTCAAGGAAGCAATCAGTACCATTAATCATTGTGTAAGTTCAGTAACGGGCTGTATAAAAGAGAATTAGTTAAAATTCATTCTGGATAAAAGGAGAGGATCTGAAACTAGAGTCCAGATTAAGATTAAGGTTCACTTGCTCTTATAGCTTGCACTTCTTTAAAGGTAGCCTGTAGTTTAGGAATAATAATGGATCCCCAGTTGTTTCTAGATTCACATTGAGCAATGTAGTAAGGAATATATTTATACAATTATGACTAATGCACTATTTATTTGGAGCTTGTCAGATGTGACAACAATTCATGCCCTGGTCAAATCCTGTCTTTATTACTGGTCTTACTAAAGCCTGAGTAGGACCACACTTGGAATTCTTCATCCGATTCTCGTCATCACAATATAAAAAAGATGCTGAGGCTCTGGAAAGAGTGCAGAGAAGAACAACAAAAATAATTAGGAGGCTGGAGGTTAAAACATATGAAGAATAGTTACAGGAATGGGGTATGTCTACTGTAGTTTAATGAAAAAGAGGAGTAGGGGATGACATGATAACACTATCCCAACATTTGAAGGGATCCTACAAAGATGAGAGGGTCGAACTATTTTTCAAGGCACCAAAATGCAAGACAAGAAACAATGGTTGGAAACTAACCAAAGAGAGAAGCAACCTAGAATGCAGAAGAAATTTCCTAATGGTGAGAGCAATCTGCCAATGGAATAGTTTGCCTTCAGAAGTTGTGGGTGCTCTATCACTGGAGGCTTTCAAACAGAGACTGGAAAACCATTTGTCTGAAATGGTACAAGGTCTCCTGCTCAAGTAGTAGAAGACCTCAGAGGTCCTTTCCAATCCTATTATTCTATGTTCTCTTGTAGCACAATCTATATGGGAGCTCACAGTGAAAAGTTATTTGGAAACTGAAATTGGTGCAAAATTTGGCATCAGGGTTATTGACTATTATAAGATGCAAGGATCATAGGATGTCTGCACTGTCAGAGCTGCATTTGGCACTATTTGCTATCCAAGCATAAATTAAGATGATAATTTTAAACATTTAAGCAGCTGAAAGGACCTGATTATCAGGGCTTTCCTCTTACAAAGTATGTGAGCATTAAGATCTGGAGGAGAGGGGCTTCTGAAGATATTCCCGATGTTGGAAGCTCACTTATCCGGCCTGAAGAAAGAGCTGTGAAATGCACTATTAGCCTTTAGAAGTATAATCGCTATGCATATCTTTCATCAGGCAATTTGTTGCTGCTGTTTTTTTAAAAGGTCTTAATGTGTTTTTTAAAACGTCTTTTTGTTTTTGCATTTCTGTATACACTCTCTTGAGTAACAGAACTAAATAGTAAACAGAATTCTTGGTCACCAATATATTCAAAATGCTTTAAAAAAATATAATGCGCACCCGCTAATTTCGAGAGAAGGGCACAGGCATTCCATTAAAAGTGTCTGAAATATTCTCCTAAAAGTTCAGATTGGAGTACTGGCTAAAAAAAAAAATTTGAGGAGGAATCCTTATTTCTGTATTAATATAAAAAAATCCTATTTCTTTGGCAAATGTTCCATTTCTTCCATTGATGGATGATATTTGCCACATCAGCTATGGAATCCTGTCCAATATCTGTGTAAAGGTAGAGTTATACATTCTATTTTAGTGTTTTAAGAAACCACCAATTGAGAAACACTTCAGAGAACGATTTGATTCATTATCTTTCAGGGAAGAGTACGTTGTGGAATATATAAGCTGTTTCTTTTATTAGACCTACAGCAAATTATCTACAACAACCCCTTCCTTTTATTTATTTTTTCTATTTCAATTTGACCTTAATTGCTGATACTTACTTTTCATATCATGGGCTGCATTTCCTGTTCTCAGCACTTTGCCTATAAGTCTGCAAGTTGTAATGTTACATTATCAGCATTTTAAATAGCTTTGAATCAGGGCAGAGAAAGTATGGGAGAATGTCCATAAGGCTTCAGTGGTAAGCATAGTTGCAATGATGTAAATCAACAAAATGGATATATATTTGAACAGATGTTATTAGGATTATATTGCAAAACAAGTTCATACGATGATGAAATAGCAAGGTAAGGTATTAGGTAATATCAATATATGTAGCTTGAAATTGCCAAAACTAGATAATATATGTGCTGATGATGGCACTGATGATGTTACCTAATTTGGGTAATGAAACATTTGCAAGAAAACAACCAAGCTCAGAGTGCATCGAGGACCCTTCATTTCAACTCCACATTTCAACAAATATTCTCCTTTATCAGTAATATCGAAATCATTCTAAGGATCAGAAATGTGCACCCATTCAGATTTCGTCTCTGGTTCAATTCATCTTTTCTTTATACAGAGCAAAGACTGGGAATAAAATAAGTTCATAATACCAGGCAGAACAGAAGAAGCTTATGCCTTTTAGTAAAATGTGTTCGTTTGAAACTACAGTATCCTTGACTCCTACATTATCTAGGCTGAGAGAGTTATCTTACCTACAGTTATCTCATGCATTAATAAGAGAAGTAGCTTTCAGCCTATGGAGACCAGATTCAAGACTGCTATTAAATATGGAAGCTCTCTGTGCTATTGTACTTGCACTTTTAACCCAAACTACCTGATGAAACTAGTATCAGGATAAAATTGGAGGATTGAGTATGATCTATGAGCTTCAATTTAGTTTGATGAGTATAGCTAACAAATGGTCTTCTTGGACCACAGGAGATGATTACACAAGTTACTGCAAATTACATTAGCTCATAGAAAGCAGCGCATTGCTTATATGCTACCACTGAGGCATTTATCCACATGGGGCCAAGACTAACAGACCATGGAAAGAAAACAAATACTAAATCAAACAGACTGAAAATCTGTGGCCAAGCCAATCAAATACCCAGAGCTGGAATGAGGAACACATAACATACATGTAAATGGTAGGCTCTGCAAGTGGCTGGTTGCCCTTGCCTAGGGAAGGAAGCTCAGATGGATTAGCTCTGGTTAGTATTTAGAGGGAAGATTTCCAGAAAATCCTAAGACTTTAGAAGAAAAACAAAAGCAGAACAAAACTCCTGAAAGATAGCAATAGCACATAGACTTATATACCACTTACAGCCCCCTCTAAGCGATTTACAAATGTCAGCATATTGTCCCCAACAATCTGGCTCCTCCTTTTACCTACCTTGGAAGGACGAAAGACTGAGTCAACCTTGAGCCAGTCAGATATAGCATTCTTCAAATTCAAATTCGTACACCCATTTCAAAGTAGGCCTCTAAAATGGATGGCTTTTTTCCCCCTTCTCGCTGGTGTCATTCAAGCTTTCTGGATTAGTAGTAACTGCAGAATATTGCAGTGTTCACATTATGAATCTTCATATCCTGAAAGGTTAGTCCTTCTAGAGAGAATTCATTACCATTCTCACTTCATTCCAGAAACTGACTCTATGTATTGCTACATTTTTGGATAGAATCTCCCCCTCTCCCCATTACTGCTATCAATATTGCTGATGTTTCTTCTCTGTTACATGAATTTTTCATTAAATTGAATGAAACTCAGATGAATGCTATCTATGACCTTAATTTCCTTCCTTTGTGAACTTCCAACATATTTTTCTATATATCAATCATCATACTTGCCTATCACTATACAGTGATTGTAAAGATTATGAAAAATCTGAATTGCTTTTGGTGGTGGTGAGACAAAACTCATTACTTGCTGAGAAAAACTGTTTTTATTTTTTTAAAGAACAAGATAATCCATTGAGGGCTTGGCATTCTATGGATTGTATGTGCATGGATCGTAGCTGTCTAGTTCCTCAATTTAGATTATATTTCATGTTTCTGAAGCACAAAGTTTGGAAACTTTTAAGAAACTCCAAATTCATAATTAAATCAGCTGATGGTTTTCAAAAATAATTAATTGAAGTGCTAAGGAACTCTTTGTTAGGCAAGATAGTTTAACAAAGAAGAAGGAAGGAAATATACATCCCTATGTTGAAAACTTTTCTGCATCAAACCACTATTTTAGATAAAATATGGAGTGTCAAACAGCATGAAAATTGAGGTTTTGGTTTTTTTAAAAGAACTGTACAGACGTGCTGTTAAATTGCACCAAGGACTCTTTCGAAGCTTGCTGTGAAGAAGAAACAAGCAGAAAACTGTTTCTTTTTGGGGGGAATCTTAAGACTGAGCTATTAAAATCTAACCTGCTGTGTGATGCGGATATTTCGTGATTGGTGGAAAGCATTAGAACTAGGTTGTCTTTATATTAATAAAACTGGAGATAATTTAAATCTTGTATTAGGCATGGCATTTTAATTAATAGTTCAGTATTATTTAAGCAATTATTATTATTGAGTGATGCTCATTCTTCAGATGTAGTGTTCCCTACAGCTGCTTTTGATTACACTTCAGATATTTCAAACTAGTCCTGTGATACTAGCTATTCTAGATGGGACTAGAATCCAAAAAGTCTGAGGACATCAGATTTGTGTTTAGGAGATTATGATGTTAAGGTTCTAAGAACTGCATTTTTAATTAATTTACTGGGAAGAAGGATAAGAAGAATTGTAAACTAGCTCAAACCAGTTTTATATTAACCATCAAGTTTGTAGGTTTGTAAAAAAAAAAAATTGATACTATTATTTTAACTGTTGTGAGCTTCCAATAACAGTTCACTGTTGGTGAATTAGGCAGCTAAACATAGAATAAACAAATGAATGAAATTGAATTCATTCATGCATTCATTCATATTCCAGAATGATTGGTCATATTCAACCTTTAGCTGATTGTATCAAACTTACAGTAACCATAATGTTGGTTTGGGTTGCATGAACTTAGTGGTTGGGATCTATAAACCATAGCTTGATGTACCAGCTACCTATAGCTTGATGTACCTGCTACCATTGAATAAAGAATATAAAGCAAATCCAAACCTCACTTTCCTTGTAGATCCAACAGAACCAATTACACTTAAGTGAATTGTAACTGTACATTGGCAAATATAGAGCTGAACTGTCTTCACCAAACTACATACATAAGATTTGGAAAGACAAGAGAAAAAAAATCACAAGATTATTTATAGATAGGAGGTAATACATGTGAGAAAGAAATGATTGCTTTATATGTAATAAAAATATGATAAATCTGGGAAAGCTATAAATAATAATAAATATGAGTTATTTTGAACACATTGACTTGCTAATTTTTCAGCAATTTTTGTTATGTTACATTAAAGATGCCATGAATAAACTGAAAATTCATTCTAAGTTTAGAATGGCTAGAACTGAAATAGCTAACAGATGGGAAACTGTGGTTATTTGAAGAGATTAGTGGCTTCAGGGAGTGTGGAACACTTTGCAATGGGAATAATGCAATAAGTAGATTTAGAGTAGAAAGTGAAACAGAAATGAAATGCAATGCAATGAAATAGCTTTGTTATTAATAGCTTTTTTACAGAAATCTCAGATGTAGTTAGAATATTTTTTTACACTTTAATCCTGAACTGGATACATCCACTCAGAGTATATGCATTGGGCTAAATACAACTCATTTTTTTAAGCTTTGAAGCAACTAATGAAGTGCAGAAACAGCATTTTATATTTGTTTATGGCATATAACTTCACACTGATTAAAATAAACCAGGTTTAGCACAATTATAAGGTTACCTAATTGTTTCAAAGAGACATATTTCCAGGGCATATAAGATGTGCCATACCCATGTTGCCTTTCTTGTTAAATGAATTAAAATCAATTGATATGAGACATGTATTACACTCATTGGTCTAGTCAACTGCTACATCAAATTTACTTAATTATGGTTGAATGTCAGAATTGGCTCATACAACAGTCTAAATTAACACCCAGCCTCAGCGCTTGGCATGATATAAGAACTTGGCTTTGACACTACCATACCATTTACTAAGCTGGATGGCAATTTTAAAGTATTTTAAGAAATAAAAACCAGAAGTAAAAATAACTAGCACAAGAATTAGACCTTGACTTTTGTTTAAATACTTGCAAGATGTTTTCCAAAATGTGGCTAGCCTCTAACATTGCAGGGGGAGAAGTAAGGCTGCAGGAATTCCCCTTATTTTCCTCTTCCTGAGGGGGATTATTTTTTCTCTCCTGTGAGTTCTTTATTGTTTAAATTTTTATTTTGGATTATAGGATTTCAGGACTCAGCATTTCAAGCTGTAGCAAATTTTGTCCCATTGCCAATCTACTCTTTCCATTCTTCTTTCACTGA
Source organism: Pseudonaja textilis (assembly GCF_049901715.1). Lineage (NCBI taxonomy): Eukaryota > Metazoa > Chordata > Lepidosauria > Squamata > Elapidae > Pseudonaja > Pseudonaja textilis. Next base: position 183,484,966 of record NC_141990.1, on the reverse strand, counting down.
TCCTGCTTTAAACTAGAGTGAGCTTTCTTCTCCCAAGTGTGTACACATCTCTGATAATGTGAGTGATAGCACAATCAGGGGTCTGGGGGTTTTCCAGCAACTATTGGCCACTTGAGGTTGTCTTCTTTCTGATTTCTAGGCAATGTTCTCCATGTACATTTTGCTTTGATCTGCAGGGCAGACGGGACACAAGGTTTCTACAGAGACATCTATCTGGGATTGCAGAAAGTGTGGCCCTGAGCTCTTGTTAAATTGGGGTTTGGAGAAGGCCAAGGAATTAATTAGATTGGCAATATAGAGCAATAAAATACAGAGCTATACCATATTACAAAATATGAGGGAAATACAGAGGCTCACACCTGCAAAATATTTTTTTTGTGTGACTTCCTCCAATTATAGATGGACCTTTTCCAAACCTGGATTTCCTACTCTTCTGTCAGCTACCTATAAAGGCAGATTTCAGCCGGGGGGGGGAGTTCAGACGGACCAGTATTACAACATCTATGTAGATCAAGCATGATTGAATCCTGGAGCATGGCTTTTTGGCTTTTGTCTCCTTTAGTCTGATTTGTGAGGATAACTCTTCTAGCCATTATTAAATAATTTTCCTGGTTTCCCTGACATGAAGCTGTTTAAAATCCTAAAATCATCTATTCTGCAGGAAAGTTTTGTTACTTAGCGTCAAGGCTTTGCAATGAGAAGGTCACTACCATGGGACAAAATGGCCCTGAGGTAAGATGGATGGCCCTTAAATTTTATAAAGAAATCAATAAAATCAATAATTTTGCTAATATATGAAAACCGAGGAAGGCTTTAAAATGTTTGGGGTTTGCTAATATATGAACAGTGATGAAGGTTTTAAAATGTTTGGGGTTTTATTTATTAATTAAATCAAATCACAAGTCAATAGCTATAATGAAAGGCATTTTGTTTAATGTTAACGTTAGGTGCTGGAAACATTTCCCTTCTGCTGAGGCTGAATGGGTGGCTTCCCAGCACATGCGAACCCCGAAGCTATTGTGTAAAGACCACTACCCTGACAAACCCCATTGAACAGCTCTCGTTAATAACCACTCTCTCTTTCTCTATTCTCCAGGTCTAGCACTTTCTTTCAAAGCGGGGGCCGGGGCGGGGGCAGAATGTCAGAACTGCTACTCACGCCTGGTCTGTGCAATTGCTTGGTACCAGTCTGCCATGAACTCTGGAGGGGAGGGGAGCTAGATGGGAGGAGGAAAGGCTTCACTGTTCACTGTTATCTCCTGAGACACGGTTTCAAGCAGGGGTGGGATTCAAATTTTTAACAACCGGTTCTGTGGGTGTGGCTATGGTGGTGGGCATGGCATGGTGGTCATGTGACTGGGTGGCCATGGCTTGGTGGTCATGTTATTGGCTGGGTGTGGCCAACTCAATATCACTCACATCGAGGCACGTATCTCCTCACCTGGCCTCTCATGACCGTGGGGATGCTGCAACAGTCGTAAGTGTGAAAAATGGTCATAAGTCACTTTTTTCAGTGCCATTGTAACTTTGAATGGTCACTCCACACAAGCAAAGTACCAGCAAAGAAGGGGGAAAAAACCACCAGAGAAGTTCCAGAGACAGGAAGTCTAGTCCTGCCGAGAATGTAATAAGGGTTAACGGAGAGGCAGTTTCTGTAAGCAACACCAGAATGTTTCCTTCCTGCCTTTCTTACAGGATTAGGCCAGTAATTTCTTCTAACAACCGGTTCTCCGAACTGCTTAGGATGTTAACAACCGGTTCTAGAGAATAGGTGCGAACTGGCAGAATCCCACCCCTGGTTTCAACAGCAAAGAAAGGAATGCAGCTGCCTACCAACTCAAATTCAAACTCAGAATCCCTTTTTCCAAAACATCTTTGAGACTGATTGGATGATGGAGGCCAGAAATGGGAAGTATCTACGAAGGGGGAAAGTTACACTTTTGGGATTTTGGTGCGCGAATTTCAGTTCTGACTTTGCTTCACTGCAGTTCAATTGCCTTCTAATCAAGCGGTACCTTTTGCAACCAATGCAGTCAAGGATCATTTTTACTTAGGAGTTCAAGCTGAGGCAGGGATGACATGATTCCTCAAATTCATTTTTCCTTCCTCAAATATGTGATGGCCCAGGAGATTGATTTATCTTGGGAAAGAGAGAAAGGTTTTGCCTGCTATGTAACTCTGGCTGTGTTTGAACACTGGTCTACAGTACTGTTCTTTTGGAACCGCTCTAAGCCTGATAGAACAATATGGCAGAAGTAAGGCATGGAGCGAAGCAGGAGAGATCTTCTGATGTGCCGAGAAAACTCCATCCTACTTTACTCTGGACTCTTCTCCACTCCACTGATTTGTCAGCTGGGCTGTTTCAGAGACAGTTTTAGTTCCCTTTCAGAATAGCAATAGACTCATGTTTAGAAACAGCTTGAGTGACGGGCCACCAGCTCAAAGAATCTCTTCAGGGTGGCTTGTCGCTCAGATAATTTGAAAGGTGAGGAATTGCCAGGAATTGCCCAAAACTACTTTACCACACATTTAAAGCCAGTGATGGGATAGAAGGGAATGCAAATGGAGGAAGTGCTGCTCTTAATTTTCCTCTATTAAAACTGTAAAAGCAGAACCAATTGTTTGGCTTGCCACAAAGGCAGGAGAGGGATTGGCTAGCACGACAGCACAGTTTATGTTGGAAGATTTTTCCTTCAGATCAGAGCCTGGAATAATACAGGTTCAAAGGAGCATGAGGAAAAGGGCTGCAATGCCAAGGGGCAGTATCACCATTTATATATTGAGCAATGAAGTTATTTTTCTCCTTTAAAAATAACTATTTCAGCCAAAATATTTTGTAAAGGTTTCCTTCAAAAAGACAGATTTCTAAAACAAATGTGTGTATGTACCCGAAAGAATGTGACTGCTTCTCCACTCACAAACAAAAGCAGATTAGATAAGAAAAAGCTAACCAACCAACAACCCTGTCCTTGTAAGCTGTTTTGAGTCGCCATATGTGTGTAACAGGTAATATAAATATTCTAAAATAAAAATATAAACAAACAATGAGCCAATCATGGGGAAATGACATGTCTACCCCAGCTAGCGTTTTCTTTTTCTACGGTAATTGTTAACTCCCACTGAAAACCATTCTGGAGATGATGTTCTCCCAATAAATATGTGTATGGGATACACTTATAGAGATGTATCCATATATGCTGCCTATAGGTAGGTATGTGCATGCATCTATAAATATCACTCTACATTAACCCCTGGCTATCTTATAAAAACAGGGATGGGGTCATGGGGAGAGTCAGAACAAAAAGAAATCAAATATTAATTGAAATAATGGCCATCAATTAAAATTAATAGACTGTAAAATGAGGGACTCTGTGAAATTAATTAATATCTTATCTACACATCTAAATAAGAGCCATTATATTTCAGACAAACGACTCTCACACACAGAGAAAGAGAATCTGGGGATCAGAGGTGGTATTCGGCAGGTTCTGACCAGTTCTGGAGAACCGGTAGCGGAAATTTTGAGTAGGTTGGAGAGCCGGCAAATCCCACCTCTGACTGGAGAATTTACAGTATCCTTCCCCTGCCACGCCCACCAAACCACACCCACAGAACTGGCAGTTAAAAAAAATTGAATCCCACCACTGCTGGAGATCTAGGCTCAGTGAGCATAAACCATTCCAAGTTTCGTGATTTTTACTCCTAGCTCAGTTGAGCAACGGCTGTGCTATTTGGCCCGATTTTCACCTTACACTCTGGGGTGGCAACTGGAGAAGCCATCCTAGAGAGGGGGATGGGCTTTCTGTTTGCCAAAGGGGATGGCTCCTTTTGTTATAGGGGAGGATTTCCTCTGCAAAAATGAAGGGTTTTTTTCCTACCAGGGTGGGGGTGGGGCTAATGTGTCGGCGCCTTTGAGCCAGTGTCCTGGTAACTCCCTGGGGAAAAAAAACCCTGCAGTTTTCTTGGCAAGGTTTTTCAGAAGTGGGTTGCCCTTGCCTGCTTTTTAGGGCAGAGAGAAAATGACTGGACCAAGGTCACCCAGTTGGCTATGTGCCTAAGACAGAACTAGAACTCCCGGACTCCCAAGTCTAGACTAATGTCTTACTCACTACAGCAGTGGCCCCCAACCTTTTTTGTGCCGCGGCCCGGTACCAGCATCGCAAAACGATCCATGGCCCGGTACCGGCATCAGCACGCATGACAAGGCAAGGTGAGCCAAGTGACCGGCCAGCCAGCTGTCCCCCGCTTCTCCCCACCACCTTCAACTCCTCCTTTGTACCTTTGTCGATGGGCTTCGCTTCGGGACAGTTGCTTGGCTTGCCTTGCCTTGGGTGCTGAAAGAATCCTCGTGCCTTAATTTCGTTTGAAGCCCCCGCCTTCGATGAAACTAAGGCGCGAGGATTCCTTCAGGACCCAAACGCCGCTTTCCAACCGGAAAAGCTCACCCAGAAGCACTTTCTCGTCAAACAAGATGGCGGTGCCCAGCAAACCGGTGGCCCAGTAGGAAATGTTCCACGGACCGGTACCGGTCCGCAGCCCAGTGGTTGGGGACCCCTGCACTATAGCAAAGTAACTCTCTATAAAGGAAGAGGGGCTAAATTGCTTCTCTCCTTCCTCTTACCCATTTCTTTTTATTGTTTATCTCCTATCTACCCATTTGCTCTGTCTTATCTTTGTCATCCTCTGTTTCAGGAGTGTCTAGAAGATGTGGTTAAAAAAAGTCAAGATTGTGGCCACAAGAGTGCCATCAAACCACCCATTTTTGATTGGCAGTGCATGTGAGATGCACACAGAAAATTGAAGCCTTGATCACATGGTCATGGCTTCCATCTTGACTTTTTTGACCATTTCCTACAGATACCCAGCCTGTTCTTTGATATTTTGAAGAAAAATGACCCCCTTCAGTTTAAAGGTCATTATTTGGGGAGTGGGGAAAAACAATATATTATCCATATTGATTTGTACATTTGAAAATTATGAAGTTAGAAAATCTAGAAAGGGAAAACTAATAATGCATTATTACCAAGTAAACAAATTCTGCTTATCGGTAGCGGAATGGGACTGTATGCAATTATTTTTCCTAGCAGTTGTTTATTTATGAATGACATTTTAAAGGTTCTATTAATAACTTTTCAAAGATAATAAAAATTGCATGTCGGTGCTTGCCAGGAAAGTTTCCATCTGCAATGCTGAAGAAAAAATGATTGCCAAACACTTTTTTTCATACATAGGGAGGTTTGACTTTATTGAATCACAGTGATCCTGTTAATTAGCTCTTCCAAAAACATTAACTCACTTTAATGACTTTCAGTTGTTTAAATAACCAATAATGTGAAAAAGCTGTTTGCACATAAGGCAAAAAGAGAGACATTAGCAATCTGCAGCACCAGACATTGGGATCTCTGCAACAAAAGGAGCGCCATTTCCCTAATCTAAAATTTGAAGGAATAATATCCACCATTCCCTTCTTCATGCTACATTACATATAGTATATGCCATAATGGCATTGGTTTCGTTTGGACTTAGCTTATAGATGCAACCATTGTGGCTGTAAATCATGGTGTGCTAATACAGGCAATATTAATTCAATTTGAGTTGAACAAACCATAGCTCAACCCAATAGGTGATGACACAAATGGGCAACCTCCAACCCAGTTATCAGCTGCCTTGAGTTTCTCAGTGAAAGGAATTTGAAGAATTCGCAGCTGAGGAGCAGTTTGGGCTAGACCAAGGGTGTCAAACCCGCCTCGTCACAGCAGCATCATGTATTGTGACTTTTTCCCCTATGCTAAACCAGGCGTGGGTGTGGCCAGCGTGTGATGTATCGAGCCTGCAGGCCATGAGCCCTGGGCTAGACTTGGAAGGATTTGGGGGGGAAATTCTTATGTTTTTACTTAGATTTGTACATATGCATCTAGGCATTTTAACTTAATATATAACCTGAAACATAGCAACTATTCAAGGCCCCCACATTTATGAAGTGCTCAGCCAAACAATGAGAAACCAAGAGAAATGGAATTGGATGCACTTGTTCATTGCTAATTTTTAGTACTTTCTTAGGAAAAAGAATTGCCACTTCAGATTCTCCCTGAAGACTAAATGTTATACAACAATGACAGTGAATTATAACAAAACATTTTACTTTGTGAAACATACTTTACTCTTTTTCACTGAGCAAAGAGTAAGGAATTTGTTTTCTTATTTAAAAAAATAACACATCAGAAAGCATTTATTCATTTCCCTCCCCATTATTCAGATTATTCAGATCTACCAAAACATCTCACTAGAATGTTCCAGTGAGTTCTCCAGAGGATGCACTCTTTTGGAGTGCTATTGAATTCCATGTGTTGTGCATGGAACATCAACATCAATGGAAGCCGCATGGAATTATGGGGAAGGAACATCTTTCGACTTGATTGGACATCATCTTTCTTTTCAAGAATGTATAAATATGGCAAAACAAACTGGTACTTCTGGAAAGGAGGCAATGTGTCTCTGTCAGGAAAAGTTTCCCTGGCTACTGCTGGAGTCTCTGGAGCTGTACTGTTCAAAACACTGAACTGGAAGTCTGTTAGAGCTACAATTGTGGTCAAGGTTCTTCAACCTCTTGTTAACATAAATCAGTGTTTTTCAAACTTGGCACCTGCAATTTTCCGGCTGCCTGGGGAATTCTGGGAGTTGAAATCCGCAAGTGTTAAAGTTGCCAAGTTTGAAAAAACACTGACCTAAACCAATGAACAGCTTAAAAAATAAATAACCATAGGAAGTTTCTATAATAAGCCTAGTGCAGCAAAAGCACCCAGGTATTTTTGAGTGCAATCCATTTACTTTGTGGTGATAATCCAAGAGAAATAGCTTGCTTCTCAGTCAAGTGTATCTTGCACTTCAGTGTAAATCAGTCTTATGCATCACACTTGTAATTACTCTATCGTTAATTTTTTTTTACAATTATCTTGTTGAAAAGTTAAAGATGATCACTGAACCATTTCTCTAGTCACACAAGGAAGGGGAGCTTTAAAATAATTTGCAACTGGATTCTTGATAACAATGTGTGCTATTTTAAATTATTTGGGATATTTGTCAGAATGTTTTATCTTAAGGCCAGAAAATAATCTGTTAGGATTTTCTGCCTCTGTAATTATTTCCTTTAAAAAAAACAAAACATCAGGACAGGAAAACCTGTTGTGTTTTTTAAGGCGCTGCCTGAGGATTAACCTCCAATCTGAATATTTCTGGAAGGCACCATGTTGGGGAAGACAGGACTAAATGAAGTGTAACATTCTCTTCAATGCTTGAATCCGTGTGAGACATTTTCCTAAACAAGTTTGTATTTCTTCGAACAAAATTACTCTGCCTCAGAAGATTTAAACACTATATGATTGATAAATAAGATAGGCAGAACATAAGCCATAGTTTTCAAACATTGACACCTGCATGCAAGTATTAAAGTTAATTCTATGTAATGCTGATACACTGTTATAGTTTGGAATGCTACAGGTTTGCGGTGTTTTGCATCTCTGTTAAACTCCCATATGTCAACACGGCCACTTTTGGAAGGACAAGAAATTATTTATTTATTGAACTTGCACAGTATCGATTCAACTAGGTTCTCATGAAGACTCAGAATCACTGTGAATAAATTTATAACGGTTAATCTACCAATTCTTAGATAAAAAGTACACTCTGTCATCTCGGCTGTTCTCTCCCTGTTTCTCTTGTTCTCACAGAGACACCCCCACACATACAAATTGTCTATATGACAGTTTTTGTCCTGATAATGCAAGTTTGGCCTTGTGTGCCAAAAGAATGAGCCTGTCAAAACAATGAATTATACAAAACTTGATTCCATCACCCACCAGCTATTTTTTTGGCAAGAAAGAGTAATGGTTTCAGTTGTGGCTGAGGACAAGACAAGCAGCCATTTTAATATAGCCTTTTGTTCTTCCTTTTTTTTTAGACCAAATATCTTCCCTGCACAAAAATCTCAAGTACCATCTGCAAAGTAATTCAATTTGCAGTTCTCCAAAATGGAATAGTGCTTTAGAAAATTTGCAGGATAATCACAGTGCATACAGGGCAGTCATCAGTTTCAGCAGAAAAGACAGGGGTGTCCTGGAAATCAGCTCTTCATTTCATTGTGTTCCCTCTGTGATGAAACAGAATGAAGCTGAGCTCACAAATTCTCTTCCATTATAAGGGGCTTTGATTGATTGATTGGCTTTGCGTGTGTGCTGTATAAATCCAGTCATAGGGATTTGGAAATGCTGGTTTATTATTTGGCATATTAAGTCATATTAAGTCAGTCAATAGTACCCCAGGTGCTTTTTCAGGAGGCAACTGGACTTTCTTTGTTTTTCCTTGAAGACATTTTGCTTATCATCCAAGAAGCTTCTTCACTGAGGAAGCTTTTTGGATGAGAAGCTAAACATTTTCAAGGAAAAACAAAGAAAGTCCAGTTGCTTCTTGAGAAAGCACTTTTGAGACAACTATGAACTGGGTTACATTCTTTTGTATGCAAAGATTAACATGTTGCCTGAATTTAAGACATTCGCCCAGAGATCCCAATCCCTAAAAAAGGACATTCAGGCTCCTTGTGTTTTAGTCCTCTCATTGGCAAACACAACCATCCAACTGCTCTATCATTGCACCCAACATCTTGGTGATCTAGCTCTTCAAGGAAAGTTTCCTTCCTCATATTTCCAATGCAAAGACCTACCACCTTCTCCGAAGGTTAAGGCAGGGGTGTCAAACTCACTTGGCATGGCAGTGTCACGTGATGTATCGGGTTTTTTCCCCACTTCATTAAACCAGCTGTGGGTGTGGCCAGTGTGTGACGAGCCCACGGGCCAGAAATTTGACAGTCCTGGGTAAGGGATCCTCTGAAATGATCCTCGGAAGTCCTGATTCATTTTAATGGTGGTCTGTTGAACAAGTTGCAAGTAACTGGGTTTACAGATTGCACAAAGGCCCAGGCTAGCTACCGTACATTATGGTTTGGGTCAACCTAAGAAGCAGGCCTGTGTATGTCTATTTTAGAAGGAAACAAAACTGAGTAAATAACCGAATACTTTTTGCCATGCATGTGTGTAAAATTGGAATGATAAATGAGTCAGGGACAAGGCTGTTGTGGAAAAACTAACTTTCAAAGTTTCTAAATAAGGCCAGCTGTTCCAAGCTTCCCCTTCCTATTGCTTCACTTATTTTGTAAACATCTGGAGATGAACCATACAGGAAGAGAAACAGCTGAAGGATTTGGCACAAACGTATGAACACAATTTTTTTCCCTATTTTGCTTTTCCTTGGCATGCTGCTATCTGTTTGGCTGAGTAGTTCCAGATTGGCATCTTTGAACCAAACCTTTGAACCAAATCACTGTCATTAAAGGACATGTTGCTGGACCCATTGATTTTGAAATGGGGATCTCTTTAAGGAGGCAAGTCTGGGTTTCTACATCACATACATACAGCTCAGTTCCATTGGGCATAACAGGCTGTTTGAAACCTGTCGTTGATAAGATGTGGTTGATAGGTTAACACCACTTGTACAAGCATCTACTGAATAATTGTAGCTTCCTCCATAACCGATGGATAAATAGACAATGACCGTTCATGATGTGCAAACCTAGAATACTACATTATATTCCTTCAGGGTAGCTTCACCATACATGGTCTCCTGGCAGCACCCAAATTGATCACAGGGTTGTATCTTGCTGCTGGAAATCTGTTTGGCCATTTCCATTGCTAGGGCTCCCGCATCTTAAAGGGTTAGGATGGAAGAGTGAATCCCAACTCATACAAAAAGTTGTTCTAACAAGTTAGCGCTGCTGCAAATGCTTTTTCCATGCAACTATTCAAAAGACAGAAACCCTGTCCTATTTTGTGCTTGGCCACTTCGTACCTGATCTGGCCCAACCACATGAAGAGAAATTGCAGGAATTACTGGCAACAGCACATTGATGATTGCAAAGGAATGTCCCCGATTTGCACACCATTTACTAGTCCAAGGATAAATGGCTCCTTTGCAGTCCGGCCCTGCCTGCAGCTGACTTATTGTTCTGCCAAACAACTCGGTTGTTTGCTACAGCCAGATTCTATACATTGCCAACAATTAGAGTTATGAAACTGCTGAGTCACTGATTATTATTTTTTTCATCTGATAGAATTGTTTTTTTGCATTCCATAGCAATGTAAGAACTTTAGCAACTATGTGTACAAAGTGCAAGGCCTATTGATAATTAAATCAGGATTCAAATTCTGGCATTTCTTTCTCACACCCATGTCATGTCATAAACTAGAATTTTGGGTGGGAGGGATGATTCCCCTCCCCCCCCATGTCTCTTGTTCTTTTAAGAAATGTCTCTGTTTGCATGAGCATCTGAGAATCTCCTCCAAACCTTCCTTTTTCTTACTTCTGGGTACCACAAGCAAGACCTCTTTCTCCTGCCCACATGATGGGACTGGCTAGAAATCCCTCTTTTGAGGGGGCAGGAGGGACCGTTCCATCATGCCTTATTTCGATAATACACAAATCTTCCATTGGTTTGTTTGCTTGTGACAATCTGAAAACTGGCTTTCACATAAGGCGAGTATAAAGAGCCTTAAAAAAGAAAAAAGAAATATCTGAGGACTTTACACAGTTTGAATTTGTTTAGGAAGATGTATGCGCTTCAGACCTCCTGTGAATGTGACTGACATTTAAAGCAGCTGCAGCATAATTGCTTGGGGAAAACAATCATCATTTTAATGAGCAGTAGAGAGGTGCTGCACTCACACAAGACCTGAAGCACTCTTCTTCTAATCAGTGTTGAATTGTGCATAGCACTATTATAGTTACAATAATACATACATGCATACATATGCACACATACACACACACACATGCATACATAAATAATAGGCTCCATTACAGTTCCAGCAAAATAAGTGTGTTAATCTATTGCAGCCCAATACACTCAAATGTCTTGGGACACTTGAAAGACAAAGACATTTAGCATTCCTGAAGTGCATTAAAAGCCATTTCATCGTAGGAAGCAGAGTCGTCCTCCCCAGAATTAAAGCCGAGCCCGAATTCGGGTCGCAAGACTGGAAAGCGGACCCAAGATACATGGTAGAAGTGTTCTGGTATTTGAAGGGCTGCCACAATACAGAGGAGGTCAACTGATTTTCCAAAGCAAGATGAGAAACAATGGATGGAAACTAATCAAGGAGAAGAAGAAACTTCCTAACGGAGAATAATTAACCAGTGGAACAGCTGGCCTTCAGAAGTTGTAGGTGCCCCATTACTAGAGGTTTTTTAGGAAGAGATTGAATAGGCTTTTATCTGAAATGGTCTAGGGTTGGACTAGAAAACCTCAAAGGTCCCTTCCAGCTCTATCCTGATTGATTGATACAGTATAGACATGGTATGGTATTGTGGGAGAGATGGTATTCCATAAATTAAAAACAAAGGTTGCTTGAGATGAGTGGCCACTTAGGTCAAGACAAATAAACCAGCAGACACAAGTGGAGCAGACTGGACCCCCCATCTGTAACCATGGGCTGACAATTAACAATAGTTCTACAGGATTGGCCTGACATAATTTGTCATAAAGGATTGCTTTTGATTCCGGGAAGTGACAACTCCAAAGAAGACAATAACTATCTTTTATAATTAACACGCCAATCACGGTAGACATCCCTTCTTTCAGAAAAAGAAAAAAACATTTGAGAGCATCCGCTCCAAACTACTGATCTTGAAAAAGACAGCTTCGCACTTCAGTGTCTGCTATATCAGTGTTGGCTGCCATCCATAATAATAAGATTGTTCCTGTTATTGAAGAGACGGGACTAAAAAGTGCGTCGGATTCTTCTTCAGGAGAGAGCGGGACTGGTTCTGATCACAAGAGAAAGGGAGGTGGAGGTGGGATGGATAGTTCACAGTACACCAAAGCGGAGAGATCTTGTGTTCTCAGCAGAATGTCCGATGCTTTGATATTTTCTTGCATCCTTTTTTTCTTTGATGAAAGAGAATTGCTTGAGAAATCCTTTCAAAGGAGAAAAACATTAAGGGAGAAATTCTGTGGGTTGGAAGGTGGTGTTCATGTTGCACTTTCAAGGTGGCCAGGTAGTGTGTGTGTGTGCAAGTGTGTGTGTATGTGTGAACACCTTGCCTTTTATTGTACATGTACCTCTCCAACACTCTGTACTCTTCCTGGCTTGCTACCCTACTGTTAAATCCCAAGGGAGGGCATGAAAAGGGAACTCTTTCCCTTGGGCGAGGCATCCGACGAATGGAAAGATGTCAACCAGGACACACAAACTTCATCCTTGAACCCTCTCTGCTGTTTCTAACAGTGAGCTCCCGCACATCAGCAAGAGACGTGCATGCCCCCGTAGTGTAAGGTATAAAAGGCAGAAAGTATAAGACTGGAAAAAAAAAAAAACAAGCAGAAGTCTCTTGTGGAGAGGGAGCAAAGTATGATATTGGCATGGGAGAGTAGGAGGGCCTTTGAGTCAGTGTTGATTCCTGGCAACGGGCCTGGAAATGTTGCTGAAGTTTTCTAGGCATCATTTTTTCAGAAGGGGTTTGCCATTGCCTGCTTCTCAGGGTAAGAGAGAGAGGGACTGGCCCATCTGGATTTGTGCCCAAGGCAGAACTGGAACTGATGGACCCAGTTGCTAGCTTGATGCTTTCATAGCAAATCCAATTTTGCCAGAACCACAGATGTGCAATGGAGGTCTTCAGAGTGCTAACGTTGGCCTGTTTCTTTTCTAACCCAGAGGCTGCAGTTCTGGCATTCTCTATCCTGCTGATCAGGATCTTTTGATGCCTCAGTCCAAAGAGATAACACAAAGACCGTTAGAGAAAAGTTCTTGGATGGCTGCATAGCATGTGCTCAGATTTATGACCTGCATGTTAAAGAGCTCATTATCAATGCCCTATGCATCCGTTTTCCCAGAAAGTGCTAACGTTAAACTTTAAAGAAGAGATCTTATATTCTTGAAAGATTAATTTGTTAAATCAAAACTTGACCTTTTCAAGCCTATGCAGGCAAAGTATTACACTGTGAGCACTCAAAGACAAAATTCACCAGGAACTGATACTGTTGCAAGGTTCATCTCCTCTAATTCAAATGAACCTCTTATTTTTAAAAGTATAATTTTTCTCTCTCTGGGAAGAAGCAAATAACAGCAAATTAAACATGAAGCCAGCATAAAAACAGAGCTCTTTAAGATAGTATTTACTATAGAAAAGACCGGTTGGAACATAATTCCAATGTTAGCATTATTTTGCCTGTGCCAAATTAAATATACTAACTGAGCAGTGGTGCAGGATTACATTCCAGCATTAAATCTGACAATCCACAACACAGTCGGATACCCCTTGTGGGGAAAATGTGTAGAATGAATGCATTTATTTATTTGGAAAATGTATATGGCTCCCTCGCCTTACACAAATCTGGGTGGCTAACCAGACTCCAATGTAATAAAGCCTCTATCAACATGCAGCAAGGAAACAATTAAAGTAACCATGGGGCAAGGCAGGCAGTCCCCAAGTTAAGAATGTGCAACTTAAGGGTAACTCCTGGATATGAACCAGGCTGCCTATTACTAAAAATGGTGGAAGGCATTCTTCTTCCTTGAGCTGATGAAGCACTGAAGAAGCACAGTGTTTCAGGAACCCCTAAAGTCCCATGTTTGTAATACACAGCCTGCTTTCTGCAGTTTTCAGCATTTTCCGAAGCTTCAGTGCTTTATAGGTTTGAGAAAGGTTCATACCATCCACCCTTTTAGTAATAGGCAGTCCAGAACTAAAGCAAGTTCCAACTGACATACAAATTTTGGTTAAAGAGAGAACAGAACTTATTCTTAACTCGGGGACTAACCAAGGTACTGCATATCAACTCACAGCAAAGACACACTGTCAGCATTCCAGAAAACCCCAGCTCCAACCAAAATCTCTGAGACAGGCCTTTTCTCAAAAGTTCCTTTTATTTGAGTAGTTCTACTGGCACAACTGGGGAAAACCTGAATCTGAGAGTTCTGAGTTTCCCCTCAGTAATTCAAAAAGACAAACCAAACTCCTGCATCCATCATATGGCCCAATCACATTCCGTCCCAACCTGAGACACCCCTTCAACTACGGTGTTCTGGCCCAAGCTTCGTAAATCATAATTAATCATGAACTTGTTTGAAAAGCAAAACCTATTTTATTGCAACATTTCCATTCCCAGCCGGAGCTAATCTTAAACAGTCCCCCAAGATTCAGTTGGGGGACCATTCAGTTCTGTGGAATGTTGCCAAGAACAGAAGTATCCAATTAACTATAAAAGAAACCAACTGAAGTACAAGAAAAAAACCTACCAAAGTACACAGAGCTTCAAAGATGATTCAGAACCGATTGAACAACTTTGCTTCCTGCAAAGGTTTCGTCATTTAGGTCTCTCCTTTATATCTTATGGGAGGGGCAATCACCTCCCAGCCTTACTCCTGAGTCGCCCCTTTTGTTGCAGCTTCTCTCGCCTTCTAGCAGCTCTGCGCACACGCACACTGGGAACAGGCTCCCCTGGGTCCTCTGCTTTGCTGCTGCCAGACTCTGAAGGCAGCACCCCACTCCCAGATGGTCCTGGCCCCATCCCTGCATTGGATGCAGGACCCTCGTCTGAGTCCTCTCCAGACTCCCTGACTGGTTCCCTTTCTTCCCCACCGTCCGATTCCACTGCCGTCTGCACCAGCTGCCAGTGAACCACAACATACGGTGCAGGAACAACATTACCTTGACAGACAATAAGAATGCCATTATGTCTAACTACATACACCCTCCCTAATTCCCAAGCTCAAGAATGTGGCAGTGTGGAAGCTTCTGGTTCTAATATTGCTTTCAAAGCTGACAGGCGTCCCGCCCTGAAGAAAAAAGCATACCCTAGAAAATAAAATAGACAAAACACAACGAGCTTCCAAAGCTGACACACACATGTGTTGGTCTCATTTAGTGTCTTGGTCCAACACCTGGTGGGAAACCAGGTCTTCACAGCCTTCTGAAGGACCAGGAGTGTCAGGACTATTAGTGGGCAACATGGTTGTTATCTGCATTCAGGGATACCGTTGATCAAAACTCAGTCTCAAATCCGAGGGAAATAGAACAATCCGCAGGATTTTGTTTCCAGAGGCAGAGGCCAAGGCGATAGTTCTTTTCTTTCCTCATACGAAAGATGAACAGATCAACAGCTGAATTTTCAAGACTTGCAATGAAAAACTCACTTTCCCCATATATCAGGAGCCTAGCTAGGGCATGCTATATCGCTCTAGCTCTTATCTTCTCCGTAGTCTCCAGCCTCTGCCATTTTAGGCAGTGCCAAAACCTGCCCAATTAAAGAGCTAATGCTATTTAAAAATCTCCCAACTAGGGACTTCCTGTTGGGTGCTGTGTCGGTGCGGAGCTGAGGAACAGATCGCCGCTCTGAAAGATTTCGATTTTTGCTAGTTGGTGGCTTTTTGAAGCGTGCCAGACCCCGGAGGGGTAGGCAAAAGAAAGGGGAAGACATGGAGGTCTTGGGGAGGTGCCGCGATCCCAGAGACTGGAAGAAGAACCCCCTGAAAACCAACAGCAGAAGAGGGAGATTGTGACAACTATGATGATTGGAACCAGAGATGCAGCAGCCCAGCCGATTAAAAGAAGTGAAAAGAGAGAAACAGCAGGCCGAGCACTGGAAAGGTGTATTTAAAGAATATCTTCAGAATATTGGTGTATACTGTAAAGAAAGCTCCGAATTGAGTGGTGTGGTGAAGCGGCGG
This sequence comes from Pseudonaja textilis, assembly GCF_049901715.1. NCBI lineage: Eukaryota > Metazoa > Chordata > Lepidosauria > Squamata > Elapidae > Pseudonaja > Pseudonaja textilis. The sequence continues at coordinate 183,469,193 of NC_141990.1, read as the reverse complement.
AGTTTTTGACAGGAGCGCTGACTGAAACAATGGCAGAGATTTATGTTGACTAATGGAATCGTGAAACCTGAGGAAACGAAGGGTGAGACAACAACATTTGTTTTGTGAGTGGAGGAGTGAACTATAGAATCTTATTGTCCATTTGAGAAGTGGGGAAAGGAAGAAAAAGAAGTGAAAGTGATTAAGTGTTATAAGAAAACGAAAGGACAATTAAGAGTGTAAAACTTGGGAACGAACTTTTGCTGCATTGAAAGATCGGAAGAAAGGACTGGGGAAAAGAAACTTTAATTTGATAAATATTAATAGACAATCCTGACAACAAAATAAGAAAGATTTATTTAAGGTTCATAAGTGAAACTGTGACTCTGTGGGAACAAAAGAACAAAAGAGCAACAAGAAAATACACAAACGGAGAAAGTGACAGTGCAATTTGGAATGACGACATTTTGAATTAAGAGCTGAAGTAAGACAATTAACAAAAAAATTGCTTGATCTGATTTAATAGATATTGGTAAGATACAAACCTATTTAAGTGATGTTGAAAACTAATTAGAAAACTAATTTGATAGAGGTAAATATACTAGAAGTTTGTATGCAGAATATTGCTTAATGCTGATTGAACTCTTTGGATTAATTGTATAATTGTTGGAAAGTGATTCTATAAACATATTAGATGGTCAAAGAATAATTATACAGTATTATTATTCTCATCTTATTGTTCTATGTAGAGTTGTAATTGCAGGAATGTTCCAATCTCGGATGGCAAACCTCAGATAAAGAATGTTTCCAAGCAAATACAACTCAGGTAAACAAAGTCACTAATCTAAAGGAGGATTAGAGAGAGGAAGTAAACATAAGTTAGACTTTAACTAGAGATAATTAATTACTGTGCTAAACAGTAACAAAAGTTAAGCAGTAACCAAAGTTAACCAGTGATGGAGGATAACTAAAAATGTGTATAAATGCAAGAATAGACTCCAATAAAGATCATCATGATTCAGTTGTTCATGATCAAACAAATTGACTGCCTCGTCATTACAACAGTTCTACTGATAAATTATACCAGTGGTTCCCAAACTTTTTCAGTCCACCGCCCCCTTTGTGTTAGAAACTCATCCTCAGTGCCCCCCACCCAGGGGTGGGATTTAAATTTCTGTGGGCATGGCCTAATTTGAGGGCGTGGCTTGCTGGTCATGTGACTGGCTGATGTGGCTTGCTGGCTGGGTGTGGCTTGCTGGTCACATGACCGGATAGGTATGGTTTGGTGGTCATGTGATTGGGTGGGCATGGCCAGGTGACTGGGAAACCAAATACAAGTGGTCCTCACTTAATGGCCAGTTGTTTAGCAAGTGTTCTAATTTATGACCGGCCTCCCCAGAGCTACTTGACCTGTTTTGGGAGTTTTGACAGCCATACACACACATACACACACACTCCCTTCTAACCCTGCTGGAGCAGGTCATTGCACTAGAATCGGCAAAGCATCTCTGATTAGATTCTAGTAGTGAATAAAATCTAATCAGAGATGCTTTGCCGATTCTTGTTGATTTGTTTTATTTTTATTTCTTTATTTTATGTTGCTGAATTGCACTGACATGTGTGTCCCTTCTTGTGCACAGCCCAGAAGCTTTTGTGATTCTTTGCAGCAAAAATTACCGACCTCTGGCTTTGCTCAACTTTTCAAACATGCCACCACTGCCGTGTTTTAGGTGCCAGCCCTGCAGGTCCACCCCATTGAGGCTGCTGCACCGGAGGGACCTGCCCAAGCAAGTCCGAGCGAAGCAGTGCACCAAGTCAATGGGGTGAGCCTGAGAGAGGGAAAGAGAGAGAGAGAAAAGAAAGAGAGAAAGAGAGAAGAAAAGAAAGAGAAAAGGGAAAGAAAGAAAAAGGGACAGATGAAGAAAGAGGGTGGTGGTGGAAGGAAGGGACAGAAAGAAAAAGAAATAAAGAAGGAGGGAGGGAGGGAAGAGAAAAATAATGAGATATCTATTCTAGTCCAATCACCTGCTCCAGCAGGGTTAGAAGGGAGTGTGTGTGTGTGTGTGTGTGTGTGTGTGTGTGTGTGTAAGTGTCTGTGTGTTCTCCTTGTAATTTACCAGTACATTTTGGTTTTGCCTTCTTCAGAACTGGCACTTTAAAACATTGGGGAAAAATAATTCTTTAGGGTAGATCTGGTCCAATGGATCCTGCTTAAAGTCTCAACAAAATGTGAGAGCTTCCTGATAGTCTTGACCATGTTTCATCCACAAAACCTTTAATAGAAGCCAAAGATGTTTCAATGTGCTGGCAAAAATGTTTCAATGTGGAAAAGGGCCTCAGTCTAAACTAGGCCTCATTTCAATCTGATGCATCTGGCCTCTCTCTCTCTCTCTCTCTCTCTTTCTCATCTCTCTCTCCCCCCCCTCCCTCCCAGACTGGCTTTGCTCTACTTTCCCAATGTGCCCGCAGGGCCAGCGCTTAGAACATGAATGAATGAATGGATGGATAGATAGATAGACAGAGAGAGAGACAGGTAGGTAGGTAGGTAGGTAGGTAGATAGATAGATATATTGGTAGATAGATAGATAGATATACATAGATAGATGATAGATAGATAGATAGATAGATAGATAGATAGATAGGTAGGTAGGTAGGTAGATAGATAGATAGATAGATAGATAGATAGATAGATAGATAGATAGATAGATAGATAGGCAGGCAGGCAGGCAGGCAGGCAGGCAGGCAGACCTTTTGGATGGATGTATGGATAGATAGGTAGATAGGTAGGTAGGTAGGCACCGCCCTCTACGACATGAGTGCCCTGAGAGGGGGGGCAGCTTGGGAGGCTGGAGGGGCACAGCAACTACAAAGAGGAGTGGGCTTGGCTGAGCTGGATCCTGGATATTGGGCATGTGGTCAAAGCCGCCCTTCCTCTGCCTCCCCCTAAGTCAGGGATCTGCAACCTTAAACACTCAAAGAGCCATTTGGACCTGTGGGCGTGGCAACTCAATGTCACTCCCACTGAGTCACATGACCCCACCCCCCAGGTTTTGTGGTTTTCTGTGTTCCCTATGCTCTCTCTCCTCCATCCCTCTCCCACCTCTATCTTTCTCTCCCCTCTATCTCCCTCCTTTCCTCCTTCTCATCTCTCTTTCTTTCTCTCTCCCTCTCCTTCTCTTTCTCTCCTCTAACTCTCTCTCTTTCTCCCTCTCTCTATGCCTCTTCCTCCCTCCTTCTCCCCCATTCCCCACTCCCCCCTTCCCAACTCCCACACCCAGGGAATAACTGGAAGGAAATTTGGCCACGTTCTTTCTGTCTCTGGAAACCTTGCATTCCAGAGGGAGTGACAGTCAGGCTGTTCCCTCACAGTGCTACGAGGTTACTGCCTTAGATTTGCTGCTGAATCCTTGAAAAACTGGGCAAAGACAGAGAGAGGGGAGCAAACAGAGCTGAACTGAGCCGAATCTCTCTCTCTCCCTGTCTCTCTCCCTGTCTCTGTCTCTCTCTCTCCCTGTCTCTGTCTCTGTCTCTCTCTCTCTCTCTCTCGGAAAGCCCTGCGTGCTCTCCTTGGAGCTCTTCGCTCTCCCCTTTTCTTTCTTCCTTTTGGAAATCTGGCCTGGCTGAAGAACGAGGGGAGGGGGAGGAGGGAAGCCTCCACCGCGGCTTCCGCTCGTTCCTCAGCTAGCCCGGATTTCCAAAAGGAAGGCAGAAGAAAGGGTAGCGAAGAGTAGAGCATGCACGGCTTTCCGAGAGTGTGAGAAGCTTCTTTTCTTTCTTCGTGGCGAGTTTTTGGTAATCCAGGTTGGCTGAGGAATGAGCGCAAGCTTCCTCCCTCCCTCCCTCTCCTCTCGCTTCTCCTTTCGTGCGCGCCCTCCAGGCTCCACCGCAGCCGGCTCCGTGGCTGTTCGCTGCTCTTGCAGCACGCTCAAATTTACTGCACTTCACTCCATCCCCTCCTCCTCCTCCTCCTCCTGGAGCCCATTACAATGCGGTGCATCGGAGCTGCCGCATTCGAAGCGCCGGCTCCTGAGTGGTGCAAGAGTCAATGGGGGAGACCCTGCAGAGCCTCGAACGCCCCCCTGCCGGCCCCCTTGCCTCTTAGCGTCCCCCTAAGGCATCCCACCGCTCACTTTGGGAACCACTGAATTATACCAATTAATTTTTGTTGAAAAGTACTATATAAGAAATCTAAGGGAAAAAAAAAAGAAATTAGACTTATGTACTTCGATTAAATATATATCCTTAAAGAAATAGATAAATTCACATATTTAAATATATTAATGAGCTGAGTGCTTTAACTATTTACAATATTTACGTGATTATGTAGATTTGGTGTTTTTTCTGCTTAAACATATTGGTATCTACTTACTTGTATTCATACTGGATTAACTAAATATATATTGGATTAATATTTAACTCTAAACCTTAGAATATTTGACCACTTAAGAAATTGAAGTAAGATCTGTCTGGGACTATCTATAATAGAAAACTCGTATTGAAAAATATATGTATAAATACGTACACTATATTTAAAGGAGAAGACAATATAACTATTAGGATAGTTGATGGTGGATTGGAGAGAGCTTTTACAAACAGTTAAAATGGCAACAATAACTACAAATGTAAAATCAGGGAAGAAACCTACAACAGCGACATCTTCACCTTTGGCAGAGATCGATTGATGCAATGTTAGGCAGAAAAGACAAGTTCTGCCCAAAGTTTGCAGGCAGTACAGTCAACGCTTGCCATGTTGCAGGAAATGATGGTAAAAACCCATGAACTGATAGCAAGAAATCACAAAGACATGAAATTAGAAATGAGAACGGAAGTAGGAGTGCATCATTTTATTTGAGATTCCAGAACATTGTTGAAGATAAAAAGGAAGATCTACATGAAATAATGGCAAACTTGATAGCAACAGTCTTACAGAAAGACAAACAGGAAATTGAGAATGACACCAATGAGGTTTGCCCAGAGACACAGACTACCCCGAGAAGTCCACATCCGATTCGCGAGAAAGACAATATGAGACATGCTATATGGCAAGACCAGAGACGAGCCACTGATATATAAAGATCATGAAGTTGAAGCAAATACCCAGGAGAGTTAGGGGGCAAAGAAGGGGCTATCAGTTTTTGTCATCTCAATTAAGAATGGTATACCGTTCAGATGGCTCACCCCAGAAGGGCTCCTAGTAGCATGGCAGGATAAAAAATATAAAATTGATACAATAGAGAAAGCACATCAATTTTGCGAACAATATCTGGGACCTGAAGAAGAACGTGAAAGTGGAGAAGATTTAAATACAAGAAGTCAGGAAGAACATCCATCCAAAGAGAAAGAAATTGCACCACAGTCAAAATCTGAGAAACTTAGAGAAGATGAGGACAACAGACCAAGTACAAGAGAACCCAGAACAAGGAAAGAAACAAAGAACGTTCTACACAGACAGTAACATGAACAGAGAAATTACCTTATTCTCAGTTAATATCAATGGTTTAAATTCAACATCAAAAAGAAAACAGTCATTTGAAAAACTTAAAAAGCAAAATGCAGATATAACTTGTATACAAGAAGTACACATCATAGATAAACAGGCAGATCTCCTAAAGGATACTAATTTGGGAAAAATGTATTGGGCTCTTTCAAATCAAAGAAAAGGGGGTATCGTATATATAAAAGATTGGCTGCAACATAAACAAGTATATAAGGATGATGATGGAAGAATGTTATTTATAGAAATAATATTAAACCAGAAAAAGACTTTGTTAGTTACAGTAAATGCCCCAAATGTAAATCAAAAAGAATTTTACAATAAACTCCATCATAAGATAGTAGAAAATAAATATACAAATGTATGTATTGTAGGAGATTTAAATGCTGTTTCAGACAAGGACAAAGGCTATAAAAGTTCCAATAAAAATAAAAGGAGACCATTCCCATCTTCTTTGAATAACATGGTAAGGGAATTAAATTTGAAGGATGTGTGGAGAGAACTATATCCAACCAAAAAGCAATATACTTTCTTTTCCAATCCCAATCACTCTTGGTCTAGAATAGATCGGATTTGGATGGACCCAGGCTTAATGGAAAACATTGAAAATATAGAGATTTTACCAAATGTATGGGCTGATCATAACCCTATTCAAATTAAGTGGAAAGGAAAGAGAATGATCGGAAGGTGGACATTCAATAATAGTATATTAAAAGATAACGAATATATTGAAATGGTGAGAAAAGAATTGAAAATATTTTTTGAAATAAACGAGAGAGCATATGTTCCCTCCAAAATCTCTGGGATACAACAAAAGCTTACGTGAGAGGTTTAACTATTGGCTGTAGTATTAAAAAGAATAAAGAAAAAAGATAACAAAATCTGTGGAGAGAGAAACTTTAAGATTTAGAAGTAAGTAGACAAATTGATCCGAATAATCAAAACACTAGTAAAGAAACAGATTTGGTAAAACATAAGATAAATTTAAGTATTCAGGAAGACCTGGCCCGAAAAGTTAAATTAGTAAAACAAAATTATTTTGAAAATGCAAATAAGCCGGGGAGATGGTTAGCCCATAAAATAAAAAAAAGAACAAGGAAAAAGAACGATTGTAGCTTTCCAAGACCAAGAAGGGAAAGTATGTACTCAGGCTAAGGAAAAGAAAGATATTGCCAAGGACTTTTTTTACAAATCTATACAATCAAGAAGAAGTACCAGAAGAACTTATTAATCAATATTTGAAGGAAAAAAATATACCGGAAATTACGGATGAAGAGAAATGTATTTTAAATAATAAAATATCCACAGAAGAAATTAGAAAGGCAGTTGGAGCCCCCAAACTAAATAAAACTCCGGGCCCGGATGGAATTCCGTCTGAATTCTATAAGGAGTTCCAAGAGTTATTGGAGGAAGTAATGACAGATCTATATAATGAAGCCTTGGATAATGCTAATATACCAAAGTCATGGACCGAAGCATATATAACCCTTATCCACAAAGAGCAATCAGACCCACAAAAAATTCAAAATTATAGGCCAATATCACTTTTAAACATAATTACAAGATTTTGGCCACAATATTGGCGGAAAGATTAAAGAAAATATTAAGTAGGATTATTCATACTGACCAGAATGGGTTTCTGTCATATAGACAAATGAAGACAAATACAAGAATAGTTATGGATGTTTTAGAATTCTATGAAGTATACACAACTAAAACAATGGCACTGATGCTTTTAGATGCTCAGAAGGTGTTTGACAACCTAAATTGGAATTTTCTTATTAAACAATTGACAGGCATGAAATTTGGTGAAAAATTCTTAGGATTCATTAAAACAATATATAATACCCAAACCACAAAATATTAATAAATGAGGAAAATACAGATAATATTTATACAATACAGATAAACAAGGGTGTAAGACAAGGATGTCCCTTGGCTCCCTTACTTTATATATTAGCAGAAGAGACGCTACTGGTACAAATCCAACAAAATCAAGAGATCAGGGGGCTAAAAGTTAAAAAAGAGGAATACAAATTTCAAGCATTTGCTGACGATATGGCCTTTATAGTGGGAGGTCCCCTGGAAATGACACCTATCTTGATGAAAGAAATAGAACAATATGGAAAGGTGGCAGAGTTAAAAATTAATAAAGAAAAAACAAAAGTGATAACAAAAACTGTACAAATGAAGAAAAGGAAGAACTAACAAAGATATTAGGGATACAGGTGGTAAATAAAGTAAAATATTGGGGGATATGGCTGACAGCTAGGTGCTCATCAATTAAGAAAGATAATTACTATAAACTAACAATCCAAACATTTAAAGACTTAGATAATTGGGCTAAATTACAAATATCTCTATTAGGCCATATTGCAATAAAAATGAATATTTTGCCAAAATTGTTGTTCCTGTTTCAGATGGTGCCAATCAAGTTGGAAAAAAGCTTTTTTGAAGAACTACATAAACATATATCCAAATTTATATGGCAAGGGAAAAAACCCAGAATAAAATATAAGTTATTACAAGATGATAGAAAGAAAGGAGGCTTTGTTCTTCCAGATTTCGAAACATATTACTATGCTGCGATAGCAACCTGGCTTAAAGACTGGGTTAATTTGATAAATAAAAGGATCTTAACATTAGAGGGTTTTGATCTCCAACTTGGATGGCACGCATTTATGTGGGATGGAAAGAGTAAACACCACTTGTACTTTCAAAGGCATTATATAAGGAATGTGTTGCTAAATATTTGGGAAAAGATAAAAAAGTACATTACTGTAAGGTCCCATTGTGGTTATCCACAATGGAGGCAGTTACACATCCAAATGTTTTAGATTTTGATAATATTGTAAGATATAAAGATCTATTACATCAAACCGGAGAGTTAAAGGGTAGGAATCAAATACAAATTCAAGGAAAAGGGATAGCATGGTGGCCCTATGCACAGATACAATCGCATTACAAAAAAGATAAAGAACAATTTGGTTTTAACATGACCTACCAAGAATTAGATAAAATTTGGCATGGAGAGGAAAGGAAACTGATTAGTAAAATATATAAATATCTATCGGATTATAAATTAAAAGAAGAAACAGTCAAGGAGTGTATGATAATTTGGGCAAAAAATGTGGGCCACAGCATTGAATTAGATAAGTGGGAACATATTTGGGAAATAAATTACAAACTAACTATGTCAGCCTCGTACAAAGAGAATCTTTATAAAATGGTGTATCGTTGGCACTTGCCACCTGTGAGACTGGCTAAGATGTTCTCGAACCTCCCCCCAAACTGCTGGAAGTATAACTGCACCCAGGGAACATATTTCCATATGTGGTGGACACGTCCATATGCACAAAAGTTTTGGAAAAATATCAAAAATTGGATTCTAAATATAATTAAACAAGAAGTAAAACTTGAACCCAAAATCTTCTTTCTTGGTATGATAGATTCAAAAATGGGGAAAAAATACCAATATTTAATCCTGCACATTATAACGGCAGCCAGAATAAGCTATGCACAAAATTGGAAATTGTCTACCATCCTTTCAGAGGAGATGGTCATCAAAAAAATTCACGAGTGCGCAGAGATGGATAGTCTAACAAAACTACTAAAAAATAACCAAGATAGTGATTACTATAGTATGAAACATGGAATTGCTGGGATGAATGGTTAAAGAAAAGGCAATATTTGACAACTGGATAGGTTACAAAATTATGGAAGACATGCGTATAATCATAAAGCATTTTGTGAAATTAAAACATTGAAAGAATGAGGAAGGTACTGTAACAAGGCAGATCATGTCAATGTAAAAAAAAAAGGTTAAAAAATGTGTAACCATTGCTCAACTTTCGCTGCAAAATGTATATATGGATATATATTTATTTATATGTTCGTTTGTTTTTAAAACGTTTTAAATGTATGAATCTTAAATAAACTTTATTTTATATTTGAAAAAAATAAAAAATAAAAATCTCCCAACTAGGACTGTCATCTTTTTCGAACAGGATTCCTGATTTGAAACAACTTCCACTGCAAGGGAAATGTTAACAGATGTGGTAGATTTCCCATGCTAGGGATAAAGAGGTCTTCACATGTCTATTTACTGTGCAGCTCTCAAGGACAGAGGAGAATTTTCACAGGGAGAAATGGTGAATCTAACAAGGATATCAATAGGGTGTCATGTTTTAATTGAGAGATACACCATGAAAAGACAGGAGTGGGTGGTTGTGCTCAAGGATGTAATGAAAACAGTTCCAAAGTCTAAGCCGGATAATGTTGTCAGAGCAAACAATGGCATGAGAACACCCACTCTGAAATTATTTTCAACATACATGTACCTTCATTTAAAAAGAAAGTGAGGGCAACAATAACATCGAACTTGTATGCATAATTTCAGTATTCCTGCTCCAGTTACTTAGCAACTGAGTATGTTTTTAGAGAAAAACAAAGAAACAGCTACCAAATTGGGCTGAATATTAGATCAAAAACATCCATCTTTCAGAAAAAAACACCCACCTGATTTTCCTCTCCTGATAGGTGTGAACTGGAGTCAGAGGTGGCATTCAGCAGGTTCTGACCAGTTCTGGAAAACCAGTAGGGGAAATTTTGAGTAGTTCGGAGAACCGGCAAATACCACTTCTGACTGGCCCTGCCCCCATCTATTCTCTGCCTCCCAAGTCCCAGCTGATTGGCTGGGTCTTCTTTTGTTGCCCTGCACAGGAGAACGGAGCTGGAAAGCAGGTTAGTGGGGTGGGGAAGGAATGGGGATTTTACAGTATCCTTTCCCTGTCATGCCCACCAAGCTACGCCCACAGAACTGGTAGTAAAAATTTTTGAATCCCACCACTGGGTAGTATTGGCAAATAATTCTGAATAACTTATAGTGATGATAGTAAGTAATCAAAGGAGTAGGATAGTATGAACAAAGCTGGCTCACTTGATGAGAACACTGCCTATCTAGATAATACAAGATAAAAAGAAACAAAACTATTTTTTGTTTTTTTCAGATGCTTCCATTTGCAGTCCTTGCAGAAGATCTCTTTGTGAGCCCTCATAGAAAAAAACAAAGGAATCCTAGACATCTAAGGCAAAACCCTAAAGGCTGTATAAATTAAAAGATAAAATCAAGAGAAGCCCACAAACTTGGGAAAGAGTCTTAAGAAAAGATATGTGTTTGAGGAATCCTGTTTTCGGTTCCTCAAGTAAACTTGGCAGCTGACTGACTCTGTGTCCTCTGTTGTTACAATTCCTAAGGAATGACTGAGGACTCATTTATTTTCAAAATCAAATGCAAGCACACTACATCCTAAAAAGGTAAGTTCTAGGAATGTCTGGCCTACATATGAGATCTCTTATTAAAGCTATGATTTCCATGAACAGGAATAACAATAAAACAATCATAAAAGCAACAAGAGAGCAACTTTGAACCAATATTTTGTTCAATAGTTCAAACCAATAGTTTCTGGGTGCTATAATCTCCCAGGACCTGAAATGGACACTTAATATTAGAATCACCAATAAAAAGGCACAACAAAGAATGCTTTTCCTGCACCAACTCAGAAAGCTCAGACTGCCCAAATTGCTGCTGACACAGTTCTGCAGAGGAATTATTGAGTCTGTCATTTGTGCTTTTATAATTGTCCGATTTGGAACTGCAACTACACAGAACATGTACAGACTTCAATGGATAGTTAGGACTGCAGAAAAACAACTGAAACCTGCCTTCCTTCCATTCAGGACCTGTATATTGCATGCGTCAGAAAGAGGGCTGAGAAAATATCTACAGACCCCTCACATCCTGTACATAAACTTTCAACTCCTCCACTCAGGACACCACTATAGGGCATTGCATGTCAAAACAACTAGATACAGGGACAGTTTTTCCCCTCATGCCATCCCTCTGCTAAACACCTAATTCCCACAGCACTCTCTTATGCTTAAAGTTATTTACCCATGTAGTAGGTGGTTATTATTATTATCCTTCCCATCTTTCCTATTACCTACTCCTATTGCTATCTTATGTTTATCACTTTGTTGATTATATCTTATAATTTATGATTTATTACTTTGTTGCTTGCATGTACACTGAAAGCCTATGCTACGGAGACAAATTCCTTGTGTGTCCAATCACATTTAACCAACCAAGAATTCTGTTCTGTTTTGTTCCTATTCCTGTTCCATCCCATCCCATCCCATCTCATTCCATTCCATTCCATACCATACCATTTCTTACCATACCATTCCATACCATACCATGCCATACCGTACCGTACCGTACCGTTCCGTACCATACCATACCATACCATACCATACCATACCATACCATACCATACCATACCATACCACCAGCTCTTTGCTGGAATCGGTGCACAATTCTCTAACCAAAAAATGGTCAACTCTGTGTAGGACAAGAGAGGACTGGATTCCTCTCTACCACATCCAGCAGATCATGGTAGTCTCCCAAGTAACACTGTGAGACATATACTTGGAGCCAATATACAGTGTCATGTATTTCATTCATTCCACTTTTCAGAGTCCCACTGTGGGGGAGATGGGTGGTTTAAAATTGTTATTGAGTGATAAATAAATAGAAAGGTCTTCAAATGGGGGACACATTTGTGCCACGTGGAATCTAGCAAAAGATGATGCACACTGTAGGTCTTCGAGGTCGCTAAGCACCTCCCTTAAGCTGAGTCCTACCATTATAAGCTCGTTTTGGATTGTTTGCATTGACTGCTGCTCCACTCTATTTGATCCTGAGGGAAAAGGAACAGAAGACAGCAACAGATGGTCCTAGTATTTATTACCAATGACCTCATCATCTACCACAATGACGGCTGAGCTCATTGGCGCTGTGCCACATTGTGCTTTGGTCTCCTCTCTCCTCTGGCCCCAACATTGGAAATGCAGCTGTTTGCATTTCCTGCCCTCCTTGGCCCTTCTCTGTCCTTGACTGATTGTGAACGACCAACAGACTGCAGTTCCTCCTCTCTCTAGGATTTAAAGATACTCCTGCTCTCATGAAGCCATGGTTCATTTGGAAAGCTTCAAAGTTCAAAGTCAAGCAACCAAGCTGAGGTCAAGCAAGAAACTAGAAGGAAAGTTCTTAATTTCTAATGGTCAAGTTAGACCCACATTTTCTCATGGGTGTCCTATGGGTATGAGGAATCTTGAAAGCACAATAGTGTAAATTTTGTAAAATGTGTAAAAGTACCCTATCAGAGAACAATAAAAGTTAGCAATAGAATGTAAAACTAGGAAGAGAAAAGTGTGAGTAGCAAATTATTATTGTTCTGTAAAGAGGAAACAGAAGGGAGAGAGAAATTTGTCTTTATATAAAATGCGCATGCACACACTTTCTTTAACTCAATAAAATGCTGATACCTTGGCAATCATGTCAGCTTTTCTGGTGCTATTTTCACAATATTGCTATGCCAATTTTCCAAAGTAATAATCCCGAAAGTATATTCCATCTCTGGGCAAGCTTCTGTTTGCTAGGTCTGCTTTTTTTCTCCTTTAGTGTTTTTATATTTAGAAAGCTGAAATTCCTTATTTGTTCATGATTGATATGATTACATCCCCTAAATCTGATCTTTCTTGAGAGACTAGGGGACATTGTATAAATAAAGAGTAGTAGAAATAACATAACGCTCCCTTGGAATCCCAGGAAGTAAAAAAAAAAAACATGTAATAAATGTAATTTCCAGACTCAGACCTGCAACTACATACAAACACATATTCCGGGGCGTGCCATACATTTATAAACAGGCAGGGCTTCAAATATACAATTGTGGTTGCCATCCTGATGTTTTTATATATATGGTGGAACAAGCAAGAAGAAATGTGAGAAAAGAGATAAGGATGTGAGTCATCTAAGTGAAATCTCATTGTGCTCTCCAAGCAGAAATTAGGTGCCCAAATCAGCCATCTATTGAGCTGCCATGCTACCAGCCCCCACAACCACAAAGATCCTACAGGAAAAGGGCAGTATGGACAACCATGGGATCTGGCAGGGTGAGAGTTGTGGACCATAAACACAAAGCTTTTGCTGTGTCCCAGCATAAAAGATACAGTGCCCTTGCTGACCTTAATAAGGACACTAAAGTGACAGGTCAAGGTAGTTGTGATAATGATAACTCAAGTAAGCCGGGGACCATGGTTCTAGAAGAAGAACTTACTTTGGAAAGGAGAAAGTATGAATCAAGTATTACGCACCAGTCACACAAGAAGAGCAAGGCATCCAAAATGAGAAGCCACCTTTTGGTTGGGGACTCAATTGTAAGGGATGTAAATTTAGGAAAGGATACTGAGGTTTTGAAAGAGGTCGGGTGTCTACCAGGTGCTACTGCCAGCAGAGACAAGAAACGTATTCTTAAGATAGTCAAGAATGCCAGCAAGGACTGTGATGTTGATGCTATTATACATCTTGGTACAAATGATCTATCCCTGAAGGATGTACTTTCTGTTCAGAAAGACTTCCAGAGCTTGGGGTGTGAACTTAGTAATATGGGCTGTAGGCTTATCTTTTCAGAGGTTCTACCAGTATACAAGGAACAAAAAGGGAAAGGGCAGCGTATAGCGGAGTTTAATGTGTGGCTAAATGAGTGGTGTAAAAGGGAAGGCTTTGGTTTTATTAGTCATGATGTCTGCAGCTAGTCCAATGAAAAACTGTACAAAAGAGATGGTTTGCATCCATCAACGAAAGGGACTGAATTACCTGGCATTAAATTCACAGATTTTCTGGATAAACATTTAAACTGAACAGCAGGGACAGAGAATTAATGGATTCAGAACATTTCTGTCCCCAGCAACCTAAAACTAATAAGGATACCAGTGCATGCAAAATAGATGTTTGTGCAGGTAAGATTATCAACCTTGATGCCAATCAAAACCAAGCATTTAATAGCGAGTGCCATACCATATGCACTAATCAAACAGGTGGCAAGAAAGTAGGGGCGGGCAGGCACAACACAGGTTATATAGATAGTAAACACAGTGTCAGACATTTCAAGTGCCTATATACAAATGCACAAAGTCTGGGGAACAAACAGGGTGAACTCGAACTATGAATACAGGAAGGTAAATATGATATAGTTGGAATAACAGAAACTTGGCAGGATGAAACCCATGACTGGAACATACTGGTAGAAGGATATAAACTATTAAAAAAAACCAGACCCCATAAAAGAGGAGGTGGAGTTGCACTGTATGTAAAGGACCACTATATTGCTACAGAAATGCATGAAACCAAAGATGAAAACCTCCTAGAATGCATATGGGTCAATATAAAAGAAAAAAAGAATGACATGGCCATAGGTGTATATTATAGGCCACCCAATCAAGCAGAAAAAATAGATGTCCTTTTTGCCAGCCAACTAACAAACATATGCAGGAAACACACAACAATAGTAATGGGAGACTTCAATTATCCTGATATCAATTGGAAAACTAATTCTGCACCAAGTGAGAAATCAAATAAGTTCCTAACCAACCTAGCTGACAACTATGTTGTCCAAAAGGTAGAGGGTGGAACTAGAGGGACAGCCATACTGGACTTAATTCTTACAAACAGAGAAGAAGTGAGAGAGGGCATTGAAACTGCAGGAACCTTGGGTGAGAGTAACCATGTCATACTAGAATTCAACATAACACAAACACAAGCAACAGAACATAATGACACCAGAGTCTTGGATTTTAAAAGAGCTGATTTAAATAAACTCAGAGAGAACTTGGGAAAGATTCCATGGATGAAAATCCTAAAGGGGAAAACAACTCAAGAATCTTGGGAAACTCTAAAAAGTATGACCATAGAAGCCCAGACCAGCACAATACCACTGAGAAAGAAAAACAAGAAAAACAAGAAGAAACCAGCATGGCTACACAAAGATCTCTCTGGCAAATTGAAAGAAAAAAAGGACAAGTACAAAAAATGGAAAGAAGGACATACAACTAAGGCAGAATATCAGCAGATAGCCAGAATCTGCAAAGATGAAGTCAGGATAGCAAAGGCTCAGAACAAACAAAGACTTGCAACAAAAGTCAAAGATAATAAAAAAAAGTTTCTCCCAACATATAAATAACAAGGAAAAAATCAAGGAAACAGTCAGTCCACTAAAGAGAGAATATGGCAAGGAAGTAACAGGCAACAGAGAGAAAGCAGAACTACTTAACTCATTCTTTGCATCTATCTTCACGCAAAAAGAAACTATAGCTCAACCCACCAAAAACATAATTGTAAAAGACAGAAATAAAAGTTAAAATAATAAAAAAAATAGTAAGAGAACACCTGTCTGATCTTGATGAAAACAAATCACCAGGGCCTGATGGATTACTTCCCAGAGTTTTAAAGGAGCTGGCAAAGGTCATCTCAGAACCACTGCACCATATCTTTGAAAAATCCTGGAGCACCGGGGAACTACCAGAGGACTAGAAAACTGCTGATGTGGTTCCCATCTTCAAAAAAGTCGGGGGGAAACAGACCCAGGAAACTATAGACGAATCAACCTAACATCAGAACCCGGGAAGATACTGGAAAAGATAATAAAAAAACAGATCTGCCTACATCTAGAAACAAGTAAAGTAATAACTAGCAGTCAGCACGGGTTTGTTAAAAACAGATCATGCCAAACCAATCTTATTTCAACACAGTGACTAAATTAGTAGACCAGCAAAATACTGTGGACATAATATATTTAGATTTCAGCAAGGCATTTGACAAAGCAGATCACAACCTACTTCTTAGTAAGCTAGAAAACAGTGGAATAGATAGCACCACCATTAGATGGACCCACAACAGGCTGGCAAACCGTACTCAATGAGTACTCCTTAATGGGTCTAAGTCTACATGGAGGGAAATAAGCAGTGGGGTGCCACAAGGTTCCATCTTAGGCCCAGTACTCTTCAATATCTTCATTAACGACTTAGATGAGGGAATAGAAGGGGAACTTACCAAATTTGCAGATGATACTAAGCTGGCAGGAATAGCTAACACCTGAGAAGATAGGCTCAAGATCCAGATGGATCTTGACAGACTAGAACACTGGGCCATATCTAACAAAATGAAATTCAATGTAGAGAAAAGTAAAGTCCTACACTTAGGCAAGAAAAACCAAAAGTACACATATAGACTGGGTGAAACCAGGCTCAATAGCAGTAACTGTGAGAGGGATCTTGGAGTCTTAGTGGACAACCAGCTAAATATGAGCCAGCAGTGTGCAGCCGCCGCTAAAAAAGCAATCCTAAATTGTATTAACAGAGGGATACAGTTAAGATCAAGGGAAGCACTAATACCACTGAATAAAACCTTAGTAAGACCACACTTAGAGTACTGCATCCAGTTTTGGTCACCACATTATAAAAAAGATGTTGAGACTCTAAAACGTACAGAGAAGAGCAACCAGGATGATTAGGGGACTGGAGGCTAAAACATACAACGAACGGTTGTAGGAACTGGGCTTGGCTAGTCTAGTAAAGGACCAGGAGAGACATGATAGCAGTCTTCCAATATTTGAGGGGCTGCCACAGGGAGGAAGGGGTCAAGCTATTTTCTAAAGTGCCTGTAAGCCAGACAAAGAATAATGGATGGAAACTGAACAAGGAGAGATTTAACCTGGAAATAAGGAGAAACTTTCTGACAGTGAGAACAATCAACCAATGGAACAGCTTGCCCTCAGAAGTTGTGGGAGCGTCATCACTTGAGACTTTCAAGAAGAGATTGGACTGCCATTTGTCAGAAATGGTGTAGGGTCTCCTGCTTGGGTGGGGGTTGGACTAGATGACCTACAAGGTCCCTTCCAACTCTGATTATCTGTTAAATCTGTTAAAACCCAACGGATTATATAAATCATCTGAACTGAAGCATGAAGAGACTAATCCTTGAGAATTACTGCGGTGCACTCAGCAGTTAATCTGTGGATTTAGCTCTGGCATTCAGACTTACTACCATGGCCAAATTTAAGTAGTATAAGTGCATTTGCATGTGTGAAGTTTGCAACAATCAGTTTACTAGAAGCAGATAAACAGGTGTTCAAGAAGGCCCCATGATTGCAAAAAAGAAAGAAAGAAAGAAAGAAAGAAAGAAAGAAAGAAAGAAAGAAAGAAAGAAAGAAAGAAAGAAAGAAAGAAAGAAAGAAACCATTCAGCCTTTGTCTTGTGTAACTATGTGATTTCAATCTTTTTGTATTACTTCTATTTTGTGATGCTAAGTTGAGTTTCTGTCAATGGGATGTACGAACCTTAAACAATTTGGGGGATAATAAATCTGATCATGGCACCAGACAAACATGGGAGGCATAGCTCTTGACATGAGTGACAACCATTCATCTTTTAATTTAAAAGCCCCCCAAAAAATTATTCTAAAAACAATCCAGTGGTAGTGAATGCAAGCTCATCTCTCTAAGTTCCTGTTACAACAGCATGGTATTATGAAATCAGTAATCTTCAGACAGCCTATGCCTTAAATTAAGAACTACACAAATTAAATCACCATATTAATTCGACATTCAGTGTATTACTTACTGATGAGCTCTAAAATATCTATGATTTCCTAGTGTTTAAAGTCATGTTCATTTTGATTAACTGTGTCATTTAGACAGCAGAGTTTGCCATTTATTGATACCTACTTAAATGTAGTCCCTTTGTAATGAGGTGTTTATTTGGAGGCCCAAATCAAATAGCACTGACTATTCCACAGTGCATAACTACTGACCACAAGGGGAAGGAAGGAAGAACTGGATAATATTTAAAGCTTTATTCTTTGCTCTCTGTCTGACGCTCTTACTGTTCTTTATTTATCACTGCTAATCTGGTCACTACCTTCTGCCTTCTTTCTATCACACATGGATGAGCATGTGGCTTTTGACATTTTTTCTGTTAAGATATACTTAACTGGGTGTTAGGCTTTTTCTGTCCTTCTAATATAATCTCCTGACCTGTAAATTAATCTCCTATGTATTGTAGCTATGAAACCTGCTTTATTAATCATTATTCATTTGAGAACCTTGCTCTTAGAAACACACTCTTGAACACACACACACACACACACACACACACATGCCACTTCAACGCCAACCTATAAAAGGCCTTTGTGGGTCAGTTATGGAAGCTATACAGGTTTCCTGGAGAAATGCAGATTTGTTGAGTTTAAACTGGCGAAGTGAGAACTAATATCATTTACATTGATTATGTTGTGGTTCACTGGCAGCAGGTAAGGACAGCTGAGGTATTGGAGAGCGAGGACTCAGATGAGGGGCCTGCATATGATGCCAGGACCATCAGGGAGTAGAATGCTGCCTTCGGAGATTGTGGAGGCTCGCAGCAGTGATGAAGAGGTCCCCGAGGAGCCTGTGCCCAGTGTGCGTGTGCGCGGGGCTGTTCAAAGGGAAGAGCAGCTGCAGCAGCATGGGTGACTCAAGAGTAAGGTGCAAGGTAATAGCCCCTCCCTTAAGACATAAAAGCCAGTTGAGAAACTGGAGTTCTTTGCAGGAAGCAAATAAATTTTTGCACTCAAGCCTTGTGGACGTTCAGATATCTTGGTTGGTGTTTGGAGACTCTTTGTGTTTGAAATATTTCTTAATAACTTGTATCTAGTGTTCTTGGTCGCCTTGCACCACCCTGGCAAGGTTCATTCTTATCAGAGATAATTAATTTGAAACAGCCTTTTAACCGTGAAGGAATGGAATTCGTAAAGAATCATTAAAAAGTTTTGCTGTTACCTCTGTTTCATGTTTGTGTTCTTGGAACAAGGTTTGGGTCAGAACAGGTTAAGGAGAAAAGAGAGCAGCCACTTTCAACCTCGTTGCTTTAATAATATACTTTAATAATTCAAAACTCTTAATTGTAACACGGTGGCACTATGATATGAAATGACTTCTGCTATAAATGCCAGGAGGGCTTTCCATTAATAATTTTTAGGATATGTATGTGGAGAACACAGTTAAGATTCATAATTTCATCCTTGATATGATTCATAGCAAAGTACAGTGAGCAGTTGTCAAGTTGTAATTTCAAAATAGAAAGAATTCCTCCATTTTGGAAAAAATGATAATAATGACTTGTCACTTCTCAGCTGTATTTTGGCTGGCCTGGAGATATAGAAGCAACTAGAAGTTCCCAGAACAAACTGTCCTCTGGGATGATCACCCTGGGATTGATTGGGAATCTGGGCAGCCAAACTAGAAAGAAGAAACCGGAGATATCTTGCAGCTTCAGTGAGGCACCTGGCTTGTGGGATGTTGGTGTATCTAAGCTAAAGAAAACGCTGTTCTCCCAGTGTCCACGCATTCTCTTATCACCTGGTTTGCTGAATGTCCTGGGTTAGCATAACTCATTGAGTTTCAAAGTAACCAACAACATTTTGGCTAGAGACTTGTATAAAGTCAGGTGACAGGTACTCTTTGGGCCTGGTCCAGTGGTGGGATTCAAATATTGTTGCCACTGTTTTGGTGGGCGTGGCTTGGTGGGCGCGCTTTGCATGCATGCATGGACGCTGCAAACACACACTTTGCACAGGTGCTGAGGCATTCAAACTCACCTTCTGCAAGCCTGCATGATCCCAGTCACTTCAACAGCTGCCGCATGGCGCTATTCTGTGTCGCGCAAGGCTGCTGCGCTTCAAATTCAGCAGATAAAGGTGAGTATGGGAGCCCAGGCAGGCGTGTGGGCCCAACAGCAGAGCCAGCAGAGCAGCAGAGAGAATTGGTTCAGTTTCCGCTGCTCATCGCTTCTACCGGCTCTCCAGAGCCGGTTGAATACCACCACTGGCCTGGCCCCTGACCCCAGAGTGTTTTTATCTGTTGAATAAATTATAGCTTTATAGTCTATCAGCAATCCTGTAAAGGCAAGAATGTAGGAGAATGGCAGGATAGCAATAGCAATAGCACTTAGACTTATACACTGCTTCATGGTGCTTTTATAGCCCTCTCTTAGCGAGTCAGAGTCAGCCTATTGCCCCCAACCATCTGAGCCCCCATTTTATAGGCCGCAGAAGGATGGAAGGCTGAGTCAACCTTGAGCTGGTCAGACTGCCTAACTGCTGGCAGAAGTAGCCTACAATAATCCGTTCTAACCACTGCGCCACCATGGCTCTTGAGGATTATAGTATATTATCACTCAACTTTTTTCCTTAATTTCAGCATTGTAAATCAGTTCTGGTTCAGGTTTCAAATACAACTAAAATTCTTTCCCTTTAGACCTAATGAATCTGAACAGCTGCTGTGGGAGCTTTCATAAGTCTCAGACTTATTCATCCATCCCCAGTGTTTGTAACCTGCCCAGATCTATAGAGCCTGGGCAGCATAGATTCTCCTCTTTCTCCTCTATCCAAATACGAGAAGAGAGGGGCAAGCAAGAAAACCAAAACCATACTAAGAAACAGGACCCCACCACCACCAAGAGGGCACCACAAAGCAATCATCTCAGATTGAAAAAACATGCTAGCGTAATTGTTTTAACAGCCTTCCAAAAGGCTCTGATGGAAGTAGCCACACAAAAGTCCTGAGGCAAAAACAGACTACAAGTGAAACATTTAATCCAGGCTCCTCACATTTTCCTGGTTGGAGGGGGGGTGGAATTCAGTGCAGGATGTTTTTACCAGGTGGGCAGATTCAATCTTGGCAAGCTGGTGCCTGATGCAATTTGATCCTAGGCAGCCCAAGCCGGTTCCCTGAAGCTTCCTGGTCCTCTGGGGGTGGGGGGGAACAACTCACAAAGAACCAGACACCTTAACCACTTTAAACCTACTTAAATAGCCTTATTCAGAAAGAAACACATTTGTGCTTTTAAAAAAAAAATTACAAAAGAAATTCCCAAGTTATTCTAAAAGCTCTGCCAACATTATCCCCTCCTACCTTTTTATTTTTATTTTTTTCCTCACAAGATCTCCTTTGCAGGTTTCCTAATCTCTCATTTGCATGAAGAGCAAAAGTACCAGCATCCTCTCAATGTTGGCCACGCTTTCTGGCTACTGTCCCAGGGAACTCTTTGGCAAGAGGCTTTGAACAAGTTCTGCACGTTTTGGCTTTAAATAGACAACCTTTCTATGCAAAAAAAAAAAAGCTGTTTGGGGAAAAGAGAGAGAGACAGTGGCATGTAACATTCAAAGGAAGATGGGGACATTCTTTATAGCAGGAGAAACCAAAACAATAGAGCAAAAAGACCGGTGGGAGCTCAATCAAATTTATACTGTAAATTGCCTGTCTCTGCACGGCACTTCCAAATTTCATTACTGTATAAGCTGGTATAAGACTCGCTGAATATGCTTCCTTAAAATGATCCCTACAAAATGGGCTGTGGCTGTTGTTCAGAATAGACAACCTTTGTGGGCCCTTGTCTGAGCCGAGCATAACTTTCAGCAAGCAAGCCATGGCAAAGAAATCTCACCTAGTACTATAGAGTTGAAATGAACTTTGGAGGCCTTTTAGGCGAATCCTTGCTCAGGATGGGGATCCTCTTGCCATTCCAGAGAAATAGTTTGGCCCTAAAAAAACAAACAAACAACCAAACAATCAGCGATTCCAGGAGTCAGGTTCTTCCATTGCTGGTCACATACTCCTTTGATGTTCCTTTTACAGAGAGATCTGGAAAAAAACATATTCTGCCATTAATTGCTAGGTCTCCTGGCCATTCCGACACTGCTTATCTCCTGGGGCTGCTTAAGGACGAACAGTCCATAACTACAGTTCAGGTGGCAGATTCTGCACAGCAGCACTGGGGATTCGTCGGAAACACGTGTCTAATCCACCACAGCTACTTTATATAACTAATGTGGCAAACCCATTGCACTGCTTATTCCTTTCCCTTTTAGTATTAAACTGACAACGGGCCACACAATTTATGGTATAGTTAGACCACGTATAATTGACAGACTAGATTTTATCATCGATTTTAGTTGTTATTTATTATTATATATAGAATTTTTAATTGTATGTTTATGGAGTATTTTTATTTGTTCTGCTCTCTGGTCTATGACTGTATTAAACTGAACTGATTCACTGCTGAGTAGCTTTCGTGGTCAGGAAATGCCTTGCTATTCCCATCATGGCTTTCACCCAAGGAGGTCTTGTAATCACCCAGAGAGCCATGGTGAATAACTCCACACCCCCTGAGACACAGTTCCTGGACCAACAGAGAGCAGGGGTTACTTCCAGGCTGTTGAGGGCAATTCCCTGATTTTGCTTCATGTTCCCGGCACTTGAGTTCCTTCCTTTTAGAACAGTTGATCTTCAAGCTCTTCCATCTTGACATACTACTTATTTGCCCCAGAGGAAGGCAAACCTGAATTTATGATCTTCTGTCTCTCTACCTACTCCAAAGATCAATCAGAATAAGATGATTTGCCCCTATTACTGTATCATTAGTAAATCTGCCATTATAAAAGTTACATTATTTTGAGGGGGAAAAATCCTTTCAGATATATTCACAGCTTCAACCTCACAGCTTCAACTTATCTACCATGGACCTCACCCCATTCTTAAGAGGTCCTTAAAGGGGGCGGGCCTAAGCGCACCAGCGTGCCTACGTTCCCTGTCTTACTATCCCCATTTATCTGTATTTACTCCCTTTGTTCTTGTTTATGTTCATACTTATACTTGTTATCTTGCCCATGATTGACAAATAAACAAACAAATAAATATTTCATTTCCTTAGGTGGAAGCTGATCTTTGCAATCACTCGGAATACTTGATGTCTGGCTTATTTCCAGATAGGACTGAAGGAGCAGGGGGGGATAAGAATCTTTCCAAAACTTTGCAGAACCAGCTTACTCAGAGAATCAATCATTCATGATTCATAGTCATGAATTACACATTACCAGGAGTCTGTGCAATCCCTGGGAATTACCTATTTGGTTAAATCCAAGAAGCACTTCCAACTTCTCATTTCTGAATCTGCACTGCTCTGGGTAGTGTAGATAGAGGAAGTTCCCCCCCACAAGGGTGATAAATTGAAGAGGCATTCAGAGTGCATTGCGCTGTTTTACACTGCAGTCTGAAACTGACTCTTGACTCCTGATTGGTGGATTTTCCTCCCTTCTTCATCTTCCCCAGCCAGGCAGGGAAAGAAAGCACCAATTGCTTTCCTTTCCCATGGACAGATCTTTGAGGACCTATAGGCAGAAGGTAGGCCTTTTGTATGAGCCTCTTTTTATCTGATACTTTTCAGTTGATGCATTCACCAGCAAACCAGAATAAAGGAAGATATGTGGCCGCAGTTTTATCACAAAGTTAGATTTAGAAGAAGCAGGATAGAAGAAGTTTCAAACTTCATTCCAACTTTGCTGTTAGAGTCCTGAAAAGAAACTGATGAATGGACCCTCAAAGTCCAGCATTCTCACTTGAGCAACAAATGATCAGGCTCAAATTAACCTAATTTTGGTGCAGTAGGTGAAGACCCCACATCTCTGGAAAGGCCAGTGATGCTGGGGAAAATGGAAGGAAAGTGAAGATGACATCCAGGTGGATGGATTCAGCAATGCTGGGTATACCTTAAGAAAACCTGAAGGACCAAAGGTGGGGAAAGATCACCTTTGGGAAAATTATTTATATTAAGAATTGAACCTGACTTAATGATACAGTACAAATTGATCAGTCAATCAATCTGCAATACAAAATACTGATTTTTTTGCCAATACTCAAATCAAAGCTGTACACGGTAGTTAACTTTCAGTATAAAAAAAGCCAGCTTGGTGTACAACCAACCCTGGTTATAGGAGCAGGGAAACCTAAATTCTACTTTTCTCTCTTGTTTTATTTCTGGCAAGTGGAAATAAATTCTTGAAAAAGGTAATGGCAATCAGTTTCCCAGTGCCGCAAAGAAAATTGTAAAGATCTATGCATAAAATTACCAGAAATTAAGACTGAAGCCAAGTTATCTCTACTCCCAACCTCGATATAGATTTGCAAGAACTATAGTAATGACTGTGACAAGTATTGTACAACATGTTATCTATCAAAGCATACAGAATAGTTAAATTTCAATGTTATTATTTTATATTTTAAGAGTAATTTAGAAAAGAAATGACTCCTGGTATCTCTCCCCGTGTTTTCTCTGTTGTTGTTCAGAACAGCTGTTTCTCTAAGATTCACTAGAATAAACAACATCAAATGCTCCTCATATAACCTTGTTGGTTCTGGACAAAGGAGTAGCCCATAAAGCTTGCCACAAAATTATAGTCTTTGCCTGTAAGAAATATTCTCCCATTTGTCCTAAAGTTTTATCTAATCAGCACAGATGATTTGCTTATTCAACATTCAAGAGTAACTAAGCAAATTGGGCATCAACTGATGAATGGGGATGACCCAAAAGAAATAAAATGCAACGGCACATTGGTGCCAATAAATTAAATTAATTGGGTTTGTGTAATTGGTGTAATTTGGGGGGAGGGACATTAAACTAAGCTCCTTGTTTTCATTCTTCTGCTAATCTTTACAGTCACAAGGAAACATAAAGCTGCAACTGATGCCTCCTCTTCTCAGGGAAGGGGGAGGAGAGGGCATGTTAAGGATGGATCTCCAGCTGCCTGTTTGGGAAAATAGGGTTTGCTCAGCCTTATTTAGCCTGTTTGGTGTTCTGGAGTTGGAAGGAAAATTAAGTTTTCCAGAATATTGCAATGCTGTTCTAGGGGGAAAAATATAAAAAACCCAATCTCTTGGCTTATTATTCCCAAGTAAATCCATACTGCATTTTGTTCCCCTTTTTAAGGGTATTAGACAGTTTCTTGCAATAGCTTCCTGAAATGCAAATAAGGTTTAAAAATAATTGAAAGGATTTCTATAGTATCTTCAAAATGTCATTTGTATGAAGACATTGACCAATACTCTTACCCATGTTTAAACTCAACTATGATGTATTAATTACGTTTCGATATGTACATGACACATTGAATCATAAACTAATTAGAGGAGATGGATTTGCCCAATATACAAATCTAAAATATGGTTGGCTGGTTTGTGTTAAATATAATGTGACAGCATAACCTGTAGGCTGAATCCAGGTTTGGCTTGCATTCAAGAGTTGAGGTGCACAAATGAATCAATATGAATTCTTAATTGTAAGCTTAACTGTGGTATATTTTAAAAAAAAGATTGAAAAAGTGGTACAAAAATCAGTAATCTATCAGCTTGGCAATGGCTGGTTTTACATGGCAACTAAACCCAAAATGTATTCAGTTTAATTTTAGCTTCTGGTTATAATGAATCCAATCATTCTGACCAACAAACATTCATTTAAAAAAAAACATAGTCTTGTCATGACTTAGGAACCTCATCACTATTTGAAAAAATATAATTGGTGACAGTAAAAACTTATATTATGGAACAATGAAGCGTAGATAAGCAAGAAGAAGGGGGTTGCATATGATTTTTTTGGAATCCAAATGCCCATCTTTTATGTGTCCATCAATATATAATATATTTTCATATTCTCCACATAAGGTTTATTGCATAGACCTATAGAGGAACTAAATCAGCACTGCATGCTCAGTTATTATGCCCTTAAAACTGAATCATGCAAAGATTATTTATTTTGTACCTTAATAAATGTGCAATATTTCAATTTGGGAGAGATATACCAATCTCCTTTTCCATCAGTATCTGGCCATCGTGACTCCTTTCTGCTTTATAGTTTTTATCCTGATCCCAATGTGTACAATGAGCAGAATCTGGGAATCTAGATTCTAGTGTGCCCCTTAACAGTCCATGGGGATACTCAGTACAAGTGGCAATTTCTGCCCAAGGAAGCATTACTTACATACACCCTAGTGGTTATGTGTGTGTGTGTGTGTGTGTGTGTGTGTGTGTATGTATGCATGACTGGGCCTCCTGTTCAGTGTTTTAGAGGTGAGTCAGTCCAGTCAGTATGACTCAGTCTTTTGCCCTGGAGGATTCTTAGGAAGTCCATAAAAATGATGTTATTATTATGTGGACAGGGGGAGAAATTTAGCAGGCGAAGAAGTATCAGTCACCGTTAGCAGATATTTATTGAAAACAAATGAAAAAGGGAAGGCCTTTATGTTCCACTGAGAGTTATGTTGTCATCCGAAATGGGAGTAGAAAATGTAAGCTAGCCAAGCTAGCCAATCAGCAGATGTTTTCTAAATTGGAAAAAAAGGTTATTTTCCCACAAGACAAAAATGATCTTCTGCAATAACTCACTACTGAATCATGATGATTTAGGCCTGGGGCCGCAGTTCAGTATCTCAGTATTTAAAAAATATGATGCCACCTGAATAACTACACCCAAGCTCATTTATTTCCCTACTAACTTCTTGCCTCACTTTGTAAACTTTGTAAAGCACAAAGACACATAATTTTGCATCCGGCTGTTGGATAGACTCAAACCTCCTTAGCATCAGAGATGAAAAACTAATTTGTTTTGTAACTTTATGCTTTATTATGTCACTCAGAAATTCAAATAAGGATACAAGATTTAATGTTACGTCCTGTTGGGTTTATTCTGTCCCTTGTGACAGAATTCACAGTATAAGCCAGACCTAGCAACAGAAATTTAGGGCTCAATTGTAGCCATAATTCAAGGTCTACCTGTATACTTTTACTCAAATATGTGTGGTCCAACACATGTATATTTAAGTAAAGAATTGCAAGCCTCCCAAACCTAGCTTGGAAGGGCCATCTTGACGTTAGCTGCAGGAAGAATGGGGTACTGTTAATTCTTTGGAACAGAGTTTGTTGCACATTCCTACAGCATATTTTGCTTTCACTTAAGTAAGTGATAAAAAAACTGTTTGATAACAAAAAAAAAATCATGTTTAATCCAAACTTCTCAATGTTGGCCTCTATATGGTCTGAACCAGGCTCTCCTAGTCAAAGACAAACAACAGGATATGCCAAAGGACCATATTACAGGGACAGCTTCAAATCCAAAGCCTCCAACTCTCTCCCACAATGTAGTTGGTCTTATAGTTACATAAGCATAAGATGCTTTTTTTTTCAAGAGGCAACTGGTCTTTTTGATTTTTCTCTGAAGGTATTTCGTTTCTCATCCAAGAAGCTTCTTCAGCTCTGACTGGATGATGCGGAATGGAAGGATTTATACTCCTTGCAGAAAGCTGGTCATTTGCATTCTTTTAGCAGGTCATTAAGTTCATTTGGTGGTTTAACTGTGTCATCAGGGTCACCTGAGTGGTGCAAATTGATTGCGAACGACTAGCTGTCTGCAAGGAGTACAAATCCTTCCATTCTGCACCATCCAGTCAGAGCTGCAGAAGCTTCTTGGATGAGAAGCGAAATGTCTTCAAAGAAAAACTAAAAAGTCCAGTTGCCTCTTGAAAAAAAAAACACCTTTGGGATAACCATGACCTGGATGACTGAGAATCTCCATAGACATAAGCATAAGATAGTGTCTGTCTACAGAACTTCAAGCTGATCAGTATAGAAGCAAGGTCAAACAACTTGAATACAGGTCACAAAGCAAATGCAACAGCAGGTCAACGGAAATGGTGACAGTTGAAATAACACTGAGATCATCCAAAGTCTACACACATAAGCAAGAGTAGCAGGATACAATCCTGCTGCACTCTACACCTTTCCTGGACTGGAGAGAATCAAGGAGGTGGACTGCCATCAGCATCTTTACTTCATGGAAATCCATTCTGCTACTGATTTCCTGTAGAGGTTGATCTCAATCAGCACAGGACTTGCTTTGCTCTTAGCTCTAAGATTTCGCCCAACCACAAATACGTTAGAACAAGCTCATACAGCTCAGGTTTCACTCCTAAAGAAAGCAGACATTGCAAGATCCAGCTCTATTCCCCGTGGTAGCAGTAGAAAGGTTCACCTGTCTTGGAGGAGAAAACACAATCTTCAAAGCCAAAGGAAAAGCAGAAATTGTCTACCCCAGAAAAGAAATCCACCTTCCTGACTGGCTCCTTGGCATTTTATTTTCTTGGGCTTCAACTGTCTCTATCCTTTATCTAGATGAACAGGTCAGTTAATTTTCCTTTAAACCTTTCAGTGTCAAAGTAAAATAGAATTTCCATTTTCAGTACTGCTGTGAACAAGAAATAGTCAAAGGGTCCAGATACAAAATAGCCCAAATTCAAGACCCGACCAGCTCTTAAGATTCACTGAGAAGCTTGGTAAACACATTGCAATAGTAGTGGTTTCTTCCTAAATGAAAATTCTTTCACGTCTATCTCTATAGCTTTCACCTAGCTGTTAATCCTGGCTAATTATGATCAGAAGAATTACTTGGGAATAAGGACTTGCTTTTGAATAAGCCCCTGACTCGTGAGGGCCACTCCATGCAACTAAGAATTCCTGCAACTTTTGTTCTAAGTAACCTACATTCAAGCCAGGATCCCAGCTCTGGGTCAGACTCACCAGTCAGGATCCCAAGCATTGCATGGAGTGTCCTGAGACACTTTTCTCTAGCAGGATACGGCATCCGGATGCTTCTGAGAGATGGTGCTTTTTGAAGGCGCTCCAAATAAGAAGCAGCCGAATCCCAAGGGCCATGTCATTCAGCCTCTCCCACAGTGGAAAGGCAGAGGAAGTCCCAGAGAGACGCTACCTTCACCAGAATATGAAGGTGACTTAATGACATGAGTGAAGGAAAAGCGCTTTGGGTAAAGCATGGCCAAAAACTTTCACATCCTTGTCTTATATGATATTGTGGCAGCCTAATAAACCAGTTTAGATCTATGGGCCAAAGATTCCTATATGCTTATGTATATGGGAGTTGGGGGTGTTATTGGTTTTGTACTTGGGTTCTATCCTTGTAAGCTGCCCGAAGTCATTGAAAATGAATCGGGTGGCCGTATAAATTTTCTTAATCAATCGATAAAAATATTCTAGGATTGCTATGATCGACAGTGTACATCTTTCTTATTTTTCATGCGGAATAATTTATACCTCACTGGAACTGCAAGTCTGGATGACATAGAAACAACCAAACGATGAACCGATTGCTATTAAGTTCAAAAAAGCATTCGATTTATGCAAAATAAATAGACCAAAAAAATATTGGGAGCTTGTTGATCAGTTGATATATTCTTGTGGTGAGAAACTGGAGCCAGAGAGTCTCTGCTATTACAATAATATGTTTAAATGAACAAGAAAAATGTAAGCACTAACTGTAGACTCAGCTATAATAAGCTCCATATATATTGATCCTGAATGGCTAATGTTGCATATACAGTAGCTGATTCAGCCTTTTGTGCAAAATCAGATCTTTGTGGGAGATTTTTTTAAATTA
Source organism: Pseudonaja textilis (assembly GCF_049901715.1). Taxonomy (NCBI): domain Eukaryota; kingdom Metazoa; phylum Chordata; class Lepidosauria; order Squamata; family Elapidae; genus Pseudonaja; species Pseudonaja textilis. The sequence goes on along the minus strand of NC_141990.1, from coordinate 183,439,510 downwards.
TTATTAAAGTTCTTTCTTTAGTAATCTCGCTGCCAATACCGTTCTTAAATTCTCTAATGTCATGTTCTTTGCAGCAGTCATTCACTAGCTTGACCATTTCCCCAAATGGACGAGACATTCAAGAACAAAGGCTAAGTATCATTTTAGCTTCTAATATGATTGAATGGTCTCATACTCAATAAACAGTGTCATAATCAGTAACTAAGACTGGAGGATCCTGTCTACTGGAAGAGGCAGGCTTGGGAAGATGGGAGTGGTACAGTCATGGGGACAATAGCTGCTTGTTTCCTAGGCAAATCCCTTGAACTCACTGCATTTCCCATATCCATCTCATCAGATTCCAGGGACAGAACAATCTGTCCTGGATCCACCCAGCATATTATAAGCCATTGACAACTGAATGATTGTATAACTAAAGAATGAAACAGATGCAACCTTGAAAAAAAAAAGGCATATGGAGATATATGAGGGACATGAGAGCATGCGTATGGGGAAATAACTGGACAAAGGGTTAAGAATCAGGATACATGTGGTAATATGAAGGGAAAGGAGAGTAGTACAGGGAGTAGAGCTTGAATGGTAAGTGTCTATTTTTTTATAAAGGACATAAGCAAATACTTGATATTTCTGCTTAAGACCCAGCATCTATACAAACGGTGCATGCAGCTAATTATCTAGATACATAAAATATCTAGATTTTTATGGTGGTTAATTTGAATAAGGTGTTGTTAAACTTCAACTTGTAGCATGCCTTGCTTTGGCCATGCTGGCTAAAGTTGCTAGTAGTTGTAGTTCAACAATAAGAAACATTTAGAGCAGGGGTGGGTAACGATGGGCCTTTGATGACTGCTGGACTTCAACTCAAGCATGGCTGGCTCAGGAATTCTGGGAGTTGAAGTCCAAAAGGTGGCTCCCCACCCGATTTAGAGGATCACCCGGTTTTCCAATCTGGCTTCAAATCAAGGCTAATCCCATTAGCACATCCAACTCTAACCACCAGAGGGCCTAAAACTGGATAGGATTTAAGATTCCAGACATGAACTAGAGGTCACCTTGTCTTTAAGTTAATAAACACCCTTTCCACACAATCTAATGTGCCTATTCCGTTTCCGCCTTGTACATATTTGTTTTTCAGAATGTACATTTTGTATTTGAAGCCCAGTGATTCCCATTTCTGTATCTTATTATTTCCGCTGGACAGATCATTATAACACAATGGTCAGATCAATTGTCGTTTAAGTATTTCATGGCAAATGATGAAGTGCCTACAAAATGCCATATTTATTTTCCTTGAAATAAAAGTATTTGAAAGAAGTTTTGGGATGAATATGAAATCTAACCTTCCCCACCCTGTCATTGCACAGTGAAAACATGATATGATTGGGCACGGATAGCAAATTGGAAAATATAACTCCCTCTTCTCCCATTTCATTAGTCTATTTGTTTTCTTCTTTAGCATTTATTACACATACAGACACAGACACAGAATGAGTGTTTAGCTGGCTTGACCTGTTAAAAAGTGTAGAAATAGGTTTTCAAGTATCGAATTATTTTTTGTATACAGAACAGATCCATTACAAATAATATAGTTGAATTATTTCCCCCCTCCCCTCCTGTCTGATTCTATTTTTCTTCCATGGCCTGAGAATGCGACAGAATTTACATGTCTACATTAGGAATAAGCATTTAGATTAAATACAAGCCTAAAGACAAAACATGGTCCACTGGAGAAGGAAATGGCAACCCACTCCAATTTCCTTGCCAAAAAAACCTTATGGACACTGTTAAAATGGTGCTGGAGAAGACGCTTGAGGCCCTTTGGACTGCAAGGAGATCAAATCAGTCAATCCCAAAGGAAATCAGTCCTGATTGTTCTTTGGAAGGAGAGATTTTGAAGCTGAAGCTCAAATACTTTGGCCACCTAATAAGAAGAGAGAACTCACTGGAAAAGAACCTGATGTTGTGCAAGATTGAAGGCAAAAGGAGAAGGAGATGGCGGAGGATGAGATGGTTAGATTGTGTCACTGAGGCAATGAATATGAATTTGGACGCACTCCAGGGGACAGTGGAAGATAGGGAAGCCTGGCATGCTGTGGCCCATGGGATCATGAAGAGCCGGATGCAACATAGTGACCGAGCATTAACAAAACCTAAAGAGCAAGCTTGGTCTAGTGGTTAAGGCACCAGATTAGAAAGCAGGAGACCATGAGTTCAAGTCCTGCCTCAGTCAGGAAAGTCAGGTTGGTGACTTTGGGCCAGTCTGTCTTTCTCAGCCCAACCCACCTCACAAGGTTGTTGTTTAGGGGAAAATAAAAGGATGTTTCCCACCTTATTTGTAACAAAGGTGGGATACAAACAAACACATAAATAGTCTTCCATCCATCCATTTTTTTCTTTTCTGAAGAAGTAGTTATTTACATTTACCACTATTACATTGCTAGAGTTCATGGATATTTTCATTCTGTATATTCCTAAACATAATTTAAAACAATTGCAAGTTCATTATGACCAATATGTAACATTGATGGTTCCCTTTTCCCCCTCCAGATACTTTTTTGAAACATTCTCTGCTTTTCCCTATACCGTGTAAAAAATTGACATTGCTGTAAAAATGCTTCAATATTTGTATGAGCTGTTGGATCAATTTATCTCTTCTTGTTAAGAAAATCCAGGATCCATTGCAAGTATCTCTTCCTAACTCCAACTTCAGCTGCTCTAAGTCTACATCTGTGTATCCTAACTGGAATTCAAGATGGCTTGCAATTGGAAGTGATGAGTCATTTTACTGACCTGCCACAGCAAACAGGAAAGGCGCACAGAACTTCCATCTTCATATTTTTGAGTGCGTGTGCATAGAACCCTCGAAAACATTTGGAAATCCACCACTGAGTGCAAAGCACTGTACTTTAACAAAAATGGTCAGTGCCTTTGTTTAAAATAAAAGGACTAGAAGCATGTTTTTCCATGCTGAATGTAAGGAACATAGAGAACACCTTAACTGAATTACCACAGATTTCCTTCATAGTTCTTTTATTACTACTACTACTACTTCCTTCCTCATAGTTTATCACTATCATAACTTGATACATGGTAAGCTACACTAGAAATGGTCATTAAAAAGAGGCTACACATTTCAGACCAGCTAAAGACGTCCTGGGTCACCTCAGCATTGCAGGAATGAGCAAAGAACACCATAAATGTACATCAGGAGTATATATTCCCACCCCAAGATATATAGGCCATCCCAGCTGCTCAGCAGAAGCAAGCAGGCACCAGACAGGACAGCAGTGATGTAGGAAGATGTTGTAGGCAGATTATCACTTTAGTAATTACAGCTAAGGCATCAATCCACACTGTGTAGTAGAGGGCAATGATAAATTGGTCCAGCTAAGCTTGTGGTAAAAGGTACTTCAATATTAAACACACTGGAAACATGCAAACATAATCAGGAAAATATGTAAGTACATAACTACTTAAATAATTATTTATTTGCATAAGAAATACGGAATTGTAAGCTTTCAAACATTTTTATCTTGCTTTGTTGTAATAAGAGATAAACATTCAAGCTGTTCCTTTGTCAAAGCAATGTAATATTTTTCTGCACCCAAGAAGCACCATCCCATTTCAATTTCATTTTTAGAAAGCTTTCCTTCTATGTCAGCTGTGTTTGGAGGTTTCCTAAATGTCCTCTTTAAAAAAAAAAGGTCAATATATATTTCAAATTTTCAAAATGTTTGGCTAGGGATAAACTAGCATTACAGGATGCTGCAAGACACCAAGCATTTTGGTATTAAAACCTTTGAGAGTTCTGTGCTGTGAAACCCTGATGTTGAAATCATTATTTGGTGCTGGAGCACTGAAGTATCACGACACAGAGGTTGAAGGATTCTCTCCCTTTCCATTTTTGGATAAAAGAAGAACCAACCAACAAAATGGCCTTTGGCATAAATCAACAGAGTTTGTGTGTTCAGCACATTTTCCTACATTTCTTCTAATGCAGAAAAGCAAAAAAAAAACAACAAAAAAACGGCAACCCTAGACTTATGACAATTGAGCCCAACATTTCCATTATTAAGCAAGACAGTTGTTAAGTGAGTTTTGCCCCATTTTACAAGCTTTTTGTCACAGTTGCTAAGCGAATCACTGCAGTTGTTAAGTTTCTAACATGGCTGTCAAATGAATTTGACTTTCCCATTGACTTTGCTTATCAGAAGGTTGCAAAAGGCGATCACATGTCCATGGCAACATTATAAAAACGTACCAGTTGCCATGCATCCAAATTTTGATCACGTGACCGTGGGGATGCTACAATGATCGTTCAGTGTGAAAAATGGTCATAAGTCACTTTTTTCAGTGCTGTTGTAAGTATAGGACAACCTGTAGTTCCGAATGACCCCAATATAATGATATTGAAACTCATAGGAACACCACAGAGTCTGCCGAACTGGCATTAGATAGCAAAGGGACTGAACATTTTCAGAAGGATTTTTATTTTAAAAAATCAACCACAGCGGGAGATCAAATATTATTCTGTTACAGCTATAGATGAGGAAAACACTAACAATATCAACAATGCCATAATAAGCATAGCTTTATTTCCTGTCTGTCTAATCCTAAAAAGGTTCTTGGACTGAACAGTTTTGCATCTGGTCCTGACAAAAATTAAGATCCAGTGAGAGAAGGTGTCAGAGGCATCCATGGGGAAGAGGTGTTTCCAAAAAAATCAAGATGGAAGCCAAAACCCAGCCCCCTTTTTACATGTGGCACCCAATACATATAAAGAAGGTGGGGGTTTGTCCATGCAGTCACTACTGCCATCAATCAGGCTCATGGTTACATACAGAGATTAAATCCCAACAATGAATGGAATGATAGGTAACCGGAAATGTTGGCTTTGTGTTATTAGGAATTAAAGCCCTCACAAAGAAAATAAAAGTGTATTCATAATATTACATTCTTTCCAATGTAGTAACATTCCTGCTGGAACCTAATATAGCAAAGGTACCAAGAGCTGTGTGTACACAACAGGATAGCGACCAGCAGCAAGGTCTTTTCCTGAGAAATGAATGGCTTTAAAGTTTTGGCTATTATTAAGTCAACATATGTCAGAACTGGCCCTTAGACTACTCATACTTTCTAGAATCTAAATGTAATGAAAATTGTTGGGATAAAAACATGAAGACATTTGAATTATTAGCACCTGAACCTGAGAGTTACTGTGAAGGCTCAGAACAAAACTTTCTTTTTATGATGTAATGTAGGTGGAGTATACGCTATCCTTTCCTCCCATTTGGGGTCCTACAGTTTCACCTGCAAACTTCTCCAATGGAAAAGTCTAAGCAGAAGCCATAAGCATTTGGAAGTATGGATCAATACATTGTTCTGATATACCTATTATCCAATAGAGGATGTGTTTCTCTTTTCCTATTGAATGTCTGATATGTGTCATCTGCGGAGCCCAAGCAGAGAATTTTACTGAAGGAAGAACAAAATAGACATCTACCAGTGCAGTTTAGCTTGCTCCAAAACTAGAGGCAAGTATTCATCTAGAGCTTTCAAATTGTTAGGAACAAATAGATCTCTATGATGAAACTAGAAAGGCCCTTTCATTTATCTTATTCAGATACCACCCTTCCAGACTCTGTATTATGACATTGTCTTTTTCTACAGGCCACCCCCCCCCCCCTATAAAATGTGATTTAGGGATTTTTAAACACATACATAGATAAAAAGGCTCGACTACAAAATTTAATTTCAGTAACATACAGATATTATTTATGGAACTTTTCCCCAGGGAAATGAAGGATGGCTCAAAAAGATAGTTGCACCTGAATTAGATTGCAACAAACTGTTACAGGTGGTCTTCAGTTTACAACAGCAATTGAGACTGGAATTGCTGTCACTAAGAGACATTGTCATAAAGTACAATGTCACGTGACTGTACCACTTATCAATACCAGTTGTGGCAGTCTCAGTTGCTGCATTAAACAAGGACTTCATATAACTAAGGCTTCTAACTTCCTGCTGGCTTCTCCATTGACTTTGCTTGAGGAGAGCCACATTGTTAGTTATTCTGCTCAGCTATCTGAACTGTCATGGCTATGCCAGAGTCTGCACAATCAAAAAATTCTGTTTGGAACAGAATCTGATTTCATTTGGGATTTGATGCCAATTTTTAAATGTAGGAATCCATGCCTCAATTACCATTGGAAATCAACAGAATGTTTCCCTTCCTATTTGAGAAAAACAGGACATTTTTTTTCAGATTTAATAATCTCAGCCAAATACAGTCACACATCAGACAAATAGATTTAGGTTTATGTATCTTTAAATTTGATACTATAACAGGAAATTGGAGAACTGGTCTGTCAGAAATTTAATATTTAATATTAATCATTATGTTCAGAGGCAGTAAAGCACTGATTACCAGAAGCAGGGGAACAGCATAAGACAATTAGCCCAGAAATATTCAGTAGTCAACTGAAGAGATAAAATGATAGACTCTGAGATGCTTATTTTTTTATAACCCCTTAAAAGTATGTACTATAGATTTCTGTTCCTTTAAAAACAGCACACCATGATACTAAGCTTCTCAGAGTGATATGCAAAGTATCTATTATGTATTCATAACTGTAGTCATTCATTACCCATGAAAGTTTAATCAAGTGATTGTACAGTTTTATGTAAGTGAGCTATACCATGATTCAGTCATCAAAGTTTTAAAAATAAATTCTGTGTAATGCCATTTTAGCAGTACAGACCTCATTTAAGAGTGTCACGTGATTTTTTTCTTATGAATAAATTATATTATTATTTTCCCACGGTATTTTATTAAAATGTACTTTTAAAAATATAAATATATTCTCTTTACAGATTGCAAGCAAAGATGCTTTTGGAGAATACCCTCATTTTCCCAAGCAAGACATACAGTATGTCCTCAGTGCCCAAATTATGTTGATAAAATGGTGTGGGGGAAAAAGCAGACAGGAAGGCTAGAATAATAATATTCATCAACAGAACAAACAATTCGTTTTATAAATATTTTATCTCCTGTACATTATTGCATTGGGAGCCACAATTGTATGCAGCCATCATTCTATAGGAAATAAGTTTAGAAATGCAAACCAAATTGAGATTGTGAAGGGATATGTATGTATGAATAATAAATATGTCAGCTCATTATCTGATTGAACAATGTGCATAATCTCTTTAGTAAACATATAAACGATGAAATGTCTTTGAAGTGGATGTTTAGCAACGGGATGAATAACTGAATGCAAAATAAATAAAATAAAAATTGTAAACAAGTCATCATCTTGCTTATGGATATATGGCTTTGTTACTTCTGAGTCCTTCTAAATAAAATGATAAATTAAAGACATTAAATTTTCAAAAAGAAAGATTCAAGGCTGAACTGTGCTTCTAAATATTTGCACTGCCACCAAAATGATTTAAAATCAAACGAGAGCGTTACACAAGATGTACTCATACTAAGGCCTAAACAAGACACGTATTAAAGGAACGGGACTACATTAGGTAATAAGAAGTTGCAATCCACTACTGAAATGTTTTCAGCAAACTAATTCATTCCTTCAGCCAGCTTTTGTGGCACACCAGAACCTACTCACCAGGATATGAACAAGTGGGCCTCCAGAGATCCCTGTATACAATTCTGGTCATTTCAAGTCACACAGGAAAATATTCCACATTCCTTGTTTACAAATATCCAGTTAAAAACAGACATATGAACCTTTGATATATTTTGTGCACAATAGGTTTTTGTTTTTGTAAACCAGGTATCTGAGCTTTATTTAACATCGATACCCCCCCACCCCCCGCATGGTTTCTAGATTGCAATTCCTGCCAAGGAGTTTTGTAACTTATTTTTGTGGGGACGGAATCAAGCACGAGATCTTAAAAACACAAGTCTTGTTAAAAACAAAACAAAAAGTGGAAATCTTGCTCTCGTCTTCTTTTGTCCTTGTTCCACATGGCCAAAGTTATGCCTTGCTTATTCCCAATTCAGTAGGGAGCAAAGAGGATAGATGCTGGAGTAGCTCGGAGGGGCCCGTGTCCCGCCCTTAGGAGAGCTGTCGGTATCGCAGGAGCCTGGAAGAGAGCAGCGGAGGGTCGTGGTGGGAGAGTCAGAGCTGTGGATACTGCTGCAGCAGCGGCAGCAAGAGGAGAGGAGAGAAAGGCAGGTGCCAAAGGCTTAAGAATATCTTTTTGGAAGGCCAGCTTTGCCTATGGAAAGAAGGGAAAGAAATACCGCTATGAAATAGTTGATTCCCCAATGTATGGAGCTTGTTCAAAAGGTCTCCTGACAAAGCATTTAATTTCCTGCTCTTGCCCCTGCGCCTTTCCTTTTTCAGTTTTGGCACAGGAGGCTAGAAACAGCTGCAGCGTTTCATATCCCTTCTCGTGTCACATTTAGCTGCTGGCGTTATCAGCAGAGCTTCCTGGATGAGTTTTGGGTTTTGCTGGATTCCATTAATGCAAGATAGAGAGTCCTGCTCCGAATGTATGCTATATAATAGTTTAAAAAATAGCAATGAGAACAAGGTTAACCACAGGCAGAAGTATACCTTGAGCACTTGGGAAACCTATTCCAGTAAAGCAGAGTCAGTTCCTCAGACAAAACAGCGGCGCAGGGGTGGGGTGCTACCGGTTCGGCCTGGTTCTATAGAGCTGGTAGTTCTGAAGAGCAGCTGACACCGAACCAGTTCAGTGTCTGCTACTCTGTTTGGCCCAGACACCTGCCCAGGCTCTTGGCTGTCCTTTATTTCTTGCTTTTTCAACCTCAGCTGTTTTGCGCAGCGCAGCTGAGGTTGAAAAAGTAGGAAAGAAGAGGAGTTTGAAATGTTGTGCGCCCATGTGCAGTGCTTGTCAGCTGTCTGGGTGGCACAGCTGAGTTTTTTTGGAAATGGTCTACACACACGTGCAAAATGCACTCTCACCAGGGGTGGGATTCTACCTGCCAGAGAACTGGCTGGCCCTGCCCCACCTACCCACTCCTTACCTGGCATGGGCACCATCAAACTTGCCTACTAAGTTGCTATTTTTCCTCCCCCCCAACCATCAGCTGTTCTGCTGTGCCGGGTGATTTAGATTAGCTAGAAAGTAGGAAATTGTCAGATTTCTTGTTTTCTAGCTAATCTGAAAGCAGAACTGAACCTTCCTTAGAACTGAAACTTCTATTTTTCAGTGCAGACTCAGGTAGCCAATTGCAGAAGCATAGATCTCTAAGTGAATCTGTGAGCAAATCAATCTGTCTGCCTGCTTTGCCTGATTTTGGGTAAAAGTTGCTCTCTTTTTTATAAAAAATTCAATATTTACATATATAGTGTATTGTGAGTTAATTTTGTGAGTTTGCTTGCTAGCAAATTTTATGTGACATACTCAGGTAGCTAATGGTAGAAAGATAGATCTCTGAATGAATCTGTGATTTTGTGAGCAACTCAATCTGCCTGCATGCTTTGCCTGATTTTGGGTTGCTCTATTTTTAAATAAAAAATTCAATATTTACATAAATATTTATAATATTTACATAGAAGCCATGCCTAGCCAGTCACATGAACACCAAGCCATGCCCAGTCAGCAAGCCATGCCCACCCAGTCACATGACTACCCAGCCACACCCACAAATTAGGTCACAGCCACAGAACCAGTTGTTAAGAAATTTGAAGCCCACCCCTGCAGTGGCAGTATAATATCTTGTGTTTGAAGAAAATAGGGAAGGTGGTTTGCTTGTTTACTTGTGGATGTAAATTAGGTACTTAGCTGGGGCTTATGCTGAAGCATGCCCCTATTGTGGCTTCAGCTTTTTCACGGAGAAGCTAATAAGCTAGTAAAACCTGAAGCATTTCAATTTCATTTTTATAATGAAGGAGGCATATTAGTTTTTTTTTTTTTTAAAGGTCAGTAGAAATGTGCTGTACATTAAGATTGAAAATAAGTGTACCTTGAACACTCTTGACTTAAAAAAAACCTAGTTTCCTAAAAAATAATTGCAAAAAATAATTTGGTGGAGAGGCTACCTTTGAGGAATGCACACAAATCTCTTTTCTAGACACACTCGTGAATGTAGGGGAGGGTAACCAAAGCTTTTCAATAGGATAACCACACCAGGCAATACTTACCGCTAGAATGTTTGGATTACGCTGTAGTTTGTTATAAGGACTGTATTTTGGTTTTGTAGGTTTTCCTGCAACTTTGTCCTTGTGCCTTCTGCTAGAAATGTGCTGAAAAATCAATACAAATGTTCTGTTTAAAACTTATCAGTTGATTCTGTAATCAGTGTGTAGTCTCCAAGTAAGCATCTCTACTTATTTCAGGGAAGGTAAGTTGACGAAAGCTCAGATAGTGAATATAGTGGATATAAAAAGCCTACACATCCCTGTTAACATACCAGATTTTTGAGAAGTAAAAAAAAAAAAAAATCAGGCTAAGATAAATCATTTAAGGATTTTTTTCCACCTATAATATAACATATAAACTGTACAATCTGAATTCTTTTAAGGGGGAAATAACAATAAAAAAACAAGAATAATGTTGCTGCATAAGTGTTCACACCTTCTTATAAGAAGGGATGTGGCTGGGTTCAGAATTAACCAACCACATTCAACCTGGTGTTAAACAATAGTCAGTACACACCTGCCATCAATTAAAGGGATTCTGATCAAGCCCATATAAAGTTAAGCTGTGCTAGTAGGATTTTTCTGACAGTTGCCTTTTACAGCAAAAGCCATAGGCTGTGGAGCTTATAAAGCCATGATGGTGAACAGGTGGCACGCAGAAGCATTTGTGTGGGCACGCAAGCCCCAGCCAAATTTACCTACATTGCACATACGTGTGGCTCTCAGCTGATTTTTGGCCTGTTTGAGGCCATTTTCATCCTCTTGGAGGCTCGAAGGAAACCTCTGCAGCCTTGCTTGGCCGAAAAATGGACCCTCCGGAAATACTGGAAGTGCCGAAATTGGCCTGTTTTCAGCCTCCAGAGGCTTCCCTCAAGCCTCTGGGAAGGTGAAAATGGCCTTCCCCAGGCTCCAGAGCCCCTCCAGAGGCTGAAAATGGGCACTTCCATTATTTCCAGAAGGCCCATTTTTCGGTCTTCTGAGGCTGCAGAGGTTTCCCTTGAGCCTCCAGAAGGGCGAAAAAGGCCTCAAATGGGCCGAAAATCAGTTGGGAGCCACGCGCGTGTGTAGTTTAGGTAAGGGGACAGGGCAGGGGTGTTGCACACGCATGCACTGGGGGGCACATTGCATTTTGGGTGCCAGCACACACACACTTTCGGTACACCACAACAAAAAGGTTTGTCATCACTGTTATAAAGCATCAAAGGGTTCCAATGTTGGGCAGTATCAATTGGGAGAAGAGTAAAAAAAAAATCCCAAGACATTGGATATACCATGGAACACAATGAAGACAGTCATCAACAAGTGGAGAAAATATGGCACAACAGTGACATTACCAAGAACTGGATGTCCCCTCAATATTGATGAAAAAAGAAAAAGAAAACTGGTCTGAGAGGCAGCTAAGAGGCCTACAGCAACAGTAAAGTAGCTGCAGGAGTTTCTTGCAAGTAGTGGTTATGTACTACATATGCAACAATCTCCTCTATTCTTCATATGTTTGGGCTTGTGGGGTACAGTGGTAAGATGGAAGCATTTATTTACAAAAACATTTGGCATCACCAGAAGAAAATCACACTCACACTGTTGGTGGTTGGTACGTAAGTGGTAGCCTTATGCTTTGGGGCTGCTTTTCTTTAGCTGAAACTGGGGTTTTAGACAAGGTAGAGAGAATTATGAATAGTTCCAAGTATCAGTCAATTTTGGTACAAAACCTTCAAGCTTCCAATAAAATGCTGAAGGTGATAAGGAATTTCAACATGGCAATGACCCAAAGTGTACTTCCAAATCAACAAAAGAAAAGCTTCACCAGAAGAACAAAGTTTTGAAATGGTCCATTCAAAGCCCGGACCTGAAAATCTATAGAATGATCTGAAAAGTGCTGTGCCCAGAAATACCCTCTCAATCTGACAGATTTGGAGTGCTTTTGCAAGTAAAAGTTGGCAAAGTTCCCCAAGGCAAGAAGGTACCATGCCGATGAGCTCCTACCCCAAAAGACTAAATGCTGTCAGAAAATCAAAAAGTGCTGCAACAATGTACTAGTTTATGCAACCATGTTATTGTAGGCTTTTTATTGTTATTTTTCCCCTAAAAGATTTCAGTTTGTGTTTCAATTGAATTGAACAGTTTTATAACTTACATTAAAAGTTACATTAAATTCAAAATGTTTTATTTTGATCTGATTTTTTATATCCCCCAAGCCTGGCATTTTAAGAGAGCTGTGTAGATTTTTTAATATCCACTATACATACTACATATATAGTATAATATTTACAGAAACAGGCACCTAATTCTAACATTAAAAAGCACAAAAATTAACATTAAGTTCAAATATGTATGGATCAAGACTTTCCTGGATAACAATGAAAATTAAAGGATGTATTGTACATAAGACTTCAAGATAAATGAGTAGGGAAGATGTGGTGACAGCGGTTGTATAACAAGGATCAATTCTTTCCAACAGATCTGGAAATAAATTTATCAAATTAATGGCCATCCATCTTACACAAGGTGGTATACAACAAAACCAAAAATTAAAACATATTATAAAGCTACTTGAAAGTTAAATAATTAAACAAGAACAGGATCACAAGAGAATTAAAACTGGAATGTTGTATGTGATGCTGCTAATCCATATAGTAAAGGCAGAGCAACCGTAGCCCACAATAAGCAATTGTTCATTTGTTGATTTTCTTGGCATGGTTTCAAATGTTTAACCAATGCTGTTGACCATTAACAAATATTGTCTAAATATTTTCAGCATGAGAATAAGGGGGTCAAGGAGGGGCTTCAAAAAGTTTAGCAACCGGTTCTCTGCCTGATTGCTGGGTGGACGTGGGCATGGCCATGGTGGGCGTGGCCTAGCTGTTTTCCTGCACCGGGGAGTCATTTTCAGAATGAGTATGTAATATGTACAAAAGACATACTTGCTTCAGCTGAATTTCTGAATTGACATGGACGTCACAAATCTCACAATGAAAAGTTTTGTTCTGTAGTCCTGAACCCATGCTAGCTCCAGGAGTCTTCAATCTGGATCCAGGCCGAGGATAAGATTTAATTGGGCCAGCACCATTCCTAGCTTCAACCATTGTCTTGTGCTTGGAACCTGACAAGTCATTATTGCAAAAGAATCAGAAAATTTTAACAAGGAAACAGACATTTTTAGTCATTGGAACATTTCTATTCTTTCCTAGATTTTCTGTTAAATAAGTAAATATAAATTTTAAAAAATTATGTTTGATCTTGGTCCTTTTTCATAAAGTGCTCTGCAGGTTTTGGAAATTTTCAAGAAAATTTTCCATTTTCTTCAGAACCTAGCTATGAGACTATTCAGGAACTCCCACTCTCTTCTGGCACTGATCAAAAGGATTATTGCAGGGCCCAATCTGGGTCAGTCACCGGGACCAGTGGTTTTGTCTTCCGAGCTTTTGGGCATGTGCTGGTGTCCATCTTCAGCATGAGTCCAAAAACTCGGAAGACAAAACCACTGGTCCCGCGACTGACCCACACTGGATCTTGCAACATTATTCTGGGACAACAGTATTTGTCATAAACAGATTATTTATCACACTCTCACTACCAAATCATCCACAACTTCATAGGTAAGAAATTCCTGATTCCTGAAAACTATACCCATTTTTCATCTTTTTAGAATGTTAAAAAAGGATTCTAGGTATTTTAAAGTAATAAAGTTAGGCAATAAAATGAGCTGCTCAACTTCTTTTTGAACTGATTCTTTTGATTTCCATATTCTTCTTTTATACATAAAGGAGAAATAATGAATCCTATTCCCTCATAGTACTAATGAGTACAAATTCATTTTTATTTTATTCTTTGACATATCACTACCATTCCTACAGATATTTAAAATTCTCCTTTCGGCATTCTTACATATTAGTTTTATCCTAAATATTTAATCACTTTTACTTTTAATGCCATTCACTCTGATTAGCCCTCTTCATCCACATTTAAAACAGTTTTTTAAAAAAATTCTATCCAAATTACTCTGCATTTTGTACTTCTTGTACAGAGAAATATAATCTTATACTTTAAACCAGGTGTCTCCAACCTATGGGCCTCAGGGACCACCAAATTCATAATTTTAAATCCTGCAGACCAGAGACCCTGGGAAAATCCCCAAAAAAGTCTGCAGGAAAATCCCCCATCCCATTTTCATACCGACCAATCATTCTTTATTTGGGATCGCAGGATACTATCTCTAGCTTTGTTCTTGGGGAGACAGAGAGAGACTTTTGGTTTCATGCAAGGAAAGCAGCAGAAGCAGCAGAAGTCTTTCTTTCTCTCCCCCAAACTCTGCCAGAACTGAGTCTTTGCCGGCACAGCCTCTTGGAGTAGGAGGCCTTGCAGGCTCCCAAAAACTCCTTTCTGGCAGAGTTTGGGGGAATGAAAGAAAGACGTTTGCTGCTTTCCTTGTGTGCAGCCAAAAGCAGAAGAAGAAAGAAGTGGCAACAAGCAGCCCGGTGGCCAGGCATGGGGCGAGTTCCCCCCCTCGACCCCCCTTACTACCTCTTGTTGTTCGCAATGCAAGCGACGCGAGCCTTGTGTTTCTGCGCAGCCTGGATTAATTGCTTTGGGGGTGACATTTCTCGCCACCGAAATTTTCTCGCGGACCACCAGTGGTCCCTGACCCACTGGTTGGTGACCACTGCTTTAAACCATGTATTTGAAGCAAGCAGATTTTTTTACTGAGAGATGCTCTTAAGACAGTCATTATTCTTAATTATCTTTGAACCTCTAAAGAGTTCAATCATTTCATTTACTCTCTCATCTTGTTTATACATATCTATTTGTGTCACCTGGCACACTTACTCCCAGATCACATTTATTCAGGATGTTGTTGCACAATTTTTTCACCAATGTCATGCCTAGTTCCTCCATTATTGCCATTCATTGGAGCATAATACGCAACTATCTCTAACCTATGGCTTCCTTTTTTCATCTGGTACCCACAAGAACATTGATGATATTAATTCCAATTCATATTTTTCCTATACAATTTAGTTCATAGTTAATATTTTGATTTATAGTTTAAGTTATAGCTTCCATTTTTCTGCATGTATTCAGCAATTCCATTCCACAAGATCAGATCAATTCCATTCCAATTTTCTTACATCCTTCCCCTTTTTTTAGTTTCACACAAAATAACTATTTTTCTTTTTATATTTGATTGGTTCATGCATACTCTTTATAACTGACTCCTGTTAACATTCCAAGTCGCAATCTTCCATATGTCACCAAGTGTGTCCATAGACATAGACCTCTGCTTTCCATCATGGCTTTGGTCAATTAAGACCAAAGAAGTCCATATCTATGGGCCCGCTGCAATTACATAATGCTTTCTAGTAAGATGTGGGGGCCACTTCTTTAGCCTCAAGCTGCTTGATTCCCATATGTAAACCAGTTAGAATTGAAGTCATTTTACCTTTGCAAGACAAGCTAGTCATGCAGATAACAGAAAGATGTAATGTTACTAGACTTTGTTGTATCTGTTAATGTACTGATTATGTCAGTCAATTTTGAATATCTCAGCCAGTGGGTCATAGCAGAGTTAGTATTCAGCAGGTTCTGACCAGTTCTGGAGAACCGGTAGCAGAAATTTTGAGTAGTTTGGAGAACTGGCAAATACCACCTCTGACTGTCCCTGTCCCCATCTATTCTCTGTCTCCCGAGTCCCAGCTGATCGGCTGAGTCTTCTTTTGTTGCCCTGCACCGGAGAACAGAGCTGGAAAGCAGGTTAGTGGGGTGGGCAGGGGATTTTGCAGTATCCTTCCCCTGCCACGCCCAACAAGCCACGCCCCAACAAGCCCACAGAACCAGTAGTAAAAATGTTTGAATCCCACCACTGGGCCACAGACACAAGCAAGGCCTGGTTTTGCCTAAAGCATATTTGCACTATTCTAAGCAAGCCAGGTTCTCTAATACTCCGCAGCAAGTAACACT
This sequence comes from Pseudonaja textilis, assembly GCF_049901715.1. Lineage (NCBI taxonomy): Eukaryota > Metazoa > Chordata > Lepidosauria > Squamata > Elapidae > Pseudonaja > Pseudonaja textilis. The sequence goes on along the minus strand of NC_141990.1, from coordinate 183,423,419 downwards.
TTGTTGCTTGCATTCTATCAGTTAGGAGATATATGCAATATATTGAAATACACAGGGATGGACTAACAATTAGTTTTCTCTTTTAAATCACTGTTATAGCAGAAGATAAATTTTTTAAAATGTTTTCAAAAAAGTCAAATTTTAATATAGAGATCAATATCCTGTGTTTCCTTTACAACTTGAATATGAAGAAGTGCAGCAGGGACAACGTTCCCCCCCGCCCCCAATTCTTTGCAGCTGAGCTTTCAAGGGAAAATTTAGCAATAAACACAGTAAATTAGCCATTCATGTTAAGACTGTTAGTGTATGCTGCTTTGCATTTCTGCTTTACTCCTTGTGATGGAGGTAGCATTTTAAGATTCAGCGCAGTGTAAATACCTATGGTGTAGGACTAAGAGGTGGAGAGATTCACTAGTTCAATAGTCTCTTCTGTGCTGACCATGGAAGCTGAGTAACTTTCAGCCAATCACTAAGCACAATTTAACTCAGAGGTTTGTTGTAAGGTAAGAATAAAAGTATTATGTACATTGCCTTGAGCATCTAGAGAAAATACAAAGCACAGATCTAATATAAAAATAGAATTAAACAAGTAGAATAGGAGCAAACTGTTTCTTGCTTTAGGAATCCTGTTTAGCATTCTAGTCTCTTTAACTCTAAAAGTTTCTAAAATTAATTCCAGAACTAGAGTGTGTTGTTTCTTCAATCATTTTTATGTCTCTCTGCCATCTACTGATGCATAGTATGATTAATTAAAATGAAACACTTAATTGATTTATGTATGTGCTTCTGTGTATTAACACAACACAAGCAGAGTCTTGATACAACCAGCATACTTGGGTTTTATTTTAACTTTTTATTGTTTTGTGTTTAAAATAAAAATAAAACCACAAGAAATCCCAGATAATTGGGCAGGCAAGGCATACCCCGTGAAGATCTACATGCCAGTAGCCTATGGGGCACAAGCTTGCATAGGGCAGGAGCAGCCCCCTTCTCTCTTTCTGTGTTCCCCTTTTCCCAATTTGTCCCCTTCCTCCTTTCCACCTCCCCTCTCACCAGAATGCTGAGGTAGGATCAAATAACTTCTTAGAGAGCTCTAAACTGATTGCTTATAGAATTATACAGTACAACTCCGTCTTTTCCTGAACTACCTTTTTATTCTTATATCAACATTACTTTTGGTACTGATGCTAGATAAGTGGGTCAAGCAGAGGAGGCATGCATTTCTGTGTATTTCCCAACACTACAGCAAAGAGAATTACATTTTAAATATTTTTTTGTTATACTATCCATTTCTAATCCTGGATAAAAGAGTTGAGGCCAATCTTATGACACATAATTATAATCATATATTATTTCTAGCCTTGCTTTTATATATTGAAATTATCAAGCCCAATGTTTAGTCAAAACAGTCTCCTTTTTTGGGGGGGGGGGGCAATGCATTTCCTCCTATTGGATTGTGTGAGTGTAGCAATCCTGGCCAAAGTCATGGAGAAATATGTGAGAAAACATTGGAATGGCAAGATAATAATAGAGAATGATTACTGGAAAACCTGGCAAGTAGAATACCAGAAGGTCTTTTTATTAACTACCGAATGGCGGCTTTAATAAGGTGGATCATAACAGGTTCTCTTGAAATCTTAAGTACTGAAATGTCACTTGTGGAATTTCTTCCTTGTATTAGGATGTAAAATACAGGGCGGAGAGAAACCATCTATCTGGACAACAAGGGCACCCTTGGAAAATAGGTTTATTAAGCATGTAATAGTGTAACCAGTTGAATAAGATCTTTAATAAAGAACAGAATTTATGCTTCCTGGGCTGTTGAGAGGCAGGAAGCTAGTAATTGCCACAATATATTTTAAATAAAACATCCTTTCCTTTGCAATAAAAAAATGACCCAACAGACAAAACGTTACATACATTGCCTAAATTTTCTAAAACCTATAGTTATGCTTTTAGTTATTTCTGGTAAAGACTCACCTGTGTTGTGTGCTTCTAACTGAGATAAAGAATTCACAGCCACTTTGCATAATGAACAATACAGTAATTTTTTGGCTTTCTCCTCTTCAGATTCAGAAATGGCAATTGTAGTCCCATTTGTGCTCTTGGAAGAAACTGGCCACAAAGGTGTGGTTATTGTAGCTGCTGCTACTGCTGCTGCTGCACTGGCAGACTCAGATATAAAGGTGACCACTTCAGCCCTTGAAAGTTGACTAGAGTCATTAACTTTCAGAATTGCCCTGTCTTAAAGAGAATGAGAGAAAGAATGAATACAGGACTGACAATTCTAGCAATACCATTCCAGCAATTCCTTGAAGCGGCTTTCCTTAATTTCAGCACTCATAATGTATTGATGCTATAATTCCCAGAAATCCTAACTTGTCAAAGGTCACACTGTCTGGAAATTCTTGCCCTGACACATCTGCAAGGCATGAGATTGTCAAAGGCTACTTTCTGACATCTTTAACAGCAATTTCTTTAAGAGGAAAATCTTGTATTAATCAGTTTGATGGAACTCTCCTCAGAAATCTCAAGTAGCTCATGAAGAAAAAATGATATACCTAAATAATCAATGCCTGTATTCTTAAAATAATAATTTCGGCTTTTTGATTCATCTACAGCTATATGAAGAAAAGCATCTGTAAAATAATTGTATTGGACAGAATTCTGCTTGCCTTATATGGAGTGGAAATTTCTGAAACATACCAGTAATGTGAGAATGAGCCAATTTGAAACAAAAATCAATAACTGAACTATAGACCATATGCTAGAAATCCTTTCACTGAGTCTGTCCCCTCACCTGCTTGTATATGCATTAGACTGTCCATTCCAGTTGCATATTTTCTCAGCTATTCTAAGACTGTTGAAATTTTTACAAAATTAAAAATTATTACTCAAAATGTGCATGCAAAACTCAAAACCTTAAACAAAACAGGGTTTCTTGAGATATGAATTAAGAAACATCTGCAAAAGAAATATATTGGTGTTCCCAAAAGGAGATGGATTACATTGATCTTCTGGGGAAAAAAGAGAACTGCCCAAAGAACTGCAACCCCCACACTGGCATACTAGCAGTTCTGTCTAGGGCTTTCCCATCACAGGAGGGCTTCGCCTTCTGGTGTTAATTCCATCCCATGGGAAAACCTGATCTTGCTTCTTTGATAATGTGACTCCATTCACAAGGATTCAAACTCAGCTTATGTCATGAGGCAAGGGAATGTGCCTGTATGGGGCCAGCTGTTTCCAACAGGATATGCTGTCCTAAAGCAGTCCAGGAAAAAATGGGCAGAGAGCTAATTTCACTGTAACCCCTAAGAGCAATGGACAGCACATGACCTTTCTGCTTTACACTGATTGCCAGTTTATTTTTGAAGAGGTAAAAAATGGACAAGCTGCTTCTAGATGAGTTACTTCTTCCAAGTGATTGGGCCCAAGTTATTGAAGGCTTTAAAGACAATAAAGACATAAACCACTTGGGCTGGTTAACTTGAAATATCTTCTTCAGGACGGCTGTGCCCTCCACAGCTCAGTGAAGCTTTCAAAGTGCTTTGGATTTTATCTTAACGGCAGTATAGAAGCCAGGCCTGCTATAAAGCTGCATCAGTTCAGCAGAATTTGCTTCCTTGATAAGAGGCCTAATTTAGCTTTGTTTTTGTTTTTTAATGGTCTTGAGACAGTCTCTTGGGCAGGCAGAAGTGTAATAATTAATAATTTAAAATTTATTTTTAATACTGTATTCTTAGGCTTAGTAATCATTTTTCCATTGTCAACCACTGAAGGAATCAGCATTAGATTTATTTTACCTTAGATTTAGTTGAGCAGCAAGCAGCCTGACTACTCTCTTTTAAGGGACGTGATATTATTCAAAGTACAGAAGAAAAGTAAGAAGCAATAAATAGAAGAAATTAAAGACAAGGGATCAAAGAAAAGGAAATCTAACTAAATCTTTTACACCCACATCATTCCTTTCTATCCTTGCAAAACATCCTCATTTCCATCACACGGAATTCCATGCATCAATTCACCCACTGCATTTGTTATTCAAATTTATTTCCCTCTTTTATCAACCCCATCCAACCATGACTTCTCAGTTTTCTTTCTTCTTTCAACCCTTTCATTCTTAATGTAATTATTGCGTGATTTGATCTTCATTAATTCTCTGCATATTCTATGTATATAATCAAACAACCTCAATGTACTTCTTTCATCCTAGTTGCTAACTTCTGGATTCATATTAAGTCAGCACCCTTTAATTCTGAACCCTCTCTCTTCTTGTTTCATTAAACACATTCTAAACTATCCCATTCCCACTGTATTCAACATGCTGCTATGCTTCTTCTAACATATCCAACTCTCAGATTCATACAATAAAGAGTGTATAAACATCTTTATACATAGCCCTTTTTGTTTCTTTTGACAAAGATTTATTCCTCACAAAAGAACAATGTGCTACCCATTATCTTTCTATCCAAATTTGCACCTACAACTTTAATAAATTATTTTAAAATTTGTCCTTTGATTTTTCCATCTTTCATAAACTGTCTACCAAAATGCCCACCTTAATCATTTCTTCCCCTTTTTGGGTACGTACTGTATGTATAACTTCCTACTGTTCACATTACGTGTTTATTTAAATTTTGTATTTTCTCTGTCAATCCAATTACTTTGAGGTTTGATGCATTGGTTTTTATACCCATGCTCCTCATTGCAATATGAAATCCAATCTAATATTCACTGCAAATAATTCAGATCCTCAACCAACAAAGCACCTTCTGCATACACAGGTCTGCACGTATTTATAACTCCAATCAATATACCTCTGTTGTTAACATAGTAATTTTGTCTTATTTCACATCCTTTTATTCCCATAAAAACTTATACATTATAGCTGTCCTATCACTTTCATTTCAATAAGCATATTGTAACTTACTTTCTTTCCCATCTTTTTCAGCAACATGTCAAAGAGCAAAAATCTACTCTGCATGCCCCCTGCTGAGTAAAAAGTCATATTGCACTTCTGAGATTTTGCTCTTTATCATCCCATATATTTTTTTTTGATGAGAATTCTGCTGAACACTTCCCAGACACACTTAACAGACTAATCTCCATTTATCTTTGCTACTTTTTCTTTCTATAAGTGAACAATAATATTCTTACAATCATCAGGCAAAGATGTGGTCTTCACAAGTTAAACAAATTGTGTAGCTATTCCACAAGCAAACCACCTCCATATTTGTATAGTTCTCTGGTTATATCATCTGCACTGACTGTCTGACCAATTTTGAATGTTCTCATTTAAGCATTTATAGCTTTACATTAATTTTTTTTCTTAAATACCTGAATCTAGACTGAGTCTAGATCAGGGGTGTCAAATTCGATTGCATTGAGGGCTGCATCAGTGTTGTATTTGACCTCGGGGGGCTGGGGTGGGCATGGTCAGAGTGGGCATGGCCAGCTCAATGTCACTCGTGTTGGGACACCTGTGATGGCCCGAGCACTCTGCCAGAGAAAACGGGCTTTTGAGCTTCCTTGTTGGCTGCAACAGCCTCCTGCACCCCTCTGCCAGTGAAACGGAGCTCAGGAAAACAGAGGCAGAGGTACTGCGGGCCAGTCCTCTGCTGTTTCCACAGTGGCCCCACCGGCCAGATCTAAGCACCCCATGGGCCAGATCCGACCCACAGGCCTTGAGTTTGACACCCCTAGTCTACATGTTCTACTTCTTTCAGAGCTCTCTGTTGTTACAATCCCACCATATTCTTAACAGCCTTCTTGGGGAAGAAGGAGAGGTTAAAAATAGGGCTATAACTCCAACTGTGTTGGATATAGTATTTTTTCTTTAAGTGAGCATAGACTAAGATTCAAGTTGTTGGAATTTTCCTCTTTTACAAGGTGGGGTCAAATAAGGCCTGGATCAAGCCTTTATTTTTTTCTTCCTTGTCTGCTTTTACTAGCCAAAATGGATAGGGATCAAATTCACAAGCAGCAGAGCTCACATTACAGAATATTCTGTCTAGTTCCTCAATATCCACAAGCTCACAACCCAAGCAACAGTACCAGGCATTTTGTCTCCCCATGTAGAATGAATATCAGCAAATTTATTCATTAAACATTTGATCAAACAATCACATACTGCACTTGATTGGTCTTCTGCCTCACCTTCTCCTTCTGGCCCATTTTCTACTCTTACTACATTAGCTGGAATCCAGTAAAGGTGAAGAAGATCTCCTCACCATCCTTATCATTCCCTTAGCATCTGTCCCACTCAAATATGTCATGAAAATAATGACATAGGCAGTGTGATTTCACAATGCAAATTCTGTCGCTTACTTCTGTCACTTGTGCAAGCACAAAGATTAGTTTACATTCTAACATACATTGTGCCATTTGCTTTCTTATCCCACTATGGGAACTTTTGTTGTAAATTATACTATGTAAATTGACTCTATTTTTACCAGAGATGTTTGATCCCTGAATCATTTACAGAGATCCTATTTACATAATGGGGCAGGACATACTATAACAAGATTTGGTTTACTTTTACCTGGTACTATGCTTAAGTCTCTTGATTAATGCTATAGAAGTGGAAACCTACACAAACTATTTCAAACATCTAGCATGGCTGATGCCCAAATTGAAACATGTAAGTTTGTTCTGGATTTGGAACAAAATGAGCCTTGGAATATTGACTTTGCCCCTCTGAGAGCTGTTAACATAGAAGAGGAAAATAAAAATGTTGCACACCAGTCCTGACCTATTCATCCAGTGAAATCATTCTGAGGTTCCTTTTTGCTTGTTTTACCTCCAGCTAAAACCTGGAACAATAACAAAAACGCTCTGGACTTACAGCAACAAGAACCAATCTGGAACATCATCTTTTCTCTTGGAAAAGGGAATCTTTGCTAGTGAGTATATTAGACTGGGAAATTAAAATCAGAAAACATGTTGCAATGACAAAATTAATACTACTACATATCTATAACAGAAGCTTAATTAATTTGCGACAGGAAATTGTATATACAACACAATATACAGAAAGACAGATTTAGACATTTGAAATATGGTTTTAAAGAAATAATTAGAAACCAACAACAATAATTAATGTTCAATGTAAAGCCAAAATATGCAAATTGTGATTAGTAAAAAATAACTAGATTAACCTAGTAATAATTCATTTGTTCCATTATCTTTTATATTCTATTATTTAGGGATAATATTCTATTATTCATATTCTATTATTTAAGAATAACATATTTTTAAAATGTTCTGGGTTTTGTTTCTGCTGAATAGAAATATTTACAAAACAGATTTTAGTTTTGGGATAAAAACAAAACACATTTTCCATTTTGTGTAGCTAGTCTTAGCTAACAGCAAACATATATTAGCATGATATGCAAATACATTCTCGGTGCTGGAATCCAATTAATTAAGCTTGATGACACTGCCAGGGACAATGATCTTACAGGTATATCTGCTATGTGTGTAACGGATGGTATTTCTACTATCACAGTAAATGAAAATGGCTACTCAGCAAGTTGGACTCTTTCATACTCATACTTTATAGTCTGTAGTCACCACATCTAATCTATAAGTACTTGTATTACAGTGCACCAAAACTTAAAATTACAACTATCATTAGTACTAACATACTTACAAAGGAATAATAGCATTCTAAATTATCTGTAGATAACGTCTACTCAGAACTATGCATTTACACCCTATACTCTTGTATGAAGGATCAGTCCAGGAAAACTTGTGATGAAAATCTGATAACAGTGGAAATTCTAATATTGCAGCACTAGACAAAGGTTCTGAGCAACAACATAGCCAATGTTGCCTGGCCATGGGAGATTATTTGTGGAGGGGTCTTACACAATATTCAAAGATGAATAGAACTTTATTTTTTTAAAGTATGCAGTAGACTACTTCACATAATAAATTTATTTTTTCCCAAAGTTCTAAGAAAAAGGGGGAAATCTTGACTGTTTTCCAAGTCTTAACAAAAATGTTTATTTACACTGAAATCTTAAACAAATAAAGCCATATTTAGCTCCAGGCAGGGTTTCAGGAAATCTGTTGTCCCTTATGCTGTTGAAACCTTTGATTATTTTATTAATAATTTCCCTTCATACACTGATTCAGCAGATAAGGCTCTGTTTTTTTCTAGTTTGATTTCTGTTTTTCTACAGAAGTCATAAATATTGCAATACATACTAAAAAACCCAAAAATGCAAAGCTATTTTAAAATATCTGCATTGAACTGTATCCATTCTGCAAACATGCAATATGTTGCCATTTTTTTGGATACCATTGACCTCAGATTACAAAGTATGAGTATGAAAGATTCCAAGTTGCAGAGAGTAACCATTTTATTTACTGCTCTAGTAGAAATGTCAAATAGAACTTCATTTTATTTCAGAGGAAAGCTAAAAAGATTGTAAAAGATCCTCAAGACTGCAGTTTATAAATACAGGAAGAAATAGCAGGTTCATTCTGTGCCCTTTATTTTGAAGAGTATTTGTTTCGATATAGAAAGTATAATCAAAGGACTTCCATTTATATTTTATAAGTGAATAGTGCATTTCACTTTCACACTGCCTGAAACTCATTTTATTTCATAATCCATGAATCTGAGGGGCTCACGTCTTTAATTCAAATTAGTCTATACTGAGAGGATCTATGAGTTCTGTCATATAAGGACATATTACATACTAATGTCACATATTAGGACTGATATACTATCATCATCATGTAGTCCTTAGTGCTTTTTTTGCGTCTTTAAGTCAGTCTTACCTTTTGGTGACTGTCTTGATTAATCCCTGAAATTTTGGGGGCAAGGTTTCCTTGGTAGTGGCTTGCTCTTGCCTCCTTCCTAGGGTTGAGACAGAGAGTGACTACCCAATGTCACCCAGCTGGCTTCGTGCCACAAGTGGATCTAGAACTCCCAATCTCCTGGTTTCTAGCCTGGAACTTTAATGACTGCACCAAACTGGTTCTCCACTTGTGCTTTGGAGAGGTATAGAGGTAATGAATGTCTATTTTTAAACATTTAAACACTTATCTTATAAAAAGCAGTAGCTGAACTTATGAACACATTATCTTTATATCAACAGGTTCTTCAAATTTTGGTTTCCTAAAAAAGATTTCATTAGTTCATAAGCATGTTTGCTACAAACTTTAATCAAACATCACTTTGCCCTTCAGATGTGCATGGACTTTTGCACTCATAGTCTAATCATGCCTTTTCAAGGCACCTTGTAAAGAAATTAAATGAAGGGTTCTTGAGCTCAGCTTCACAAACAAGATCTAGGATGAATCAGAACATGTACAGTTTATTCAGGAAAAAAAAGTAGCTGATACACTGACGGGGTATAATTCCTAAATAAATCTGATGTAAGTTCCCCTACTACAACTATAAAGAATATTGGGAAGCTTTGGATTTGTCACCATGTATCACTAATCTATTTTGCAAGGTTGTTATAAAATTAGAATATAAAATGTTTACATTTATATTTCTTTTTGAGCCTTGTTATTTTGTAATCTTCTTTATGTGAAAGGGAAAGGGGAGGAAGTTATGTTCCATGAGCTTTGCCTTACATCCATTCATTCAGTGGCCAGTGGAAAAATGAGTATGTGATTGGCCCGCAAAGTTTTGGCCATTACAGCACCCTCCCTTGGCCTCCCTCAACTCATGTGTATCCTGCACTAGGCCTCTTAAGTCTTCCCATATCCCTTCCCTGCTCCTTATGTTGAGTTCCTTATTTATGTCCAAACTCTTTGGCAATTAAGCATGGTATGAATATATATATATATGGAAATTAGAGCAATAATTCTATTAAATCAGCCACCATGACAGGTCCTACTATAGGACAGTGGGGCATCTTGTATTTTTCTTAACAAGCAGCTTGGAAATAAATTAAGGGGAGGCTTAATTGGTAGTTGATAGTATCCTTTATTTTTTTTCAGAGCTGGTAACTTAATAAATTTCATGGGCTTTTTTGTTTAGCTGTTCTATTATTTCATTGAAATTCTTTCTTTCTGATGTTCCTTTATCTATTTCTGTTCTTCATTAAAAAAAAACAACAACCTTCTCTTATTTCTCCAGTTCAACTTGTGTGGTATTTTTATTTTTCCCCCTACATCCAGGATTAATAAAGACTGAACTTATTCCTTCTCTCTCCTCATTTATACTGAATTTTTTATTACTGACACATTATTTTCATTAGTATCCTTTATTTGCCTATTTAGAAATAAAGCCCAGAGGGGGGAAAGATACAGCATTACTATACACAAGAGATAATATATACTGGTATAAAAAAAATTTAGATGTCCAAAACAATTTCAATTGTATCATTAATATAATACTGCTATATGTTACCTCCAGACTTTTTCATTCAGGTTTTATTGCTTAACAGTTCTCTTCAAATTACATTTGTATTATTTGTAATATTCCAGTCCCATCCATGAAAATACAGTTTGATTTCTATCGTCTTTCTGTCTAAAGATAAATGTAATTGACTTGTGCTTGTAAGATCACAGTGGTAGATATATGGGGCCAGGCTCTACCTGTAGGCCAAGTGTGATAATTCCTGCAGTTATCTCACAAAGGGTGACTATGGGGAGTTGGTGCAAGCATACACCTGGCCGAGTTCTCTAAAGTGGGTTCTACTCTTCGGGCAAGAAGAGGCACCCTCATCGATAGTACTGATAGAAAGAGGTTTACTTGCTAAACCAGTCAGTACCTGTTTGTAGAATGGGGAAGGGTGTCTTTGTGTCAGATTAGCCCTGGCAGCATTTACCCACTTGGAGAAGTTCCTATTGTTTCTCTAGATTTTTTTCAGTGGATGTTAGATGGAAATGTGATGAAATGGATATGAGCTCCACTATAATTATCTGCTTGATATTATCAGCTTCCATAATTTGTATACTACTCTAGGCCTGAATTAATTTGTAATAAACATTAACTCTTCTTATAAGCTAAATTAACTTTATATTTTAAAAGTGTATACTTAGCTCTATGTATACACACACACACACGCAAAGCAACCATTTGCAAGGAGTGGACTACCTGCAGCCTTCATTTCTTCAATTATTCAAAAGTGGCTATTCCGTATTTTTCCATTTTGAAGTTGAAAACAGCAGTTAAAACCCACAAATAGACCATTCAGATTAAAAAATAAATAAAAGAAAGGTCTAAATCTCTTTGGAGGAAGAGTTTAAAAGAAACCTGTGGCACCCACATAGGTACTGTGGTCACATCCATTTATGGACCTCGGGCTCTAAAAAGGTATCTTCTTCCTGCAAAGAAGAGACCTATGTTTTCTTCCAGTGTGTACAGATAGTCCTCAAACATATGACCACAATTGACCCAAAGTTTATGTGGCTAAGTGAGAAATTCATTAAGTGAATTTTGCCCCATTTTATGACTTTTCTTGCCACGTTTGTTAAGTGAATCACTGCAATTGTTAAATTAGTAACGCCATTATTAAGTGAAACTGGCTTCCCCACTGACTTTGCCTGACAGCAAAAGGTGATCACATGAGGTCAGGACACCGCAACTGTCATAAATGTGAATCAGTTGTCAAGCATCTGAATATGAATCATGTCACCATGGGGATGCTGCAACAGTCAGAAGTGTGAAAAATGATCATAAGATACTTTTTTCAGTGCCCTTGTAACTTCGAATGGTCACCAACTGAATTGTTCTAAGTCGAGGACTACCTGTATTATGAACCTGCTTCAAAATAGGAAAAAAAACATTTTTTTTACTCATTTAACCCATGGTGATGTAATCCATTTCAGGTTATTTGTGATTCAACTAATATACCAGTTATATTTATAACACAATTTCTAATGTGCTTCATGCTTCCTTTAGATTATATTTACAAATTTACTAAGGTAAAGATCAGAATAAATTTAAAATCTATTGCATTCTTTCCTCCCACTTCCGGTGGGGAACCAATTATATTTCCATGGTTAGATTTACAAAGAACTGTAATATTGCAGATGATGCTTGAACTTTACCATGGATTACAGGATTACATAGAAAGACCATTCCACTAATTATCAAGCAAAATACATGAAATACGGGCTTCTTAAAGTAGAGAAGAAATAGTAAAGTAAATGCTATTACCTAGAAATTGCAGATTGATTATTGTGATTCAACACTGCCCAGAAAGCCCCAGGAATTTGCTCATACAAGAAACACTTTTCTGCCCTCAAATTCATTATTCTGACCTCCTTGCCTTGGAACACCAAGCTAGCAAAAGCATGTCTCTGTGAACATTAAGAGTTTTTGCACATTTCTCAGCTGCATGCAGATAGCTGAGTTATGACTATTAGCACTATTGATCACTCGACTTAGAGATCAGGATTGTTGGTAGCTTCCCCACAGTCTTTTTACTAGCCTTCTTAGCTTTGATTCTGCTTGCCAGCTATGGGGAAGGTCAATTATATCCACTCTTTCAACTAACAGATTATGAGGAAGGGGAGGATGCTTTAGTTTTTGACAATAGTAGAACCTAAAAGTAGCAAGAGATACGAAGATAAAACATATCCCACTCACAGGAGTTTTGTAAGCAGCCCTTGTTGAGTGTTTATTTATAGATTGGAGCCAACAGGTTTGCCCTTTGATATTATATTAAGACCGTGCAAATAAGATATCTGTGAAATATTGCAATGGGTAATGTGCTGCAGGTTGCATAAGCAATAATTCCCATCTTGGGAAAAATGGGTCCTATTCACCTTTGCCTATTGTAAATTGAACTATGCTATTTTTAATAATTAGCCCAAGATGAGACATAAGTATGTATTAATTACCAATGGTATAATAAAACAACTGATATTTATACGTAGGAAAGAGAATATGCTTGGAATCATTTTAAAGCAAACAGCATCACATTGAAGGCTAGTGGAAAAAAGAATAATGTACAATCTTTCTTCCTTTATCCATTTGAGAGATTCCATTGGAGGCAACTTTTAACACAGATAGCTGAATCACTCTATCTGCATCTCTCTATTCGATCTGCTATCAGTATTTGCCAGTCATTGGTCATTGGCTAAAAGTTTAATATATATTCAGTGGGGAAACAGGGACAGCAAATGAAGCTTCAGAGGGAATCTGACCCACCAGCTTTAACAATCGCTATTCTATTTCAGAAGGGAGAGCCTTATACGATTTTATTACAAATATTGGCACTGAAATAGGCAAAGAGCATCTAGACAAAAATCTCACATAAATCAAGAAGGAGAAGAGAACAATGTACAGAATGAAAATTTCATTGACCTGATTTGTTAGAGATGTTGGCCGGGGCCGGCGTAGCAGAGCCGTTCATGTTAGCCATTGCGCTGTTCTTGGAAGCACTTGCTTTGGGTCTAGTTTTCGTTGCTTCTAGTGCTTTGACCTTCTTGGCATGTTTACTTCCTTTGTAGTGGGCCTCAGCCTGGCTCTACAAAGGAGAACAAATCAGGCTCAACATTCATACTTGATATCACTCACAGATGAGAAGGTGGAAAAAGAAAAGTTATACAACTTCCAGTAAGAGGCACTACATTCTTTTGCCTAAGAAAAGTTAGTAGTGCTTCATTATTAATATTGTTCCAGGATTCCACAAACACTTTTTGGACTTTAACTGAGATCTTACTGAAGAATATGTATTTTCATGGATTACAGAAAAAAGATCTACCTCCTTATTAGTTTTTGACCTATACTCCACTACAATTTTAACCCATTGCAGAAAGTTAAATGAAAATAGATTTGGAAATTAGATATTTATCTGACTATTTTAAGGGCCCAATTTTACCCACAATTAGAATACAATTCTCTTGAAACCACTATGAGTTTGCATGAGATTATATAGCCTACTTATTTGTATCAGATTGTAAGAAAACACACTTGCTTGTTTATGGTGGTCTGCTTCTATTACTAGTCCTGTACAGTACAGTTTTTATTTTATTTAAAGATAGGTATCCTGTCCCATGTGCAAAATCACACTAGCTACTGATATTACTTATTTTTATTTTTTTGAAAACATGGAGGCATAAAGCCTTTTTTCTATTATATAAACAATCCAGCAAATATTATTACAAAATACTGAGTAGTCTAGTGGCACTTTAAGAACTAGTGGCACTTTAAGAACTATATATTTCAAGGATGGTTTTGGCAAATGATTCTTATTAAAGAGTCTTTATAATATTTGCTTGCTAGAAAGTCAGCCTTACTAAACTCAGAGGAATTTCTTTTTGGATAAACAAATTTAGTATTACTAGTTCTTAAACTCCAATTGATTAAGCAGTTCCATCCTTCTTTGTATGATATTAATAAAATTGTTAACCTTGCAATAGTTTTAACAATCTTTATTGTGGTCCATATTTTGGTGATAGATTATTATGTGTTTGCATGTACACATACAAAGTTTTAACTTTATTTTCTGTGCAGTTTTACATAGAGAATATGACTGGCCTCATAGAAATACAGTGTTTACTTTTTTAAATGTGTTTGGTGTTATTTGCTTCTTATTCTAACTGCTGAATCTTAATGGATGTTTTACTTGCACTGATTCTGAGGATAAGTTATTTACATATCGCAAGGATTGTTACTGAGCACAGATGTATACAGTACGTGCATCTTCCTTTTCATTCCATCTGTTTGACTTACACCCAGGTGGCCATATTACATGAGATCCTAGAGTGGCTGTTCTGTGGCACCTACTTGCACTCAGACTAATTCAGTCACCTTCTATAGCAATATAGTGTTAAAAAGCACCCTGAAGATTTGGAGTTTAACAGAGGTGCTGAGAAAAGCTTGCATGCTTGGGTTAATGGCTGGCTTTCAATTTAACACAAGCAGTCAAAAGGCTGTATTCCTAATGCATGTCAGCCATGGCATTATTCTTAGCAGCAGACTGCATGATACAACAAATATCTTGTGTACTGTATTTCTATATGTGTGCCACCAAAGTCTGGCCATAATAGGTATGATATTTTTTTCTTTCAACTGCCATACTGAGGAAGAATTACTGAAATGAAATTGTGCTAGAGTATTATACACAGTACTTATATATTATATATTGCACTTGTAATTCTGTTCAGAGCCTTAATTTTCAGAGGCAGTCTATCTCAGCATAACAGAAACACGCCTTTGTCTTTTGCTAAAAATTAGGCTGATGTTATTTTAGATGGGAAAGGATGAAAAAGAAATGTCTGATATGAAAGAGATTGGACTGCCATTTGTCAGAAATGGTGTAGGGTCTTCTGCTTGGTAAGGGTGGAGGATTGGACTAAATGATCTACAAGATCCTTTCCAACTCCGTTAATCTGTTAATTATAATTACTATAAAGCTATATACAATTTTCTGTTCTTCAAGAAGCAGTGGACATGTAAGAGCAATAATAAAGTTGTCTATCTCTGCAATAGCAAGCTAACTATTTGTTGACCAAGAATAGCTATGAAATCCTGAATTGATAATAAAAATTACACTGAAGATGCTTCCAGACACTACTTTTATTATGCAATCATCCTGCATTGTTCATTAAATTACATAAGATATTCACTCAGACAACTCTATCTTCCATTGGAATCAATTCCACATTTCTCTAACATGTTTTTCATTGTTTTATTTCTATTAAGGAGAAAACAGAGTTGCTGCACATCCTTTGAGTGGTAGCTATAGGAACCATTTGTCTGGAAGCTCTTCTAACTTGTCCCTCAGGCCCAGCTATTCTTTTTTTAAAAAAAATCCTGCCATCACATTTCTGGGCACTGTTATTGCTTTTAGCTTTCTAAAGTAAAAAAAAAAAGACTATGTGCTCTATGAATAGCATATGTAAACCAACTGTGTCAATAGATATATCAGCAAAGGAAGAGAGGAGATGGGGGTAGACCACTCTAAAACTATTTTCTCTCAAGAATTTTATAAAAATGAAAGCAGAAATCAAAATGTCCCCGAGTGCCTCTTTTAACAAAATATTTTTCCATTACTTCCTTTTCAAATGTCAAGGGCAACTCATATGAAATAAATTGGAGTTCCCCTGGTTCGTTCATTTCCTATAAGGAGAGCAGGGCAATATAGCATTATTAAAGGTGGTTTCAGAGCCACATGGAATGCAATCTGAACTCTCCACTAATCAGTCAACAGTGGCCTGGGTCATTTTCCATTTAACCAGATCTGCTTATACAAATCCTTGCCCTTGATGCTGAAACCTCACTCATAACATAGAGTCAACAGCAACAGTGTCAACTGATTACTGTATGAATTTGAAGCCATGTCTGTTTATACCCATGGACTCTATTCTTCTGTTCATTACCCAGTGTTTTCTTGTCCGTAGTTTTTCCAAATGGAGAGGTCCATTAATCATTAATCAAAAGATGTGGAATGAATTATTCTATGTTTTATTTCTGAGGAAAAAAAATGATTGAAGAAGTGATAGACAGGAGGACTACAAAAGAAACTTCTGAACCCCTTGTTTTGAGGTATTCCTGGTTTCTACAATCCTATCTCTAGAGATGATGCAACTTAAGGAGACATGGCTTTTCAAAAGTTAAGTGTTGAGATTCTCTGAATGGAGCTACTCATTAGATTTAGAGCATATGGATGGGTAGTGTAAACCACGCCTCTTTCAGTGTTTTCACGGTAATTTCATTCATAGAATAGCTTGCTCGACTAAAAAGATCCAAGGGCAGAATTAAAAACTGCAACATGACAAGCAGATGAACCTAAGACAAAGGGTTACTCCATGCAGAGATCACATCAAAAGCCTTTCTACTAATAGTTGCAATGAGTGCAATATAAATATTAAGCTACTGCTGGCTTTGCTTCACTTAATTCAATCCTCATTTATTGTACGTGGAATCTGTTCAAAGGACTCAAGCCCAAACAGATTGAAAGCTAATTATAACCTCATTTACATAAAGACGTAGTGCAGTCCTATCCAAGATTACTTATAAACAATTCTATTAAATTTATTTGGGTTCTTTCCAAAATAAGTATTTGTATAAATTGTTCTAGACACCCAACTGATAGACTCTTCAGTGCTAATAATTTTCAAAAGGATAAGAAAATCTATATTATTATCTTGAAAATGGAAACTATCATCAGTCATATTGTCAAAACATTAAAAACTCACAGAAATTTTTAGAAAATGGAATATAGAGATCAATCATTATTGTTGAAAATTGTATATTACTATCTACATACTATCTATTACATAAGAAGTACTGCTTCTTAGCTATTATGGTATGGTCCCTCACAGTGACTAGTAAATTCAAACGTTAGCTTCTCTTTTATCCCCCCCTCCCTTTTTGTAATCCTTCTGTACAGATGGTCCTTGACTTATGACCACAGTGGAGACCAAATGTCTGCCACTAAGTTATGAGGTCATTAAGTGAGTGGTGGCCAGTTTTGTTAAGCAAATCCAGCTTCCCCCATTGATTTTGCTTGTCAGAAGCCACTGGGAAGGTTGCGAATGGTGATCATGTGATCCTGATCATGCTGCCACTTTAGTTATATTCTCTATTTTCCTTTCCATTCCTCCAAGCAATCATATAATATTTGTGGCCCCCTGAAAATGTACAATGATCATATATTGGGTATTCTATAGATCAGGGGTCAGGGAACTTTTTTACCTCTTACCCCCCAAAAAATTTATAAACGCAGACGTTACCCCCTTGATTTGAAAGTAAGGAAATCATACATCCAATAACATTTTGAATTCAAATACTGTATTTAAAATTACTTTGAAAGCTTCAACTTATTTGAAAACTTCAGGTTTTGGAGAAATGATGTTGCTTCATCTTGGATACGAGATCATCAATATTGGGACATTTTGATGTCAGAGCAATATGGATACAGTCTTCCGGGTCCAATCGATTTCTTGTCTTTGTTTTTATGTTCGTAAGAGTGGAAAATCCTTGTTCGCAAAGGTAGGTTGTTGCAAAAGGCAGCAACTTTTTGAATGCTTCCTCATGTGCAATTTTGAAGGCCTTTGCAGGTGTTGACATCCAAAAATGTGAAAGATCTGCTTTGTTTTCAAATGCAATCTGTGCTTCATTACTGCATCGAAGCTCAAGAAGTGACTCTGCCAACCCTTGAGGCTCTTCTGGTACAGCACAAATTTCACATTTAAAGGGGTCTACAATCCAACTGACAGCATGTGAATCAAGATCTGGAAAGTAATCAGAGAACCGCTCTTTGAGTTTAGTAAGATGCCTTATAACTGTATCCTTGATGTCTTCAAAAGTAATATTTTCACAATCTTCCAAGAACAAAGCTAACGTTGAAAAGGTAGCTATCTTTTTCTGTTCAACTTTTTGCCTCCAATATGAAAGCTTTGATCCAAATGCAGAAATCTTTTCTCTGGCTGAAATTATATTTATGTTTTTTCCTTGCAATTCTTTGTTCAATACATTAACATGCTCAAACATATCTGCTAAATATGCAAGATGTGCAACCCACAAGGGGTTTGTAAACTTCTCTGCAAGAACATGCTTTTTCTCAACCATAAAACTTTCAAGTTCAGTTTTGAGAGCCCACACTCGGTTCAGAACATTTCCACGTGAGAGCCACCTCACTTCAGTATGATAAAGTAGGTCTGTATATTCAGCATCACCAGCTTTACATAATTCACGAAATAATCGCGTGTTTAGTGCATGTCCTTTGACAACATTGACAATCTTCATAACATCATGCATGACGGCCTCTAATGTAGGTTCCAAATGTTTCACAAGCAGAGCCTGGCGATGGATAATACAGTGGTTTACTTCAACTTTTGGGTTCTCTCTCTCACAAAAGCCACAAAACCATTAACATGACCCAACATAGCTGGAGCTCCATCAACAGACACAGCAAGGCAGTCTTCCCACTTTAAATTGACGTCATTAAAGTATTCATTAACTTTATTGAAGATATCAATTCCACGAGATCGCAAGTCAAGAGGAGAACAAAACAACAATTCCTCTTCAATTAAATGTAAACCTTTGTAGCGGATATATACCATCAGCTGAGAATTACTACTAACATCCGTAGTCTCATCTAGCTGAATAGCAAAGTATTTACTCTCTTTTACTGAGGAAATAACTTGTTGCCTCACATTTTTGCTAAAATAGAAACTCTTTCTTTAACAACTCTTGCAGACAAGGGCACACAATTTAGTTTCTTGGCTTCATTCTGACCACACATAATCTCTGCCATTTTCAAAGCTGCTGGTTTAACCAAATCCTCACCAATAGTATAAGGTTTTTTGTTTCGGGCAATCAACCAGGCCACTTCAAAGCTAGCCTTGGATGCTGAACATTGACTGAATGTACCTCTAAAGCTGCTGTCCAATCTTTGTCTTTTGACAGACATTTCCAAATTGACAAAATATTCCCGTGGTTTTGAAGCCAGATGTGGGTGCAAATTATCCAAGTGTTTCTTCAATTGACTCTTTTTCAAAGATTCTGCAGTCAGTACTTTCAAACAAACAACACACTGTGGTTTCATTATTCCTTTGTCGTCAATTTGGGTAAACCCATAATCAAGGAATTCTTCCTGGTATATTCTTTTTCTAATTGATGTCATCTGAAGGGTGAAAAAGACAATGATTGGAAAAGTTGTAACCCTGACTGACAGGCTGTGTACCGAATTAGCAGGATGCACCAAATTTAATAAAGATGTGCATTATTTTTACTGGAACATATTGCACACCAGCCATGGGGTGGTATATAATAAAGGCAGTTTCTGTGCACTGAACATAACGCGTGCACACACACACAGCTTTACAGCTGTGTAAAATGCAGCTGCAGCTGCTGAAGATCAAAGCCCCGGATTTGGCAAGTGTGTGTGTGATGTCGTGCTCCTCTCAAGGAAAAGAAACGGGGCAGAAAGAGAGAAAGGAAAGCCTCCAAGCCAAAACTGCTCCGGGTGCCATCCTGTCCCTGAGTCACTCCAGGAGAGTCCCTGAAAGAAGACGAGGTAGCTGGCCCAGTCACCTTTCCCTGGCCGCGGCGTGGTTTTGAGGCCAGCAAATGAAAGTTTGCGGAGACTTTGAAACTGCAGCTCTGACTCCACAAGGGAAGATGGTTGCACAAGATCTGTCGTCCCCCCCCACACACACACACACCCGCCGCCTTCCCCCCTGTATCCAGCTGAGTCAAGGCTGGCCACCAGTTCGCACTCGCACCAAGCGGAGCTGCCACCCCTGACTCCTCCGCGAAGGCACGCACGCGCGCGCACGCAAGTCGGAGACCGCTGGTCTTGCGAAGGGAAGCCAAGGCAGCGTCAGAAAAATGACGCCCCCCCCTCCCGGCCTCTCCCCCTCCCCGGCCACCTCAGGCTGCTGACACATAATTTGGAGGTCGAGGCGGGAGGAGGTGCCCTCCCCCCCCCCGCGGCTGGGAAGAAGGCGGGATAGCTCGCTCCAGGGAATGAAATGTCACCAGGCTTCCCGAGGGCTTCTGGGAATTTTCTCGGGGCCAAGGCGGCAGTTGCAGGTGCCTCTTCGCTTCCTGTGTGCCTGGCAGTGATGAGAGGCTTCGGGGAGGGAGCCGGGCTGGCTGGCTAGTTGGCAGGCAGGCAGGGCCTGGGGGCGAGGAAGCGGGAAGGGAGGATGATATTTGGGAGCCACGGTGACACAAACTGCGCGCGAAAAGCGTGCGGTCATCGCAGCGCGGGGGAAAGCGTCCCTTTTCCCAAAATGCTCTGCCCTATGCCAGAAGCTCGCCTTCCCCTAAAAAACGGGCGGCGCGGCTCTTGCAGAATCTAGCCTGGAGTCATTTCCGACCCAAGAAACAAGGGTGGGGTGGAGGGGATAAATTTGCCTCAAGCGTGTTTTAATAATTGCTGCTATGCCGATAGTTCCGCCATTCGCCAGCGCAACCTCCTCATTACCCCCAGATTTTCACTTTTACCCCATTTGGGGTAATTTACCCCTGTTCCCCGACCACTGCTATAGATGAACATATTTTCTTAATTTTGTGTATTTTACTGCAAGTACAATATGCAACTGGGTCATTTCTAAATTTTGAAAATGTAAAGGCATGTTTTTTGATGGACAAAAATTCTTTAAAATGATTTTCAATGGAGCATAAGGAGCTTAACTACAATTATTCTGAGATCATATGACTTTTAATTATTTTTTATTGGCCTCCTGAAATAAATCACTGTTTCTTTTAAAGGTAATCCTCATTTAGTGACCACCATTGGTACTGGAAACTCAGTCTTTAAGCTGAGCAGTCATTCAGTGAAACTGCAACTGAGCATATAATCTTACTTCAGCTTTCCTTTGCTTTATAGACCTGTGAAGATTGTAAATACAAAGACTGGTCACAAAGTTACTTTTTAATCATTGTCATAACTGCAAATGATTACTAAACAAGGTAATAGGATATGTACAGATTTTGTTCAGGTGTGATGGCTCAGCAGTTAAAGACGCTGAGCTTGTCAGCTGGACAATTGACAGTGCAGGTTCAAGACTCCAGCTCCTTGCAACTTGTGAGCTCCCATTACTTGCCCCAGCTCCTACCCACTTTGCAGTTCAAAAGCATGCAAATGCAAGTAGATGAATAGGTACCACTTAGGATTAGCAACAGAAGGCATAAAAAGACAAAAAAATAGAAATAGAAATTGTAAAGAAAAGAAATATGTAAAGAAGTGCCTTTACCCTTTATCAAGAAAAATACAAATAATTTTAACAACTTAGCACCTTTTCTTATAACATAGATATCTTCTTCTTGTATCCCATCCATCAACAAATCCTATCAAACCATCATTTGTTATGCAGAAAACTGCTGCATAAAATTTTGTTCACTGAAAAAAAATATAATGGCCCGCATGAATAAAAATATGAAAAACAGACATAAGAGTTACCTTTTCTTGATTCTCACTTTGAGATGTTTCTTTGTACCCTAATGCAACTTACTATTTTTTTCACTACACGATTTCCTTTCCTTCATCGCACAATAAAACAACACAGAGCAAATGTTTTACTTACGGCTGATACAGAAATAGTGATATAGATTAGAATTGCTGTGCTTTTAGTAATACATTGCTCTGAAATCTAGTCCCACTATTCAATGATGGAATCTTAACAAATATTATTATGTATACAGCCTGGTGCTTGCCTTCCTCAGCTGTGACTAGGCTCAATAATGACATGCAAATTAGCCAATTCCCACCCACTACTCTTGAAATATGCACAACATAAAATATCTGCCCATTATCCCTTTGATTAATCTGCCCTTTTAGCTTCACTCTAAGGCTGAGAAAAAGAAACACACATTCACAACTGAAAAAAAAACCCTAATCAAAGCATGAAATTACGTACAGAAAATAATCTATTTTCATAGTTATATTTTAGATTTGCTCTTCATAAACAATAGCTATTTCTTTTCAAACTAGTTCATATGGAAAAATGAAAACCTCTCAACTGTAAAATTTTATTTAAAGCTGAGGCTGATCTAAATGAAAATATCATATCCAGAAAGCATCGCTGATTGGGTCATTGTAATAGATGATTTCTTGTTTTGGCTAACTATAAAAATGTAATGTACACATATGAAACACAGCAATCTGCAACTATTAGGGAGAGATTTGAATATGATTTAATCCAGTTTCATTTTTGGACTAAATGAATAGGCTTCTAGTAGACTATGTAATCAATCAATTAATCTAAACTACTGGCTAGATCTGAGTAGATAATTTTGTTATCCTCTACAGGGAAGAAAAATGCCAGAGAGTTGTAAAGAAGGCAATACAGCAAGGAGAAGATTAAACTATTGGTTAATATCTTTATTGAATGTTGTTCACAATGTTGTTCGCAATGTTGTTCACAATGATTCTAGCTGACAGACTGAAAATAATCTTGCAAGAATTTATTCATGAGAATCAATGTGGGTTTCCGCCCCCCTTAACTTAGTTAAAGGACAATATTACAAATGTGTTGGACATTTGGGAATATTTAGAGGAACTTAATATAAAACAAGTTGCTTTGATCTTCTTAGATGCAAAGAAAGCCTTTGCATTTGAATTGGGGTTTTTTGTTCAAGCTATAATGAAATAATTTTGTCATCTACAAACATTGATATTCTGATCATTAGATTCAAAACTTCCAAAGTAATGACAATACTGTGTATATATAAATTTGATCAATAAATAACAGAACTATTGCAACAATTTAGCAAATTTATTTAAAAGAATAACGTCAAACTTTTGTGCCAGAAGGGGCATTCTCCAGAAATCAGATTTAGAACCTATCAACTCCAGCCACCATGTCTAATAGTCAGAGATGCTTGAAGTTCCAACTGAATCAGTGAAGCATGATAGATTTCTTGCATCTGCTCAATATGGGAAGAAAATAAAACGAAGACTTCTGTGGACAACATAATTATTAACTGAGTACAGTATTTGCAGGACTATATTTTGAGGACAAACATCAAAAATGTTAGGAAAGAAATTCTGCATGCAGTTTGGTAGTTGTGTACTTATGTTGTAGGATCCAGTCTGGGTCAGTCACTGGGACCAGAGGTTTTGTCTTCCAAATTTTCAGACTCATGCTGGAGCCCATCTTCTCTCTAGCAGTATGTGTGCTGTTCTGTATGTGGCATTTATATGGTGCTTGTTGTCAGTGGCTGTTTTATATGATGTATTATTGGATGTATTTTATATGATGTATTATTGGATGTATCTTTTTATATATGCCAACCTTGTTTAAATGTTTAACATTACAAAAAAATTCACATAACCGCTATTAATTTGTGTATTTGTTTTGTTTGAGTACAAAAACTGGGTTTCCTTTCAGTGTATTAGGTCAATGTTTTCTTTCCTGAAGCTGTGAATCAACTTGTCTGAATTCCAAACCTAAAATGGATTTGAGGCTATTTGAATTCATTCAAGTGGCACCTCCTTTTTTGCTGGTGCTCCTGCTTGTGCATATACATGCACATAGAGAGAGCAGGAGGAATCTTCAAAGCAGCTATGTGAAGCCCAGAGATCATGACTACTTTAATACTTCGATAAGCATACTTCACTTCTGCCAGCACACTTTGCAAAACATCCCTTCCAAATTCTTTATGCAACCCTATGTCACGATATATATTTTCCAGCACATCCCCCTCCTATTAATTATTAACAGCTGAAATTGATTTATGGAAAAATAGCAGATTGAGTTCTCTGATAGATTCAAGTTATTAAACTGACTAGAAAATGGGCAAAGTGCAAAGACCTACAAATGTCCCTGCCGTTTGCTTCCACCAAACACTGATAGAAAGGGGAAAAAAAGCCTAGGGCTTTAAAAAGACTGGATGAAATGTACAGAAATTAAGAAAATTGGAAATCTGAATAGTGAACAAAAAGGCCCTTATTTAAAGAGTGCTAACTACAGTCTGGAAAAACACTTGGCCTTTTCTATGTTTCCTACTTTCACTGCAGTTATATGTCCCTTATGGTCAAATTTCAAACAAAGTGGAGATTTTGCTAAATGGCTTATTATGTGCCTATCAAGTAACACCTACATTCTGGAAAACAATCACCCCTATATGATGCCTCAGATGAAAGGGCTTCTGAGGAAGCGGCTGCTTTACTTTAGTGCATTTTCAGTGCAGCTCTTTTTACAATGCAAAACCAAATTTGGGGAGGTCATTAAAGCAGACTGCAATATGTGAATATCAGCAGTAATTCAATTCTGTTTGTCTCTCTTGAGGGGGAGCTGGTGACAGTCATTCTACCTGTGTGGGTTTTTTTTTGAGAGGGTGGGTATATTCTCCCATATTACAGAGAACTGAATCTTATGGAATCCTTCAAGGTTGCTGCGTGCAGGCCCATCCCGTCGTTTCCACAGATCAATCAGGCCCGCAGTATTATTATTTTTTTCAACTGACTAACTGGTGGGCTTCTGACTGTGTCTCTCTAGGGGGCTAGGGCTTTGACAGAGGGTTTTTGATAGTTTTCCAAGTAGAAGATAAAATCTTTAATCAATTTGCAGAGAAAATAGCTCTCAGTTCTGGTTCCTCTACACCTCCTTGACCCTCATCATATTATTTCCACCTATTTTATTTGTATTCACATTAGACATGCAGTCTTAGAGCAGTGGGGAATAGAGTGAGGGGAAATGCCATAAAGTTATTTTATTTTTGTAAAGAAGGAGACAAAGACATTTTTTTTAATTAATTCACAGCCAGATACGTGGGATTTGTGCAGGAGTGTGTTGACCTGTGGATGGTGCCCAAGAGATGCAATTTGTATATAGAAGGGAAAGGCTGATTGCTTGCTTTCCTCAGGAATGAAGCATTAATTAACTGTGGACTGATATGCCCGAAATTCAATTGGTACAAATATTAACATAGATCAGAGAATGGAAAGAGAAGAGGAAAGAATTCTGATATGGAGCCTCTCTTTTTTCGCTGATTGCTCTCTGATGCCCACTTGGTTGGAGATACTAAAACAGAGTGCAGAAAGAACCATCAATTATCTCTGCCTGGAGGGTGTGGAAGGAAGATCAGCGCTGCCCACCATCTTCTCTCTACCCCAATTTTTATTGCCTCTTGCATTTGCTGCCCCTTGCATTAACTAATTAATGTGAAACAGATTATTAGTGAAAATAAGGTGAACACAGGAAGCATAGCCAGATCAATGTTGCAATAGGTTAACTGTTTCAAATGAAAAACGGAAAGCTTTTGTTAAAGGCTCTGTTAAATAGCTGGTTTTGAAGATAACTTTCAGCATATTATGCCCCTGCAGCCTGTAATCATGTAATATTTCTGTCATGTTGGAACTGAAGCGTTCATCATTTTGTCAGCTCTGCTTGTAAAGCAGAGAATTACCTTCACAGACTTCTCGAGATTTATGCTTTTAATTACCTCCTATCTGCTTCAATACCTTCCAAACTTAAAGAATCAATATAAATAGACTTTTTGAGGGCCAGGGCACATTTGACAAAAATCCAGCTACACAACTGACAGACATTTGACATTATTTGACATTATTGATTCTTTTCCAGGATTTTAGTACCAGCTGTCATTTAGTAGTAGTAGCTGCTGTTTAAATCTGACTATTAGAAATAGTGCAGGCAATGAATATCTAGAAATTAACCATTTGTAACAATTGTTGGAATATTAAACTATTGTTCCATTGTTTTAAAGGCTCCTCCATATGCATTATTTAGTACTGGGCCTCAGCTTAGGGTTAGCTGAGGGGTTTCCAAACCTTTTCAAGCTCAGAATATGTTAGTTTAAAAAAAAAAGAATCATGGTACACTTGATCAAGATGCAAAGCAAATTAGCAGTTATGTAATGATTTCTTTAAAAAATTGGGGAACTTTACAAAGTTCTTATGGAACTCTATGATTCCAGTGAAGATAATTTGAAAATCACTGGGAATGAGACTCCTACTCATTTTGTTTTCAATCTTACATGCTAGATATCTTTCTTAAGCCCCATTGCATGTAGCGCTACATGTGCACCTATTAGTACACACCTATTAGTACACAGCTACATGCACATCTATTAGTACATAGTTGATATTGCCAGCTTTGCCTGCACCAAACACCTTTTGAGAAGGTAGGGTGCCAAACTGAGGTCTCCCTGCTTCCTTCTTTAAAGTCTGACTGGCATTTTCATCCCATTCATTTATTTAGTGAGTGTATAAGCAAAAGAATTTGTGGACTGCAATGAGTTATATTTTTCCATTACTTGACATTATAGAGGTGTTTCAAAGCCATTTGGCTTTTGACAAAACAGCTGAGGCAGAGCATAGCTGTCATATGGCAGATGGTAATAAAGCTGTACGTTCTTGAAATTGAGCTAGTTGTGATTGTTTTCTCCTCTCTTTTTATTTGAACTACTCTGTTGGTGAACACACAAAAAAGCATAGAAACATAACTAAGGTTTGAATAAAGTCTGCTGTTTAGAGTAAGACTAAAGATTTTCTCTATATTTTAAGTATTAGTTCTGGCCTAATATTTTATTAGAGAAACAAGTTATGAAGAAAGAAAATTTACAAAGAAACAAAATTCGACGTCTAGATCTACAACTTCGGTCATGACGCCGAAAGCGGTGTGGGCGACACTAGCAATCTACGCATCGGAACGAGAGTAGGAACGAAGCATTCAGGCCGATGCCTAGCGTATGCATTTCTATCGCGTACTCGCACTCGTAATCGTATCATCATGTACAATTTTTACAAAAAAGCATAGCATACTGCTGGAAAACCAGTTTATTCCTACTTTATTATTTTATGCATTTTTCACGTATAAAAAGTGTACCTGCTTTGTATATGCCACCCCCCTACTTTTTGGGCTTGAAAATTTTGGAAAAAAGGGGTGGCTTATACATGGGGAAATACGGTAATTATTTCTTTTTCTAGGCAATCATATCCTCATATACTATTTTTTATTTCCTTTTCAATTTCTGCTTCTTAATCTCTAGATACCGATCAGTATTTTTTCTTTTTCCAGGACCAGTTGATTGGTTCTTCTTGTAGTTCACAGCACTCCTGGGAACCTTTTCCAACATTTTAATATTTAACATTAACCCTGATTTTTTGCTTTCAATTTTTACTTTCATAATGAGCTGAGTCTTTACCTGTGGCCTAATCTTAACTGCTTTTTTTTAATTTCAAGAGAGTAGCTTCTTATTCATTGAAAAGGTTAATCAGAGGAACAATAATTTGATCTGATACACCTATTGACCTTAGTGTGCTATATTCTGATGAGAGCTATATAGTAGCTCTGCTGTGGTCAATAAAGGAAATTTCTTCATTAAATTATCTTATCATCTCCATTATCCATCTTATCTTCTCTATCTCATTTGGTGTATGTTTGTCTGTTGCTCTGATATTTCTCTTTCCACACATATAGTTCTATTCTTCATTGGAAGACATAGGACAAAATGTTGCTTGTGTGACAAACTGGTACAATGAATTGGTGAAGCGCATGTTCTCTTGTATTGCCTTTCTTTGATATAGGCATTTATACCAATCTTTCCTAATCTCTAGAACAGGGATGTCAAACTCCCAGCCCATGGGCCAGATGCATTAGCGCTGGCCACACCTACCCCTAGTTTAGCAAAGGGGGAGGAGTTGTGATACATCACGTGACAATGTGTCATCGCGAGTTTGACACCCATGCTCTAGAATATAAGTTTTGCTGTATATCTGTGGATATAAAAGTGTTAGCACTTAAGGTGCTTCTTTTCCTGCAGCTTGAAAGAGTTCAATGCTTGTTGGATTTGCCTCTGTGCTTTTTTGTTTGAGAATTGTGCTCTATCAGAAAGTCCATTATTAGAATATACCTCATTTTCTAGTGAAAACAGTTCCATACATATTCATTCATTCATTCATTCATTCATTCATTCATTCACTTTCTCTCTCTACATACGTTTCTGTCATTTGGCTCTGTTAGATCCCTTTTATGATTAGACTAACTTAGTCACACATTTTCCTCTAATTCTTCTAAAAATATCTCATTTTCCTTTCCTGTTATTTTTTTTTTGTACTTATTTGCGGGCATTCTTTATTGCTATATCTTTTATTGTCCTTTCTTGCTTGATGTTAAAAATCTGCATTCTATCCTGAATCCTTCTTGCTGCCCAAGGCTTTCTTTCATCTTTTGTTTTTCTCTGGTTATTATGATAGCTTGTTCTGAAAACTAGTTGGATCTTTTTTTTTTCCTTTGAACTTTTGTTCCCTCTCTATCCCTCTTATCTGCCCATGGGCTTCTTAGTTTCTTCTTTGCATAAATTAAAAATCTTCAATGTGTGCATTATATTGATTTGATATTCTGACTAAATGCCCTCCAAATTAAATCCTGCTGGCACAGGTACTGTCTTTAATTTTTTAAGTTTAACTGGTACTTTTTACACCAATAATTCATGGTCTGTTCCATAATCTGCACCTGGAAATCACCTGGCTGATCAGATTGTACTTCCTTAACTTCTGTTTCCTATTATATAGTTAATTTAATTGTGATATTGTCCATCTATTTATGTTCAGGTGTAAGGACTACTTTTAAGTAGCCTGAAGTAGAAGTGCTTGGCAATGAAGAAATAATTTGCTATATAAAACTCTATTAACTTACCTCCTGCCTTACTATGTTTATCTAGTCCAAATCTTCCTGTGATTCTAGGTTCTTCTGTTTCTGGCATTCTAATATCCCATTTGCACTACTATTTTTTTCCAGCTGTTGTCTTTATCACCACTAAGTCACAGAATCAGTGTTTTTCTCCATCGTGTCTGTAGTAGAGATAAATTTGTATAATAATCAAAGTGGCCATTCACTTATTTTCTCGATAGGATCTTCTTGTTTATGGAATTATAAAATCTTAAACTTATTTAAAGAAACTGACACCAAATCAATTAAATCAGTTGTAATACTTTTTTTTTATTTTGCAGTGGAAGCAAGAAAATAAACGTTTACTTTTAAAAACAGCATGCTAATACGATATATTTAAAAAAGAAAACTTACACAATATCAAGATATATTTATATAGCCATCTATCAAAACTTCATTAAGTGGAATGAATTGCAACTTTAAAAAAATATCTTTCCTACATATCCTCTCCTGAGGGGACTTTACTTGTTCTGGTCCTAATACCAAGGGAATAATTAATAAATTATTACTTTATACTTAATTATATTTAATACTTTAATTATTAATAGAAGTCAGCAAAGGCTTGTTAAGAACAGGTCAAGCCAAACAAATCTTATTACCTTCTTTGATAAAGTGACTACATTTGTGGACCAAGGAAATGCTGTAGTTACAATATACTTAGATTTCATTACAAGTCTTGATAAAGTAGGGCATAGCCTACTTCTTCATAAGATGGAATAAGATGGAATAGGATGGAACAAAGCAGGATAGGCAATACCACTAGCAGATGGATCTGTAGTTGACTAACCACCTGTGTTCAGCATGAAGTATTCAACGACACTCAAGATTCAGAAGGATCTTAACAGAGTTGGACTGTAACCAACAATATATAGTTTAGTGATAAGAAAAATAATGTTCTGCACTTAGAAAAAAACAGATGCACAGGTACAGAATAGGCAGTATCTGCCTTAGCAGTATAATTGGGTTCTAGGTATCCTGGTGGACTACTACTTAAGTTTGAGTGTGCAACAGCTGGTAAAAAAGTCAACACATTCCTAGGTTGCCTCAACAGCGGAATAGCATCAAGGTCAAGGGAAGTGACAGCACTGCACTATACCACACTGGTGAGGCCACATTTGGAATGCATCCAGCACAACAATGGTCACAACAATATAAAAAAGATGCTGAGGCCCCAGAAAGAGGAAACAGATGATAAGGGAGCTTAAATGTATGAAAGGGGCCAGGTATGTTTAGATAAACAAAGAGAGGGAAGATATAATAATTGTCTTCCAGTACTTGAAGGGCTGTCACAGAAAACTGACTGTCAATTTATTCTTCATAGCACTTGAGGTTAGGACAAGAAGTAATAGGTAAAAGCTCATCAGAGGGAGATCCAATCCAGAAATAAAATTTCCTGATGGTAAGAATTTGTACGCAATGAAACAGCTGCTACCCAGATTTGTGGGTGATCTATCACTGGAGATTTTCAAGAAAATATTGGACAACTATTTGTCCAAGATGATCTGAACAGTTCCACCTTTGGTAGGGGATTGGACTAGAAGACCTCCAAGATCCCTTCCTGCCCTATGATTTTATTTATTCTATGAATAATCAAGTTTATAAAACCCTTCAGGTCAACAGGGTAGGGGCCAACAAAACCACGTTAAACATTTTGTTGTTGTTTTGTTAGTTGTCTACAGTAAATCAGGAATAGAAAGGAGTAGGAAGGGTTTGGAAGAATAGAAAAACATTAATAAGGAGAATGATAGAATATGAAAAACATTGATCCTGTAGAAGATATTATGATCCTGTGATGATCAATTGCCAGTTGATGTGCCCTGATTTTCATATTGCATCCAACCCTAAAGCTTTTTCACCATGTTTACTGAAAATTTATGCACAATTTCCCATTATTATTAAAGTATTCAAAATAAGTTAATATTAACACTGAGTAACAAAAGCTTATGTTTATGCCATTTCAACTGAGATTTTGTTGTTGGAAATCATTCCATGAAGTGGTATGGCAGGACTTATAACTACTTAGTTAATGACCTTTAAAGTTACAACAGTATTGAAAAAAATGACATGACCGATTTTCACACTTACGATCTTTGCACATCCCCAAATATATATATAATGGTTGCAGGGGGTCATCACCTTTTGTGAACTTCAGGCAAGAAAAGTCAATGGGAAGCCAGAGTGACTCAATAAACATGTTACTAATTTAACAACTGCAGTGATTCACTTAACAACTGTGGCAAGAAAGGTTGTAAAACAGGACAACACTCAGTTAACAACTGTCTTACTTAGTAGTGGAAATTTGGGGCTCAATTGTGGTTGTAAATCCAGGACTACCTGTATAAACCTAAGTCTTAACACAATTCATTATAGCATAATATAAACTATGGTTTGACCTATAATATTAGGTCAATCCAAAATCAGCACGGCATGTGTAAAAATCTGAAACTCTGTTCCCAAACCCAGGACAAAATATGAAATCCTAATTCTGTTACTATGTAAGTAGACAGCACTGAATTTAGCATAGACTGCCAGTTATTTTTAAAATCTTGGAATAGTGTTGCTTTGTGATGAAGCACTGTGGCTTCCAGCAAAGTTGTTCACAAAAACAAAACAAAACAAAACAAACAGCTAAATACCCTGAGTTTCTTTGTTTGGCATTCTTCGGAAGCCTAGTACATATTACAGAGTGATCAGACATATCAAACACTCGTAAACAGAAATATTTTGAACTATTTCTGGTTTGGAGGATGCTGTCAACCCACCCCCAGAATACTACTGTGCTGTTCTGTGCAGGGGAATAGAATGTATTCTCCACACCTCTGTCCCTTAGTGAAACATACCTGGAAGACATATGTATCTGAAATCATTTGCTGAACAGAATGGCAAGCCTCTCAAAAGAAAAAAGAAAAAAAACAGAGACAACATGGCCGCCTCATAAAATTTTATACATCCCTCACACTTTAAGTTTTTGGTCAATTATTTTCCCATTATTTACTTGCTTCGTAAAACCTTCTGTTTCCTCATCTTTTAGGGGATGCTTTTGCCCTTGATCCCCTAAAACAGGGGTCCCCAGCCACCGGTCCGTGGACTGGGACCGGTCCGTGGAACATTTCCTACTGGGCTGCCAGTTTGCTGGGTGCTGCCATCTTGTTTGATGAGAAAGTGCTTCCAGGTGAGCTTTTCCGGTTGGAAAGTGGCGTTTGGGTGCTGAAAGGGGGGGGCTTCGAATGAAACTAAGGCGCGAGGCTTCTTTCAGCACCCAAGGCAAGGCGAGCCGAGCGACCGTCCCGAAGCTGTCCCGAAGTGAAGCCCATCGACAAAGGTACAAAGGAGGAGTTGAAGGTGGCGGAGAGAAGCGGGGGATGGCTGGCTGGCCGGTCGCTCGGCTCGCCTTGCCTTGTCATGCGTGCTGATGCTGGTACCGGGCTGCGGATCATTTTGTGATGCCAGTACTGGGCTGTGGCACAAAAAAGGTTGGGGACCACTGCCCTAAAAGGTCTAAGAGTTGGTTACTCAGGTCATCTCAACTTTTAATTCATAGCTGTGATTCTATAGAGTTGCAGTCTAGTTCTTTGTGTCACTTTTCACATCTGTATTACTGTAGTAAACAGTATTAATGGCAATCTCAGTAAGAAGCCCGGTGCTATTTTAAATGTACTACACAAGGTAATTAATTGCCTGGAGGTTAACTGCTGAAATAAAAATGTTAATTAGATGGAAACCTTTTTTGTACTTTTAAAATACTTTCCTTACAACAACAGAACACATGAGAATGTATTTAAGCATCCTTTGGGCTCTATTGTAGAGTTATATTTAGGTGTTCATCTAAGTTATTCCTTCTAATATGATATAAGCCAAACGTGTTCAAAGTACAACTCTTATTTTGGCTGATGCAAATATTTGAACTAGAGATGGGCAATCTTTTTTGGTCTAAAGTCTGATTCAACCTCATTGTGGCATGCTGAGGGATGTACTCCAATAGTGAGCAGGGTGAAACCTACATTAATATTTAACAAATTAAATGCATGAATAAATACATTAAAAATTCTGTTTCTAAATGGGATCAGCCAGCCACGTGTTTCTAAAAAGTCTAGAAAAAGATAATGAACATCTTAGATTCATCCAAAATATACTTTTCCTATTTTTGCATTCTTTAACAAAATGAATATAAATTTTGCTACTCTCTCTCTCTCTCTCTCTCCCTCCCTCCCTCTCTCTCTCTCACACACAAAGAGAGCTGTATTTTAGAAGAACAAAGAGAGAGCTTTATGTTTACCTAGATTCTGTCATTCCGACTGACTAATCTCTAAATAAGATAAATTTTGGATACACTACCAAAACAAAAATATAATGCACATATTCATATTATGTGAAACCATATTTTATGTTATTAAAGCCATTCTAGCACCATGTGAATCTATCCTTGTTTAGAATTAGCATCCTACATAAAAAAATGGGGAAAATTGTTTTCCAAACTTTTGCAGCCAAACCCCACCCTCTGGCCAGACATATTTATAGTAAGAAAGAATCATCAAGCCCACAAGAATTAGCGTGAGCAGAACAGTTTTCAGAAATGCTGCACAAAGGGTTAAGTGGAGGTGCAGATGGAGAAGAAACCTAAGGCAGCTCAGTGATTATTCTCAGTGGGCGCTTGCTAAATAGTACAGGACAGCAGGAAATAGAAGATGAATGAAATGGATTTGGGATAGACAACATCAACGTTGATGACCCACATCTTCCCTGGGCAGAATGGCCATGGAGAAAAATGCAGGACCCAGAAGTTGAACATATCTGCAATACCACAGATTTCCTAATCAGAATGGAATTACAGGTAGGTGACAATTAGGGTGACTTCAAATAAAATAATATTCAGTTTAGTGTGAATTGTAAATTGATACTAAGTTGTGTTTAATGCAACCGAAAATTCAGTTAATGTCTGCCTATGACATGCAGAATTGAGGCAAAGGCATGCGCGGGTTTGGATACTATTAATCTTTATATGTATAAAATGGAGAAAAAGAAAGATTCTGTTAGAGTACAAGCTTAAAATGATGAGGTTTATTACTTTACAGCAAAAATTTGATGTAATTAACAACATGAACGCGGTCCAGGAAAAGCTATAATAGGACAAGGTGTTGAAATGTTGAAAAGTAAATGGTAGCATTTTTGTTGAAAAGTAAATGGTAGCATTTTTTGGTTATATTTTACTTTATATAATTACTCTGTTTAAATTTAGAAATTTAATTTAGTATACATACTTTTTAATCTTGTAATATTCCATTCGTATACATATAAAATATTATGTTTACAATTTTTTTACTGCCTATTACTGAACTGGAAACAATTGCCATATTTTCCATAGAAATATCACTTCAAGTAGTACAGTTTTGAATAGTGACCTTTTCATGGGATTCATTAACCCACTAGTTATTTTCAAGACTTAGTTTTAGACATTTAGTGTCATGTTAAAGTAAAAGACAAATATAAAGATAGAACTTTGTCCATAAAACATATTTTAAAATATTATTTATTTATTACATTTATTTGGTTAGTATATAATAAACAAAATAATATTTTGATTACTTTCCCTTGCCTATTTACACAGGAGCAAACCTGAAGTCAAAAGAGAGAATAAACATATTTTGGATTGGATTGCTACCAAAACTATGTACTGTATTTAATTAAAAATCATTCTATACTGATTCTCTGACCATTTGTCTTATAAACTCATTCTCACCACAGCATTTCTGCCTGCAATTTAAAATTGATTGAAGTAGGAGGGAAAATGTATGCATTGTTAGTAAATTTTGCTTACTATACATGAAAGATTCATCTGTTCATGTTAATGCAGCCTGATAAACCTAGCATCTGACAGATACTGGAAGAACTACTCAATTTATTCTAAAAATGTAAATATTTTTATCTACGAATCAGTTTGGTATAATTGTTGAAATACCAGGACAGAAACCAGGATAATGGGAGTTCTAGTCCTGCCTGAGGCACAAAGGCAACTAGGTGACCTCGGGGCAAACCACCTCTGAAAATTTTGCCAAGAAAACTGCAGGGATTTATCTAGGCCAATCACCAGGAGTCAACAGAGTAACGGAGTTTGAAGGGACTCCGGGGGCCTTCTGGTCCAACCCCCTGCTGAGGCAGGAAACTCTATGCCATTTCAGACAAACGGTTGTCCAATCTCTTCTTTAAAACCTCCAGTGTTGAAGCATCCACAACTTCTGGAGGCAAGTCATTTCACTGATTAATTTTTCTAACTGTCATGAAATTTCTCCTGACACTTCCTCCAACTCTGTTATTCTAGGTTGTTTCTCTCCTTGATTAGTTTCCATCTACTGCTTCTTGTCCTGCCTTCAGGTGCTTTGGAGAATAGCTTGACTCCCTCTTCTTTGTGGCAGCCCCTGAGATATTGGAACACTGTATCATGTCACACCTAGTCCATATTTTCATTAAATTACACATACCCAATTCCAGCAACTGTTCTTAATATGCTTTAGCCTCAACTACCTTGACTCAGCTTCCTCTCTCCCTTCCTAACTCCCTCTCAACACACACACACACACACACACACACACACACACACACACGAACAGTAATCAAAAATACTCACATCAGAATTAAAGCGAAGTTGACAGACATTGCAGGAGATGACTTGTTTCTTCTTTAGAGGGAGTGATACGCCAAATGTGTGGTTTATGACAGCTTTTTGCACTGGGTCCATCTAGAAAACAAATAATAGCATATCGATATTACAAAAAAGTCTTATGTTTCTGAGAAATGTATGTTTTTAAAGAAAGCTCTAAATCGGACAAGCAAGTAATGACTGCAGTGAGCTTACTTATTTGATTTTCTATCTGGCTTTTCTGTTGTGGCAACTTCAAAGCAGCTTATCATTTTTTTCTGCTGCTTTACCTTTTGTGCTAAAGAAAATTGGTTCTCATAAGGAATATTTGTCACATGGCATTACTATAATCCCTTCCTGCCCTGCTGGAGCTGATGGTGTTTGAAAGCCGGTGGTGGAGGAAAATCTTCTCCATTTGGTGTTGGGGGATGTCAGTCTCCTTATCTCCAGTCCTTGCTCTGGAAAACTCAGGAATTCATGGCCTTCATGACATCCATGGGCTTGTCTGAAGTCATCTTTAGGCCAATTCTTATGGGCAGTCATAATTTAGATCTTGTGTTTGCTTTAGAAATCTTATATATCTGGAAATGGAGAGGTTTTTCATTATTCTATTGCCATGATTGGATCAAGCCTTACAATTAAGAGTAACACATGATAATCATGGGGCAACGGGCCTGATTTGGATGGCCCATCCCCGGTGCCTAATGGATCCTGTTGGTGAGTTTCCCAGCTCACTGGCAAACAGTTTAGTTTAGTGCCTGGTAGATCACTGATATTGGGAACCGAACTGGATACTGGAGTCTACTGCCCACAAACAGCCTCTTTCTAGTGCAATTTCCTGGCTAGCAACGTGGCTGCTGAGACTCTCTGGAAAACGAAACATCAGAAGCAACACTTGAAATGCTGAAGAAAGACAAAAAGTACATTCAACCAATCTCAAGTATGTAACTATGTTGGGACCTACACTGTGGCATTAGGCAAGTGAAACACATTTATTTTTCCTTCTTTATTGAAGTGGCAGACTATTGTCAAGTGGACCTGATTAACTTTACTAACTCTCTTTAAGAAGGAGTCATTAGACAGATTGCTCATCTGGCCAGTATAATTATTTGCACAGCACTTCGACAGCAAAGTCATTTTGGCTCTTAATGGACAAAATCTGTATTGGTGGCTAGCCCAGTTGTCTGTAATTCTTTTTGCACTGTGAGTTCTGAGAAAGTAAAACAAGTGAAGTTCTGCT
Organism: Pseudonaja textilis; assembly: GCF_049901715.1. NCBI lineage: Eukaryota > Metazoa > Chordata > Lepidosauria > Squamata > Elapidae > Pseudonaja > Pseudonaja textilis. Next base: position 183,386,472 of record NC_141990.1, on the reverse strand, counting down.
GAACTGACCTATCCTCTAGCACAGGAGTATCAAACTCCCAGCCCACGGGCCGGATGTGTCACACACTGGCCATGCCCATGCCCTTTTTTAGCAAAGGGGGAAAAAGTCCCGTTACATCATGTGATGTCGCCGTGATGACATGAGTTTGACACCCCTGATCTAGCACATGTAGGTTGGACCCCTGCTCAATCTTGTGGCCTTGAATAAATATTTGTTGGTCTCCAGCCTTTTGGGATTAAGATTGTTAAAATGGTGGTGACACATTACCCTGAGATGAGGATGGTGTAATGCAGTTCTCCTTGTCTGTCAGTCCTCTGAGGTAAGATATGACAGACACTAAAAGAAATACTAGAACTCTGATTAAATGTTATAAGCTATAATGATAGAATCTTGAAATCCTGACAGCTTTTCCCTCCCCCCCTTCTACCCATATAGAGTCAATGTTGGACAATTTTGAATTTCTTTTTCACTTTGCTGTTTTCTGAGCTATTTTATGTTTTACTAATGGTTGCCACATATCTCCTTTAAGTCAACACTACAGTTTTTCACACTGTCCTTTTATACTATTCAGCAATCAGTATTGAGGGGACAATTTTATAGTGGCTCTGTTCATTTCATATTGTAGTAGAGAAAGAGAGATCAGCCTGGGATTTCATAGGACGTGGTCCTCTCCCCATTTTTTTAACATTCATATGAAATCGCTGGGGGAGAACATTTGTAGTTTGTTAACGATACACATCATTACCCAGTTTGTGAAGGAGATGCTGTTGATATCCTATTCTGCCACCTGGAAACTGGATAAAACTGTAGTAGTAGAGAAAGAAACTTGACACAAATGAAAATAAGTAAGTATCATTGTAGAGAATTTGAGGGGATAAGTAAAATCCCCTCAAATTCTCTATAATGATGCAAGAGGATTGGCAGCATTTTGGTAGACATAGTAAAATTGGATGGTTGATGTTTAATATGCATAGCATGAGCTATGCAAAATTAAGAGCAAATCTCTCTCTCTCTCTCTATGTGAATTATATACCACCATATTTGCATACTAGACTCCCAACTGTTAAGATTATTAGAACATAAAAATATCACAATTAAAAGAAAATTCTTAATCATGACTATTTAATGTAACATAACAGGTCAAGGCAACTATCCCACCTCTACCCAAATTTCTATGGAACAAGTCCCTGCTGCATCCCTTGCCCTTTGGAGATATTCATGGTTCTCACTCTCCTACAGTTCCAGAAATGCCTTAAGACTGGTTTTTGTTCTTTGATCTAAATTAGGGTATCTGTAGAGCCTCCACTGAATCTTTTCTCTGAATGTTGGGATTGGTGTTTTGGCTCAGGCAATCTAATTCTCTGTGTTATACCATATATATGCTATCCAGAGTTCTTTTGGGGTTAGGTGACCTTAACAAATCTAATAAACAATTAGGTTTCAGGCAGGGATGGGATCCGACCAGTATAACTACTGGTTCTGTCACACAATTTACAACCTGCTTAGCTGCCCGGACAGCTGAGCAGTGCTGTGTACAAGTACGCAGCGGTTGGAAAAGCCCTTTTTTCCTGCTTTTTCAACTGCAGCTGTGTCATGCAAAGCAGCTGCGGTTGAAAAAGCAAGAAATAAAAGTCAGGTAAGAGCCCAGGTGGACAGGTGGTCCAAAACAGAGCAGACATAGAACCGGTTCTATGTATGCTCTCTGTCTGCTGCTCTTCAGAACTACCGGTTCTGCAGAGGTGGACAGAACCGGTAGAATCCCACCCCGGTTTCAGGGCTGTAATGTTATCCTACAATGGGATTTCCTAAACATGTTGCCATCATTTCTCTCTTCAATGTATTTTTAATGTACACATTTCCCTAAAATTTCAAACAACAAAATGAACAGAAATGAACAATAAAAATAGTACAATGAAGATATTTTAATAAAGACATACATAAAAAGTAAAGATTCTTCACATCTCCCTTGGGCACTCTACATCTCTCCAAACCGTGCCCTAGAACCCCAATAATTGTACATTTGATCTGCACCATTAAAAATGTAAAATTCTCTTTTCTTATATATATATATTTATTAAAACTTCAACAAGAAAGATAAAATCTAATACAAACTAATATAAAACAAAGAAGACAAAGAAAAAATAAGTACAAGAAAAGACAAAATTTCAAGAAAAACAGAAAAATATATAAAGAAGTGATTTCCCATATTCTTCACAGCAATTTTAACTGTATATTTCAGCCTCTATAAAATTACATATTACTCTTCTATAATATATCCTAATTACCCAAACCATTAATCATGTTCATTTTTTTTATTTCTATACAAAAGTCCATAAGAGATTTGCTATCACCAATAAATGTAGATGATGTCTTTTCTGTAATCAAAAAAATCAATCTATCCATTTCAGCAAAATCTGTCCACACCTAGAAAACAGTAGTGGGATTCAAATTTTTTACTAATGGTTCTGTGGGCATGGCTTGTTTGGTGGGAGTGGCTTGGTGGTCATGTGGCTGGGTGGGCGTGGCCAACTCAGCAAGGTGGTGCGGCACCTTGCTGCGAGTTATGTCGAGTTGGCCACGCCCAGTCAGTCACATGACCGATGTTGCAGAGACAGGGTGATTTTCTACATATTCCCTCCCCCTCTTCCACCCTTGGGCTGACAAAAAAAAGCCCAACAAAAGATCATGACTGCCTGCTGAGTCTCCCTGCAGCACTGTCACTGCACATATGAATCAGATAACCTGCAAAGGAAGAAAGGAATACTGCTAATGATTCAGTCAGAGACCATGATGCTACAGGAGTGAAAGAACTATTTTGCGAGACAGTTTGGCACCAGAATACACTGCTTGAAGCCAGTTATCTGGATATGGAGAAAACCGGAGAAAACCGATACCTGGGAACTGGAGAAATCCAGTAATAAATACTTTTTTTTACTTAAACTGTCAGGGCTATGGAGAGACCATATGGCAAAACATTAAACTGGTAAATAGAGCCAGCTACTGTAAAATGAAGGAAGCAGCAATAGTAAAGGACTATAGATATGTGAAGGTATGCAGCTTGCAATCTGTACATGCAGTTCATATCTATTTACCCAAAGAACAACTATCAGTAATCATTTTGAAAGAAGAACATCTTAAAAAATAGTTACAGGGATGAAAGTCCAACGTATTGTAGATCTGAGCTTCCCATTCTTTCTAGGAACACTTAGACCTCAATTTGGAGAAAGAGAGAAATAACCTGTAATAACTCTGGTGACAGCTTGAAAGGAACAGAGAAGTCTGGTGTGGAGCTTATCTTGCAAAAAATAGAACCCAAATTTAATTAATATAAACCTTGAAAATGAACCTAGTACTTGATGAATGGTTGATTGGGGAAAGATCAAGTTCAAAGATAACATTTGGAGTTTGAGGCTGATGAAGTCAAGAGAGATAACATTCACTCCAGAAATAAAAGCTTTCAGAAGGAGAGCAGGATGCTTGCTCTTCATCGTGGGTCACCCATTGAATGATAAAGTTGAAGATGATATCAAATAAACTGAAAAGGCATCCAAACCATTACTATCAAATTAAGAGAAGTGAGATGACTTCTGACAGGGGTGACCAAATGTTCTTTCTCAGCAGATTCACCTTATTAACTGAGGGGAAGACAATGAGCTTTGGTCAAAAGGTTATGCTAACCTGGAAGATGAATATGAGGTCTGTCTCAAAGGAACATCTTGAAGGAGAGAAAAATGTGGGGGATGAGAGAGTAATTGCTATTTTTTACATGATTGGGCAAAGGCATTATAAATGGTAGTATTCAAGAAGAAGAGGAAACAGAAGGCCAATATATATTACATTCAGTGAATCTTTGGATGTTTCAGGGAGAAATGATCACTTAAGTTCTTGGTGACCTTGAGATGGCCAAAGATGAAGACATTGACTTTGACAATTCTGAAAGATAAAGGGGTAATCAGAAAGTGATATCCTGATCTTTCCCCCTTTCAAGGCAGATTCCTATGTCTAAATAAGGACATCATAAAGTACATCAATTACCTGTCCATTGATAACCAGAGAAAGCAGAGATTGAGAAGACCATGGTAGAGAGGAACTAGATTCTGGAGCTGGTATTCAAGAGGCAACAGATTATTTATGCCCCTTTTCCTTTTTTCTCTGCATGGAATTGGCTGTAGTATTTCTCTTAGAATGTTCACCACACTCAATGGCTAAAGCTAATAATGGCACAAAAAAAATCCATGAGCAATGGATAATTTGACCAACATGAGGCAGCCAGCAAACATTTTTTGGCGACATGGTAAGAGAGTTGGAGAAAATGAGCCTACTGTCTTTAAGTTTGCTCCCAGAATGTAGCTCACCAATAAGAATGATTGGGATTATTGTTTAGAAATGACTGGCAGTATTTACAAATGTCTACAATAGACTATATACATACATATTCCAACAGATGTAAAAATTTGTTTCCATAATCTAATAAGAAAAATAATACTGGTGCTTGTGAAACAGGGGCCTTGGAGCCATATTGCCAAAGGTCAGCTCTCTGTGATGAGAGGACAAAGTGTCCTAACTAATCTAAAGAGTTTTCAAGAATCAGAGATATTAAAGAAAGAAAATTAAGGGAAAACTGGAGAATAACAATACAGCAGAATGAAGTTCATCTCAAGATCAACACTGTGGTGGGTGAAAACAAACTGGAGTGGCTTGAAGCAGAACTGCATCTAGTCACGAAGAATATAAGAAGGACAAGGTTTCCACCAAAAATCTGTAAACACTCTAGCAGCTTCCCAAGAGGGTTCTGGCAGCCACTCGTTTGTATCAATAACAGAGATCACAATGAAGACCTTGTTCTCGGATTCTTGTCAGTTAAAAAGCATGATTACATTACAATGCTTAAAAGAAATATCTGGAGTTAGTAGGCAGACAATCTGGTTTTTCAGCTTTCAGGCACAGAGGTGCTTGTCCTAAGGTCAGCAAATCGGGGGTGGGGGTCTGGGGTGGTTGGGTGTGGAGAAAATACACTATTTCACACAGAAAACATGAATGTCGTGTGAATTTAATTTTCTTTGTTGTTCTTTTGAGACCCATTGTTAAATATTTGACAGCTGATTATATCCCATTAGCAAGATTCTTACAAAGGTTTCTTTAAGCATTTTATTGAAAGGGAAAATGTGATATAATGCTACAACTGTGAATACTACCATTTTTAGGACTCTGTCTCTGAATTTTGCCTGGGTGGAGCGTGCACCTTTTCTTTTTTTGTTAACTGCCTTTCGATGAATGGCTTACAATAAATTGAGAAATCTCCAAATATTCTGAACTTGTAGAACTTTCAGTAGCTTTCTTCTCTTTCCCAGTGTTATAAGAAATCATTATATCAATCAGGGGTGGGATTCAAATTTTTTTACTACCAGTTCTGTGGGCGTGGCTTGGTGGGCATGGCAGGGGAAGGATACTGTAAAATCTCCAGTCAGAGGTGGTATTTGCCGGTTCTCCAAACTACTCAAAATTTCTGCTACAGATTGTCCAGAACTGGTCGGAACCTGCTGAATACCACCTCTGATAGATGCTAGGCACTTTTCTCATAAAGTCACTGTAATAATTCCCTAATCTCCTCCCACTCTAAGAAAAACAAAAACTTGATCAGAATTTCTTGAAGCTCTTTCCCAAGGCAAAATTAAAACTACCAATGAATAAAAAAATGAAAAAATTAAGAGAAAATTGTACTGTCCTTAAAGATGTAGTTTAAAAATTCCTTTCCCACTTTCGCTAAACACTATCATCACACTCAACTGCCCCCCAATGGTTAACGCTGTCAAAAAGATCTTGACATAGACAGGCTACCTACAATAGCAATAGCACTTAGACTTATATATCGCTTTATAGTGCTTTACATCCTATTACCCTCAACAATTTGGGTCCTCATTTTACCCACCTCGGAAGGTTGGAAGGCTGAGTAAACCTTCAGCCTGGTGGGATTTGAACTGCCAAATTGTAGGCAGCTGGCTGCAGAAATAACTTGCAGTACTGCACTCTAACCACTGCGCCACAGAGGGTCATACTGAATATCACACAATGCTGATATTCCTCAAATTCTCTATCATTAGAACTTGATTAGCCATCTCTTCCTATTCTAGAAAGAATAAGGATCAATCAAAGAAAGACAAACAGCAGATATCATCAGCACTTGACCATCTTCAGTGGTGCCAATTTACTCTGAATTTATGTCCATACTTTCACGATTTCATGTGTTGTCAACACATGAAATCGTGAAAGTATGGACATAAATTCAGAGTACAATGTAGCTGATATCTTAAGACATTATCTAAGAAAAAAATAGCAAACTAACTTATGCCACTTGTTTCCTCTGCCAATTTGTATAATTAAAATTTTTTTTAGATAGACTTCCCCTAGTTTACATTATATGTATTTCAGAAACTATTTTTTCCTCTCCAACTTGTCAGAATCAGAAACTAATAAAACAACATGTCAGAGTTCCTCGTTTGAATGTAGTAGTAGTAGTAGTAATAATAATAATAATAGTAATAATAATGTATTATTAACAATTAGCAGCCCATGGGTTGAGCTGAGTTTATTTAGTCACTAGTATCACCTAACTGCAGCTACACAGTTAAGAATTTAACTCCAACTGTTTTTCAACAGGATACTCAAAAGGAAATCTTATTTCCTTATGCAAGTTTTTGGAGTTAAGAGTGCTTTATTGGTGGAATGTTGTCCAGAGGTGCATTTTAAAATGGCATGTTCCCTGATGACATGGGCCAGGTCAGCAACTCTTCCTTTGGGTTGCCGTAAGAGATTTCCTTGACATTTTGTTCATAAAGTCACTTGGGCGAGCTTGGAGTTGAATGTTATTATCCAGTGTCATAATTTCTTGCTAGACTCCCCCTAAAGAAGCTTATGTGCACCTGGAGAATGTTATGGTTCCACTTGGATGGTCCGTCCAGAGGAGGACATAGCTAGAAGTGAATTTGTCTAGTTAGAGCTAATATGCCAATCGTGCCCTTTCTTTGACATTGTTTTTTTTTTAATTTGTTTATAATGTAAAGTACAAAAAATACAAAAACAAATAGTAGGAAAAATAAGGGAGGGAAGGGGGAAGGGAAGAGTACAGGAAAGAAGGGAAAAAGAAAGAAAAGGCATGGACTTCTGATTTCGGACTCCTGAAGGACTAGGGGTGACATGATCGCAGTGTTCCAATATCTCAGGGGCTGCCACAAAGGAGAGGGAGTCAAGCTATTCTCCAAAGCACCTGAGAGCAGAAAAAGAAGCAAATGGTAGAAACCTATCAAGGAGAGAAGCAACTTAGAACTAAGGAGAAATTTCCTGGCAGTTAGAACAATTAATCAGTGGAATAACTTGCCTCCAGAGGTTGCGAATGCTCCAGCACTGGAAGTTTTTAAGAAGAGATTGGATAACCATTTGTAGTGTAGGGTTTCCTACCTAAGCAGGGGGTAGGACTAGAAGACCTCCAAGGTCCCTTCCAACTCTGTTACTCTATTTTCCATTTTCCCTTTGGTGCAGTAAAATAAGATAGTAACATCCAATCTCAACTTTTTACTTTTACAATATAAAGTAGCCATTTCTATATCAACAACCAATTGTGCCCTTTCTTGGGTGGCAGGTAATAGTTAACCCTACTCTCTTTGCTTCTATATTGTACTACTTCTCTGAGCTGCCCTTGAAGACTACTCAGAAACCGTGTCTAATGCAGAATGTACTAGTCCACATGCTGATTGGTGAGAGCTGGTTCAGTAGTATATCCCCTACACTGCAAAAACTGCGTTGGCTTCCAGCAGATTTCTGAGTACAATTCAAGATGGTGGTGCTTAAAGCCTTTCCAAACTTGGACTAGAGTACCTTTTCCATAATAATCTGACCAACCTGTCTTTCTGCATAGCAGGGGATTCTACAGCTTTCTTCAGCTGGGAGGTGAATGGGGTAGGGGCCCAAAAGCTCCTTTAGACCTCCAGCAAAAGAAAAACCCCAAGATTCAAATGGCCCTCTCACATCTCCAGGAAAGTGGTTAAAACTTGCCTTTTCAGACAAGCTTTACATTTTTATGTCCATTATCTTCTAATCCTGGATTTATATCATACTTGCTTGTGGTTTTTTAAAAATGTTTTCATTAAGTTGTTCCGCAAACTACCTATTTTTTTTTGCAAATGGGCAGTATATAAATACTGAAAATATATATAGCCATCATCAGGCTTCTGTATATCCAGATGAACACTATACAGAAGCCTGATGATGGCAGATGAGATTCTGCCGAAACGTTGGTACAACTTTAAAAGCACAACTACAATGACGTGGGAAAATACCCGAACAAAGCTGAATACCATACATGTAAGTACCCGCGAAAACTTAACAATATGTATGTATGTATGTATGTATGTATGTATGTATGTATGTATGTATGTATGTATATATATCTGCAATTAGAGATCAATAGTAAATCCCTATTAAAATTTGCCTTGAGTTCAGTTCTAGCTACCTAACACAGTACTGTATAGCCTCATGTACCTAGATCTACATTTGGCTAAGGCCGTCAATATGTCAGATTCCCTGCATTTCATTAAGTTCATGCTTTCTGCCAGTCTGAGCTGATATAAAGCCATCCCATCAATGGGATATGCTGAAATTACACAGAATAGCTATGCTGTTCCTTGGTGTTGCCCATGCCATACTTATGATGATGCCTAGTTTATGTCTCTATAGAGATTCTCAGTCATCCAGGTCATGGTTGTCCCGAAGTCATTTTTTAAAGAGGCAACTTAATTTTCTGGTTTTACTTTGAAGATGTTTCGCTTCCCATCCAAGAAGCTATAGAGCTGAGAAGCAAAACGTCTTCAAAGAAAAACAGAAAGTCCAGTTGCCTCTTGAAAAAGCACCCGAGGGACCTAGTTTAAGTCATTCCACTAACCTATCTTCACTGGCAAAAGAACTCTATCAATCAAAACTGGTCAGGCTGACAAAGTCATGTGCATAGTGCTGCTTCTGCTGAACCCTATAATCATTTAAGCTGGTGAATCTTAAATAAAAGAACTGTATCCAAAGGTAGCAGCAGCATGTGGTTAAGTGACAAGTTTTTAATTATGAAAAATAAAAAAGCATTCCATAAACAACTTACTCCAAAGCCTGACCGTTCCTAATCTGAGAGAGCAAAGGCAAGATAATACATTTATTGAAAAATTAGCTGTTTGTTTTAGAACAATATTTCTAATCATCCAGACATAAAATCACAAACACAGTGAATGATCTAAGTCACATTATAATCTCCATACAGGGGCACACATACAGGATACTTCTTAAAATAATATGAATGTCCAGCTCAAATGCCATAGAATTGGTAAGTATTCATTACTGCCTTTGTTAGAATGCAATATATTTCCTGCTGCATTTGCATGGCCAAGTCTCTGTTCAGAAAAATAAACAGAAACTGCATTGTGATTTTTAAATGCTCCCCCACCTTATTAAACTGCAATCGCAATACCTGATAAGAAGAAAATATTGCAGCAATGCCAAGTACCTGAACCATCTGAAGTGGCTGGCTCCAGAGAAAAGGATCAGCATGAAGAAAGTGTGCGGTTGGGAGAGCTGTTCAAAGACCGGGTAAATGCTCCTTCTGTGATTTCCACAATGCTAGCACTACACGCCAAGCAGTTGGTGGTTAAAATTTAAAAAGCGAGACCATAGTGAAGCCTGCGCTGTGTGACAAGAATCTCTTGTCTCCAAGAGCAAGCAGCCTCAGGAGAAAGTCACACAAGCAATAAAGCTGACAGAGTCTCTGGAGGCTAAGCTAGTACTGTACTCTGAGGGGAGCAAACTAACGTTCTTTCCCAAACGGAAGAATTTAACGTAGCCTTGCTCTTGACTGGACTTCAGAAAGATTACACATTAACAATTAATACACTTTAAATACCACCAAGAGCAGGGTGGTTTACATCATTTCGAATAGTAAAATAGTATGTCCCTGCCAGAAGATCAGCGCCTGAAAACTGATCTTAGATAATATTGTTAAGTAAAATTAAACATGCCAGGATGAGTAATTGGTGAAATGTGTTGATGTTAGTTGTTTGCTGATCAGAGAAGCTCCACAGAGCTTTAGAGAGCTCGTCACATTTGCAGGCTGTTTAGTTAAAAATAAACTACCAAGTGTTTAATCCAATCTATTTTGGATACATTTAGGAAGGAGCTAAAACATATAATTAACCCAATATATAGTGTAGGCAAATTTGAATAACTATATTATTCTGTATATGTGTTATTTTCTCTCCCACACAAATATAAATAATCCATATTCATGAGAGCTGCTATTCAGTGTATTTATTTTTTAATTCAAAGCCGGTGTAAAGGTTTAGCAATAAATACAGTTTGCTTAGTAAGACAAAAGGCCTATCTAATTTGGCTCTTATAATATGCCAAAAAAAAAAAAAAAGGCCTTTGGATCATTCATAAGTGAAATGGAAATATAAAAGTATTCTTCTAAATATCTGAACAGATATCTTCAGAGTTACCTGAACTGCAAGAGAAGCAGCAAATAGATTTGATAAATAAAAATAAATAAAACTTAAAACATATATAAAGGATTTTAATTTTTATTCAAATAATCTATAGTTCCTTCACAAAAAAAATCTTCAAACAAAATTTAATCTAACAAAAAATGTTCAGTTAAAGCTTAATGATAACTTTATATGATTTTACCTTTCAAATATCATAAATGAATGCTACCAAAGTCAATCTAGAGATAATAAATAATAATATTCTTATTTATATGCTTGAACTATGTAAGCAGAGCAATATAATTAACTCTCAAATTACAATGTTTAAGACTGATACACCAAGCACTAGGGGCATGAGCTCAGGAATTAATGGAAAATTCCAGTTTGTCCATTCAGTACTTGGCCTTCCAAGATGCTTCCAGAAGGCTTTAAGTATAATTTCTAAATAAAAGGTCTTATTCAGTACCTTTAATCATCAGTCTCTTTCTTTGAAGAACTTTGTCCCAAGGTAAAATAAATTGAGTTTAGTCACTGAGGCTTAAGTTAATCACTGCTGGCTTATTGATTTCACATAATATTACAACCCAAATGTCAACATAGATAGTGTGAGCAAAAATTATACAGGTAATCTTTGACATACGACCAAAATTGAGCCCTAAAATTAGGTTGCTAAGTGAGAAATTTGTTAAGTGAATTTTGCCCCATTTTACAACTTTTCTTGCTACATTTGTTAACTGAATCACTGCAGTTGTTAAGTTTGTAATATGGTTGTTAAGTGAATCAGGCTTTCCAAATGACTTTGCTTGTCATAAAGTCACAAAAGGGGATCACATGACCTTGGGACACTGCAGCTGTCATCAATATGAACCAGTTGTCAAACATCCAAATGTAAGTCACGTGACCATAGGGATGCTGCAATGGTTGTAAATGTGAAAAACAGTAATAAGTCTCTGTTTTCAGTGCCGTTGTAACTTTGAGCGATCACTAAGCAAACTGTTATAAGTTGAGGACTACCTGTATTTTTAAATGTTTTTGAGCATCCAAATTAGTTTCAAATCAATGTATTTGCATGATTCCTAAAGATTATTTAATTATTTAACTGCTACTTAGGAAATAAACAAATCCCGTCAAACTTTATATTATTTTTTTCGTTATTTGAATGATCTTGCCTCAAATTATAGCCAATCCTCAACTTACAACCTTTCGTTTAGTGACTGTTCAAACTTACGACAGCACTGAAAACAATAACTTATGACCACTTTTCACACTTACAACCGTTGCAGTATGGCCATGGTCAGGTAATCAAAATTCAAAGGCGTGGCAACTGGCATGTACTTATGACAGTTGCAGTGTGCCAGGGTCACCTTTTGCGATTCTCCGACATGCAAAGTCATTGGGGAAGCCAGAGTCACTTAACAACCCTGTTGCTAACTTAACAACTGTATGATTCACTTAACAACTGTGACAAGAAAGGTAGCAAAAAGGGTCAAACTCGTTTATCAGCCATTTTACTTAGCAAGGAAATTTATCAACTCAGTTGTGATAGTAAGTCAAGGATTATGTTTAATTTTTTTTGTTGAGAAAGTGAATATATTATATTGAAATATATTCAGAAAAGTCTACAAGGTCTATTAATGAAATATTTTATTTTAAACAATAGCTTTAGGTTTAAAATAACACTAAATAAACTATTTGATCGACCTCTATATCATGTATATTAGAAGAACAAAGAGACCTTAGAGAGGTCCAAATCATTGCTCATTTTCATTTTCGGAGATTTTTCCATGCCGTGTTTTCTTTCAATTTCTAACAAAATCGGCACTACTACCATATTTTTCTAATTTACATGAAGTTATTTTGTTAAATACAGCACATCAAGGGACAAACTTGTGCCTTAAAACATTTGCTAAACTCTGAACTGAAATGGCAGCTAATTAAGACATTTCCCTTGCTCAAGGATTAATTAATAAGTAAATAAAACAATTTACAAGCTATTGCACAACTAACTGAAAGAAGGAAATTGACTGGTTATTTTTCAAACATTCTCTTTAACAGCCAGCAGATGTCAACATAAATCCACTATATGCCTCAACTCTAACCCAGATCTTGTCACCCTGGTTAAAAACATGCTGTTACGAGAAGTTTCTCCCTGTCAAGGGCAGGCGTTCATTTGAATACACAGTCAAAATCTATGTATAATAAATTATTTGATCTTGGAAAATAAGAGCATGGCAAACACTAGACTTCCCTTTTATTTTCTGCATCATGCTACCAGTAAAAAGGTATCAACATTTGCTTACACTGCTTACCTTAGCCTTATTTTTAACTATCTGAATTTCTATGAATGTTTAGGCATAATTAATCTTAATCTTAATTAATCTTAATTATGCATAAAATGTTTCTTTCCATCTAGGTCAAATAACCTACAACTCATATAGAAGCTAAACAGGTGAGGAAAAAACAAATGTACACCCTACTTTCAGTTTAACTATGGTATGATGATTCAATTTTCTTCGAAACAACATGGAAGTGATTGGTCATTGCTTTCTATTGGATGTTTGTGCAATTTCTAGTCTATAGCCCTTGTATTTCTTGGCAGTTTACCATGAAAGTACTATCCAGGGCCAGCGTTGCTTAACTTTTTGAAATCAACTGAGATTTTGCTAGCTACTACATAAATAACAGTTTCTCAGAAAGTTTTCGTAGCACGAATTCTAGAATCCCTAGTTGCCAAATCCTAGAGGTATGCTGTTACAGAATTACTTAAAAGTCTTTAAATAATTCTATATTCTCTCTCCTAGCCTTATTAAATACATTACATTAGCCTTCTTCAACCATGTCGAGATTACAACACCAGAGATATTCCTAGTTTATCTAGTACGGTGTCAACGTTACTGTCACATGACATTTCATGATGTTTTTCCCCTTCGTGGAGCTGGGGTGGGCATGGCCTTCATGTGACGCATCCAGCCCATGGGCCACCAATTTGATACCCCTGCAAGAGGAAGGATTTATATGAGTGGGCACAACAGAGAGTTAACAGGGCATCAGTACTGTCTTTTTACCAAGCCAATAGCTCAAAGGATTTGGGTATCCAGCGAATGTGGACATTTGCAAGTATTTTCAGCAATTTCATTGAATCTCCAGACTATTCTCTTTGGTTGAAATACAGAGTGCTTATTTGCCTTGCTACCTCTAAAATAATCTGCTGCTTTAAGCTGTAATAGAGGTGATAGTTAACTCTAATAAATACACTTAAAAAAACCTATAACCTGATTACAGATCCTTGCCTAAAAACTTTTAACTCTATTTTAGAGACATAAAATTTTCCTGGCTTGCTTTACCAGCTCATTCTTTGGGATAGTCCCTAACTGTAAGAGATTGGAAACTTCAGCTGGAATTCTAGGAGCAGTTTATTTTACTTGCTGTGACTTAATGGGGCTTCAAGGATTCTAGTTTGGAGCTCCCTCCATCAGCTCATTTCTTCAGAAAAATCAGGTTAACTCTTCACCACGGAACCTGGTGGTCTGCCTTTCTATAGGTCTGGAGAAATGTTCTTTGCTTGTCCAGGCTCTAGTATTTCCTTTAAGGTCAATTGTCCTTGGAGTTCTTCTGGTCCCTCATCCTGAAATTTTTCTATCCTCTTTCAGGGAACCATTTTGCCTCACTCTGATCTCTCACATGCTCCTCGATCCCTCTCTCATTTCAAAATGAACCTTTGTAAATGGAAGCTTCCTTGAAGCCTAGGATTCTAAGATGGCTTTTAATGTTTGCTTTCCTCAAGGAAAAGGAGGAACGTTAGATTGTTTCCCTGTTCTTCATATTAATCAGAGATGTTTGGGGACGGAATCTATTCTGTTCCTGCCTTAGAGGTGTTTGCCTGAGTGGGAAGAAGAACTTGCCAGCCTCATTTAATGAACACAAGGGTGTCCATTCGCTACAATGATTATATAACAATTTGAGAATAACAACTGATTCTATTGGTAAGTGACACTGGGTGCTGATAATTCAGATAAGGATCTAACAATCATGGCAGATTCTGCTGTTGTCCAATCCTTCCACTATATTTAAGAACATTCTTCTGTTTGTATTACCTACACCCTGAATCAAAACAATATTGTCACATAAAAGGGAAAAAACATTTTAATTGTGATGGTTTATCACGTTATACTTACTATGAACTTAAGAACCTAGAGATGTACAGTATGCATTTCTTCCCTCCTTTGTATGCCTTCATTCCAAAATTCCATCCATAAACAAACAAATAAATATAACCCATTTAGTTGGATAAGAAAAATCTTATTACCTTTCATAAGCAAACCAAAACTATTAGGGAGTATCAAAAGTGGTTTAACTAAGAGAGATACTTCTAGTGCATATGAAGTGAACAAGTCATTCTAACTATAGCATTGCAGAGAAGAAATTCAAGTGAAAGACAAAAATGTCTTTTGCCTGCTGTGTGTAATTTTTAGATTCTTGTCTGAAAGAGAGAAACCAGTTCAGCTGGTAACAAAGGAAATGAAATGGTAATGCTGTTAAGCAAATATAAAGCTCATTCTCCAACAGTTATTGGATGTAGAGAGGGAGGGAGAGAGGGAGGGAAGGAGGGATATGTATGTATGTATGTATGTATGTATGTATGTATGTATGTATGTATGTATGTGTCAGCTTTGGAAACCTTATTCAATGCTGCCACATAACTTGAGAAAGTTGGAGCGGGGTGATTTTAGTTGAGGGGCTCTTAGTAGACAAAATAGAAGTTTTTTGTTAGTTCAAGGTTATAGAGTGTTGCGCAGGAACAAAAAAGGAACTTACTTTGGGATTGGTTCATGTGATGTGATGATAAGGGAAAAAGGGATGGTTTGTAGTTTGGGACATTGTGGGAATATACCAGGTGCTATTCTAATAAAGGTACTTTTGAGATGATGCCTGTCTCAGAGTTACTGATTGGATTGGAGGTTCCCTGGAATGCTGACAGTGTGTGTGTGTGTGTGTGTGTGTGTGTACAGTGATATTTTCCCTAATGCTCAAAAATTGCAGAATGCATATTGAATTTCTAATGTTGGATGACACTGTGTAAAATTCCCTTTCCCTTCATACTAGATATAGCAATCTGTATACACATACGCAGAGACATACAGATTGTCTGTATGTCTGTGAGTATGTGTGTATGCACACATGCAAAATTGCAGATATCGGTGGGACAGCATGAAATCACACTTCAGAAAAATCAATCCCTGCTTTGTTTTTGTTTTTTAAAGAGTGGCGTGAGTCCAGCAATGTGTTATATGTGGAAAATGATACATCCAGTACATGCAGTGTCCTAATATCAATATCAGAGTTTTAAGGAAGATACCCAGTAATAGATGTATGAAATATTTGTCTGAGAGCCTTGAGAATCACTTAGGATACACTTTGTGCTAAATAGATCCATTTCGCTGTTCTATTAAAATGGAAAGAATTCAAGGCCAGCATATGTTTTTTAACACAGAACTTTTTGTAACTGCTCTGTTCACTATATTTCTTCTTAGACACACCTTTTATACTGTACATATTTTTTCTTAATTTAGAGAAATCCAATAGCCTTCTATGAATAAATGCTAATTACCCATGCATCCATTCTTCAACACGCTTTAAAAATGAAAAAAAGGTGACTGCCATTGTTTGTCTGCAAATCTCAGCAGGTTATATTATTTTGAGTTTACGACTGGGAAAAGATAAATGCTAGCCGGATATTGTTTGATGTAGAATTTGCGCCACTGCTAACTGAGAGTAAAATGCCCTTAACAGAATCTGCAGCAAAATTAATTCATGTTACTATCACTATATGACAAATAATTAGAAATATGACTCTTATTTGGAATTGCACTTGAATTAATCCTTTGTTTAAATAAGGATAAAGGCATATAAGACTACACAATTCTTATACTGTTAATGTTGTTCGAATCTGAATTTATTTTTACTTTTATTTTATTATATCTTTTTCTTTCTGTTGCGAACTACTTTCTTACAGTTGCTGCTAGTATTCCCTCCTGACTAGTAAATGCATCTTAAAAAAAAAATAAATGACATAATTTAAAAAATTGCCCAAATAGCTATTTTGTACTAGCTTTCATGCAAAACGTTGTACAGATCTTCCTCTATATTGTATCTTTTTATGGCTAGCAGGAATTTTTATCCCATATCTTTTCATTTCAGTATATTTCTTATAGTATAACTTAACCCAAGTAATTTTCTACTAGTAATTGCACAGGAATTTATAATATAGCATTAATACTTTTCCTTTGCTGCTTACTATTGTTTACAGTCAAATCTAGGCATAATTTCAAAGTGGCAAAATGTTCATCAATTTCAGGAGAATGAAAGTGCTTGATTATCGGCAAATTAAAAAAAAACAAACAGGCAAGGCCAGAGTTTTAAGTGCTCCTAACCTTTCGGGGTACTATTGTGATTGTACAAAATATTATTGTCCCAAAACGGCTCTGAATATTTGCCATGTGACTTTTGGCAGCTGCTTTGCCAAGGAGCATGTTTAGTTCGTTTACTGCTCTGGTTCCTCACACCTTACATATCTTCCCTTTCCCCTCCCACTCCTTCACCTCTAATCTCTACCTAAAATTATGCCCTTTTTCCCTACATGTTAATTAGATACATGTTATCTAAAATAGAAAAGAGACTCTTATGAATTTCATTTAGTTTTTTATTATTATAGGTAGTCCTCAGTTAACAATAGGTTTTCAAATTTTCCATCCCTAAGTGATATAGTCATAAAATGTCATCTCAAGTGAGTGTTATCACTTAGTGACAACAATCCCAGCAGTCTCTGTTGTGGTTGTTAAGAAAGAATTGTGGGTCATGAAGCAAGGATCTCCTCAGAACTTCCTGCTGGTTTCCAACAAGTTAAGTCACTGGGGAAACTGGCAGGAAGTCACAAGTTCCAAGGAGCTCACAAGCAGGGTGTCAGGTAGATAAGTGGCTGCTCTGGCCCAGTGTGAGTGCAGTTGAGCTGAGGGTTACTGCTGTCAGGGATTGGAGGACGTGTAAGCCACTCTACACTCTTCCATCCTCAACTGACCCTTGCCATCTTCTTCCTCCAGTTTCCCAGCACTTCACAAAGGCCAGCTACTAAGGCCCAGCACTGAGGCATGAAGCCCTAGCCATTTTAGCCACGGTGCACTCCACAATCCCTTCCACTCCACCACCCCATGACTTTAGCTATCTTGTTGCTCCTACTGCTGCTGAGGTACATGCAGCCTGGCCCTCTGTGATATAGTTGCTGGCTACACAAAGCTGTCTCATAAGAAAATCTTGGCAGACCTCAAGAAGACTGCAACCTTGGGAAGAAGGCCTTGCATGGCCAGCAGCTGTCTCATAACTGGAGGAGGAAGAAGATGAAGGTCAGCTGGGAGTGGCAGAGTGCAGGCGACTAAAAGGGCAGAGGTGGATGGGGATGGTTGAACCACATCCTATAAATGTACCTAGAACATATACCTAGAACATATATGTTACACTAAGTCATAGTTTAACTTTGGTTTAATGAATAAAGCAAAATTATCTAAAATTATTTATTTACAGTCACAGCAATTAGTGTTTTATAGGATGCAATGGCAAAACTAAACAAAAATACATTCTGCATTAGCATGAAGCTTGAAATATTCCATATGCTCCCTACAGGAGACTAGTTCTGATTTTCTAGTGTAACTCCTCTTACAAAGCTATTCCTACTAAAACATTCAAATTGCCCAGCTAATAAACTTCAGATTACTTTTTTTTCTAAGTTAAAGGGAAGCACTGCAGACCAGGAATCAAGAAACTTTTCCATGACTATTTACTTATATTGTCAATTTTCTTAGGCTTCCAAAATAAAAGAGCTAAATATTCCCACTCACATACACCCACAGACCTAGATATAAATACACTAAGACTCTAAAGTATAAATATCAGTCTACAAAGCATAGTGTGCTGAAACAACATATCCAGCTCTTAAAGCAAATTCTAGTGTTTAATCAGCAAAATCAATTAAACAACATATTCCAGAGAAAAAAATATGGCAAAAGATCATTTCGGAGGAGAAGCAGTGATCTAAACAAAAAACAGTGGAAAGAAATATTTTGACATATAACTGTACATAATACTCAGAGGAAGTGGGAAGATGACTGCTTAATGTATAATTTAAATTGGTGGTGGTTATTGATAAGGACTGTTAAAAATGTCATACCTAAAAAAAATCCTAGCTATATGATTTTCCTCCTCAGTAATATTGTTCCTCCCTTTGAATTTCCGCTGCAAATGCACACTGTTACCAAGGAATACAACATCTGCACTGCAGTATTGACAAGCAGCTTATGGCAGCTGATGCCCATGAAATTATGTTGCACTGAAATACCTAACAGAAAAGCTAAATAAATAAATAGGTCCCCAAGAGTAATCTGTGTAAGTCCAATGTGATTTCTGAGATTTCCAAGAAAATATATTTTTTCCCTCTCAGAATAAAGCTCTTTTGTATTTCTGTATGTGAATTAGATAGATAGATAGATAGATAGATAGATAGATAGATAGATAGATAGATAGATAGATAGATAGATAGAATTCTTTATTGGCCAAGTGTGATTGGACACACAAGGAATTTGTCTTAGTGCAAATACTCTCAGTACACATAAAGGAAAAGATACATTTGTCAAGAGTCAAGAATCATAAGGTACAACACTTAATGATAGTCATAGGGTACAATAAGCAATCAAATCATATTAGGAAACAGTCAATATAAATTGTAAGGATACAAGCAACAAAGTTACAGTCCTACAATCACAAGTGGGAGGGGATGGGTGATAAGGAGTAATGAGAAGATTAACACAGTAAGGTAGTGCAGACTTTTAAAATAGTTGGATACTATTGAGGGAATTATTTGTTTAGCAGAGTGATGGCTTTTGGGGAAAAATTGTCCTTGTGTCTAGTTGTTCTGGTGTGCAGTGCTCTATAGCGTCGTTTTGAGGGAAGGAGTTGAAACAGCTTATGTCCGGGATGTGAGGCGTCTATAAATATTTTCACAGCCCTCTTTTTGACTTGTGCAATATACAGATCCTCGATTTAAGGCAGGTTGGTGGAAATTGTTTTTTCTGCAGTCCTAATTATCCTCTGAAGTCTGTGTCTGTCCTGTTGGGTTGCAGAACCAAACCAGACAGTTACAGGGGTGCAGATGATAGACTCAATAATTCATCTGTAAAACTGTATCAACAGCTCCCTGGCAGTTTGAGCCAAGTTCACGCAGAAAGAACATTTTTTGTTAAGCTTTTTTAATGACATTTTTGATATTAAGTGATGTTACTTTGTGGTATTAAATTCTAATCTGGAACTGTTACTGGTTTCTCTTAGGAGAGACAGTATCAACCATGTAATGGTAAAAGCTTTAGAGTTGTACACAAAAACATCTATTGGCAGGTGCATTTGCTTGGTGGAAAGATTCTTTTTTTCCCCAGTGTATCCCTTAAAGGTCCTTCAATTTTGCTCCTAAGGGTCAAGGGACTTCAAGAGATGTCTTGGGGATGGAGACCTTCCGGTTTGCAGGGCTTCGGCGGCAGGCAGGAATCCGCGATCGTGTGCGGTTTCTGCCTGGGCTCGCTGCTGGAGTGTCCTGAGCCAGTCTGGCTTCGGGGCTAAGCCACCCCATAGAGGTGACGAAGAGGGGGGAGATTCCAGCAGGGTCGGGGGAAGCTGCATCTTTCCTCCCCAGCTGGCTAAACTCCCTTTCCCAAAGGCGAACGAGCGGCGGTCAGAAATGGCCGCCTCAAAGAAGCACTCATCCGGAAAAGAAAGTGCAGGAGGAAGTTAAGAAGTGAAAGTTTTGGCTGACCAGGATAAGAAGCAACAACCAAGGTATCCTGGAATTTAAATTTTAAAAAAGACACATCGCTCCCAAAGAAGATTCGGAAGCAGCGAATGAAAGTGAAAAGGGAAAGTTTTTTTTCTTTCACTCTCCTTCCTTACGTTGACAGCGAACAGAGATGAATGAGAAATTGGAAAAACCCACTTTGGCATCAAGAGGTAATTAAACCGGATAATTAAATATCAAGGGGACAATAAGGATTTCTGAACATTAAAAAAAAAATTTTTTTTTTGCTGTAAGTGGGAAGGGAGAGGAAAAGAATAAGAGTAGGATTTGGAAGGAGGAGACTGCCTAGAATTTAAAAGAATCTGATTAAATTCTAACAAGAGTTCTAAAAGATACATATTAATTGGAACTTTGCAACTAAATAGTAACCCCAGGAAGAGAAAGTGAATAAAGAAGAAATTGTTAAATGAAACAGCTTGTGTGTATTTGGATTGCTTGGTGACTTTGGGACTTTTGGAAATTATTTTTGAATGACTAAAAACACTTGGGTGGTTGTTTAAAATTCTTTTTACAATGGCATCACTTGTTGATGGACTGAAAATGGAATTTAAAAAAAATATAAAGAAGAGGAACAAGAAGGGAAGGGCTCTCTTGGGTCTGTTTTTCAATTCTTAGAAATGGCGATTTGTACCTATGAGAAACTGCAAGAAAAGACTGGGCAACAAGAAGATTGGGACAAAGAAGAAGCCATCTTTCATGAACAAGTAACTTTATTTAGGGAAGAAGGGGGAAAGGGGGGAAAGAGAATGGAGACTTTAAGATCTAAAAAAACAACCAAAAAAGGGAAAAATAAGGTGAAAAGTAGATATAATATTAGAAAGCAACAGAAAAGGGGAACACAGAAGAGGGAAATAGAGGTGGAGAGACAAGGGGGTAAAAAGGGCAAAGAGAAGAAGCAAGGGAGAAAGGAAGGGAAGAGAAGCTACAAAGGTGTGGAGCAAGATGTAAAGAAACAGGACTTATTTAGAGATAATGGGTAAAAATTTAATTGAAAAAGTGATTCTGCAAAGGTACATAAGATTTATTGTTATATTTGTATTATAAATAATGTTAGAAAATTGGAAACAACATATGATTAAAAAGTGGAATAAAATATTCAGTGTAATTCAGTGAAACTTTTGTGAACAAAATAAATGAAATGAAATAAATGAGAGAATTGAACTAGGAAGGAATGGGAACATTTTAATGATATAATGTTTTAAAATATGAGTGAAGTGGGGGGAAGTAACTATGGAAAGTTTATAAGTGTTTCCATAGAAGGATGATACTTATTTGAAAAGTAATGTGTAAAATGTTTAAGATTTAAATGAATACTAATATTAACAATGGATTTGAATTGGTATGGATTGTTGTTTTAACTATGTTATATATCTATAATTTTTTTCTCTTTTTAAAATATAGTGTGTAACTTTAGAATGTACTAAGCAGAATCCAAATGGAAGTTATGTATTATACTAAGTGTTATAAATTTAGGGGAAAGATATAAAGGCATCATACTCCAATTAGTGATTACAGGAGACATTTTGTTTAATGAGAAAAGATAATAGACAGCTGGAAACAGGACAAAGAATATAACTATAATGATCTGAATTGAGATGAAATAAATAAAATAAAATTAAGAAAATTAAAAGAGGGCAGAAGCTATATAGAAAATGTAGAATGGTAATAAGATATGGAATGGTATATAAAATGAACATGAATTTGAATTTGTGTCTGTACGAAGAGATGTAACCCGGGATCAAGCTGCTTTCAAAAAAGATGTTTTTATGTTTTATGTTTTGTTTGTTTATGTTTGTTTTTAAAAAATCAATAAAATTTATTTTTAAAAAAAGAGATGTCTTGGGGATGGAAAAGGAAGTCCCATTGTATAAGTTGACACTGTTAAAGTTCTGAAGGATCAAGCTCAATATGCACTCCTAATAAAATTTCAGCTTCGGAAAGAATCATGATTTTAATGTGCCTTGGATAATAAAACATACCAAATTTGATTGGTTTCCCCCCCTTTTCCTTTCCGGCAATGTACAGAATTCTGTTTCAAAATCCCCAGGGGATAGTTTTCATATAAAGTCAAGACTAATCCTGGGAAAAGTTTCAGGAGTTACATTCCAATTTTGATAAGACAAAAATAAATAAAATTTGATAGGATTAAAAGATAATGATATTGGCTTAGAAACTAAGAGACTGAGTTCTTAGGCATGAAAGCTGATTAGGTATCTTTGGGCCAATCACTTTTTTTGGGCCCAACTCACAATGGTGTTGTTAGAGGAGGAAGGAATATTGGTATGTTAGTCATCTTGAACTATATATGAAAAAAGGCAAGATAAAAAAATTAAAAATTATTTTTTACAAATTCCATTTTAGGCAAGGGTATTCACTAGGTAAACCTTTCCCCTTGACAACTATTCAAAAGTAAGCAAGACATTAATTGATAAGGCTCTTACCTATATATTTACTGAGAGGTGGGCAGCTGACTTCCAGGTAAGCTTACTACAAATTCATTTTCAGTCTCCTTATTAAACAACTAAGATTCCACATGAACAAGGTAGCAATCTGTTAAGATCAATTCTTTTTGGCCAATACAAACCTCTCCATTGAGGTTTTTTTTTTTTAAAAAAATTATTGGATAAACTGGTATTTGCACAGTGCCGTTGCTTATGTGCTATTTCTATGTTATCCACTTAAATTCAATAAGGCTTACTGCTGAGTAAGAGAACAGTAGGATTGCAGCTTTGTTAAAGAGAATTTAAAAAAGCAGAAACAGAACCAAGCATCTATGACTTCATTTGCAATTTTTCAGTATCTTCTGAAAAAACAAAAACTCCTTCAAACTCCCCCTTGCATCTCTTCCGACCACTGGCTTATAATAGCATTAGGAAAAGTGTGTATATAATTAGTGTCTCATGTTAGATGCATCAGAACTTAATAAAAGATCAGCTGCTATGGGTAAAAATTGGAGGAAGTAATACTACATACATCACCTTCTATATCTAACTAACAGACAAATAAATACAATACACACACATTTCTTAGTACCAACCACTGCAATTAAAAATGAATTCCAGAGGTCCTAGATAAAAAGGGAATTGGCAATCGTGAACTTACAAATAGCAAGGTATTCTTAAATTATCATTATTGTTTGCTCTTGCCTTTAATCATAGCATCTTCTGAGCAACTGAGAAATTGGCTTCTAGCAATAGCATAAATTCTTACTGATAAATTGGATATCAAAGGATCTTCCTAAGAAAAAAGAAAATATGAAGTTTTAACTCCAATTTTTCCTTTTTCTTCCTGGCACCGTGGAGTCCGTATGGGGCCTCAGGAGCTGAACACATTAGTGTTCAGCACAGCTCCTGCTTAAGAGCAAACACTGGCAAATGTTCTTGTAGTATCTTAAGAGATATTTATCTATCTGAAAAATAAATTTGGAACAAATAATTCTACTTCTGCCCAAAGGAAACTTGGTTTTCCTGTCCCGAGCCATTATTAAACAACAGTTGAATTTTCACAGGTTGTTTGAACCCCATAGAAAGTAGGACTCGTACAGTCTCTAACTACTTTCCCCCGTGCAGATAGATAGAGAATAAATCAGAATCAGAGAAAACATTTGCTGATACTAGATATCCTTTAATCTTCCTGTGAAGCAAAGAGACCATGTAAAAGCTTTCTTATGGCAACATAAGAAAAAAATACCACAATAAAATACTTGGATGAAACTGATTTTCTATTGTCTATTGCTTGTATCTACATTAAATTGAATTCTAACATGACATGATCACCCCCCCCCCCGCCCTCAAAAGAGTTCCTGCAACTTCAACCCCCTCTATAATTTCTTCTCTGGTAGTGAGAATTAGGTCTGGTATAGCTGTCCCTGTAGCTCCCTCCCTTATCTAGGTTGGTCAGGAACCTGTTTGATTTCCCACCTGATGAAGAGTTTGTTTCCCAATTGATGTCAGGGTAGTTAAAGTCCCCCATTACTACCGTGGTGTGTTTCCTACATATAATTGTTAACTGGCACAATATATTTGTTGTACATACAGGTCTGGCTACGGAATAGAAACTTAGTTGCCCTGTGGGATGATGAGAGCCAAGAAAAAAAGGTGTGTGTGTGTGTGTTTGTGTGTATACAATTGTATGTGTCTTCCTGAATCTCTCAACAATTTGGTCATTCTGGGATAAGCTGACAAGAGATGAGATGTGTGAGCATTGTATTCTGATAGTTCCACCACTACCTGGAAGGTTGTTTCCAGAAGGTGATGTTAAGGGATTACTCTTCAGCTTCATGGCAAGTGGTTATGTAGTCCCTCCCTCCATTTTATCCTCTAGGCTATTTAACATATATTCTAAATTCATGGAAGTGGCCATCCAGAATTGTAGACTGAGGTGCCTTCAAAATCAGGATTGATGTCTACCTTTTTTTTTTTCTAACACAAGTAAGGTGGCTAGTGTTTTGCATCTGTTCTTGGGCAGAGTAATGGAATGGATGTCAATCAATAAACTAGATTCAATATAGTATGGTCTAGCAGTTAAGGCATCAATCTAGAAAGCAGGAGACTGTAAGCTCAAGTCCCACCTTAGCCATGAAAGCCAGCTGGGTGACCTTGAGCCAATCATTCTCTCTCAGCCCAACTCACCTAGCAGAGTTGTTGCTAGGAGGAAAATAGAAGGAGGAAGGTGTGTTGAATATATTTGTCACCTTGCGTTATTTATAAAACTAATAATGGTGTGATATAAATAAAATAAAAGACAAAGTTACTGTCCATTTAAGCCATACCCTACCTGCCCTGGAGTGGTCTACACTTGCACTAAAGGAACAAGTTTACAGTTTAGGGAAGCTTCTAGATCCATCACTGACATTAGAACCATGATGGCGAACCTATGGCATGCATGCCACAGGTGGAAATATTTCCGGAAATACCAGAAGTGACAAAACAGGGCCATTTTTCGGCCTCCAAAGGCTGCAGAGGCTTCCCTTGAGCCTCCCTTGAGCCTCTGGGAGGCTGAAAAAGGCCTCAAACTGGCTGAAAATCAGCTGGGAGGCATGCACATGCACAATGCAGGTAAGGGGGCGGCGGGGGATTGCACGCGCATGCACAGGGGCATGGGGGACACGCGCATTGCCTTCTGGGTGCTGGGACGACTGCACAATTTTCAGCACAGGAGCCCCAAAAGCTTAGCCACCACTGCACTAGAGGTTTAGCTGGCTTTGGTGGTGTCATGGCCAGAATTGCTTTTTCAGCTTCAACTGATTTATCAACTGACATCTTAACTTGGATACAATTACTCATGCTGAAATCTTCCTGATTTGATTGATGAAATGTGGGGCTGCCTTTGAAAACAGTTTGGAAACTAAAATTAATTTAAAATAGAGCAGCTAGAGCTTTCACCAATATGGTCATATTATATTAATTCTTTGTCATCTATATTTGTTCATTACATAGTTGAATGTGCTGACAACAAAATCACACAAAAATTATCAATGGAAATCAAATTTAGCAACCCATGGAGGTCTGGATTTGGAGTTACACTCAAAATTAAAGTGGAAACAAACACGACAGGCTGATCCAACTTTGATGTAATGTCCTAAAACAAGTCAAAATGAGGCTCAGTAGTGTGTGCGGCCTCCACGTGCCTGCATGACCTCGCTACAACGCCTGGGCATGAACCTGATGAGGTGGCGGATGAGGTGGTCTCCTGAGGGATCTCCTCCCACACCTGGACTAAAGCATCCCCCAACTCCTGGACAGTCTGTAGTGCAAAATGGCGTTGGTGGATGCAGCGAGACGTGATGTCCCACATGTGCTCAATTGGATTCAGGTCTGGGGAATGGGCAAGCCAGTCCATAGCATCAATGCCTTCATCTTGCAGGAACTGCTGACACACTCCAGCCGCATGAGGTCTAGCATTGTCATGCATTAGGAGGAACCCAGGGCCAACCGCACCAGCATATGGTCTCACAAGGGGTCTGAGGATCTCATCTTGGCACCTAATGGCAGTCAGGCTACCTTTGGTGAGCACATGGAGGGCTGTGCGGCCCCCTAAAGAAATGCCACCCCACACCATTACTGACCCACTGCCAAACTGGTCATGCTGGAGGATGTTGCAGGCAGCAGAATGTTCTCCACGGCGTCTCCAGACCCTGTCACGTCTATCACATGTGCTCAGTGTGAACCTGCCTTCATCTGTGAAGAGCACAGGGCACCAGTGGTGAATTTGCCAATCTTGGTGTTCTCTGGCAAATGCCAAACATCCTGCACGGTGTTGGGCTGTAAGCACAACCCTTACCTGTGGACGTCCGGCCCTCATACCACCCTCATGGAGTCTGTTTCTAACTGTTTGAGCAGCCACATGCACATTTGTGGCCCGCTGGAGGTCATTTTGCAGGGCTCTGGCAGTGCTCCTCCTGTCCCTCCTTGCACAAAGGCGGAGGTAGCGGTCCTGATGCTGGGTTGTTGCCCTCCTATGGCCTCCTCCACATCTCCTGATGTACTGGCCTGTCTCCTGGTAGTGGCTCCATGCTCTGGACACTAAGCTGACAGACACAGCAAGCCTTCTTGTCATAGCTCACATTGATGTGCCATCCTGGATGCGCTGCACTACCTGAGCCATTTGTGTGGGTTGTAGACTCTGTCTCATGCTACCACTAGAGTGAAAGCACTGCCAGCATTCAAAAGTGACCAAACCATCGGCCAGAAAGCATAGGAACTGAGAAGTCGTCTGTGGTCACCACCTGCAGAACCACTCCTTTATTGAGGATGTCTTGCTAACTGCCTATCCGTTCCATCTGTTGTCTATTCCATTTGCACAACAGCATGTGAAATTGATTGTCAATCAGTGTTGCTACCTAAATGGACAGTTTGATTTCAAGAAGTGTGATTGACTTGGAGTTAAGTGTTCCCTTTATTTTTTTGAGCAGTGTAGTTTTTTTTAATTACCTGCCTTTTTATTTATATTGCTTTGAAGATTGAAGACTGATTTGCAGCTATCTAATTTATATGATGCTTTTATTTTCATATATTGTATCTTTTGATTCATATTATATTTTAAGCATGCTTTATTGTAAAGCTATAGTAAACAGAATGGCAGAACCTGGAGGCAAAGTGAAAAGGGAGATCAGCTTAGAATTGTTACACAGTCACAAATAACTAAGTCCAACCCACCTTGAATGCTGTTGGTCCTTATCTAACTTTAATCAGCTATCCACCATTAGTTGAGAAGATTTCCTGTGCATAGACTTTAGCAATAAATCAGTTAAATTGAATGTGTGGATCTGGTCTTTTATGCTTGATAAGACTGCTCAGAAAGTTTTAGCTATTAGGCGGTTTAATAAATAGATATATAGGCAGATAAATAAACACTAGATCAACCTCTACTAGAAAGAAGACAATGAAGATACAGGCAAGAAATCTTGCAGATGACAACACTGGCATTAATAATAGGGAGTGTTAAAACTTGGCTCTGTCAACTACTGTGGGCATCCAATAGTAGCATACAACCCCAGGAATAGCTGGTGACTTATGGGTGTTCCATCTTTTAAAACTTAACTTTGCTTGCTAAATTTGTCTAGATTCTAATTGATTTTATAGTAATTTATAAATGGCCCAGTGATAATGAGATGGACAGTACATACAGCACCTTTGATTATAAATAAATAATAAAAAGCAGATCCTTGCTGGAGGAGGAAAGAATTGGAATGAGTCATCTGAAACACCCTAAATAGCATTTGCAACCCAGATCGGTAACTCAAGAGACAATACAAGCAAACATAAGTACCCCATTGGTTGGAGACTGAGAGACAGATAATTGCAGGACTTTATTGAGATCAAGATGGGAGCACTGAAATGGGAAGTGTGGTGAAGGAAACATGACTTGACGTATGAATATGAGAAGTATTTCCTTTATAGCTGCAGGAGTGAATGGTTTAATATTAGCAAGAATTGCCAGATTACCCTCCCTCCTCCTCCCTACTTCCTCTCGCAAAACTAGAGTGTTTTAGAGGGAAATGGAGTAAGAAAACAAGGATGTAGGGCACTGGTAGTTTTATTTTCCCCATTTCCTGATTGGCTGCCTAGATAGCCTTTCTATTCAAGGTCTAAGGAGGGTACGTACTCAAAAACTGCATCACAGAGCAATAGAGGTAAAGTTGGCCACTATGAGAAAGGATCTAAGGAGAAAAGAACTCAGGGAGCCAGCATAAAGCAATTCACAGTTTGGCTCTTTGGAGCTTTTTTCAGGGCAAGATCTTGCCATATGACCACATTTTGGAAAATATGGCAGTGTAAAGAAATGTGTGGCAGTTAATAGATATCCAGTAGGAGGGAGAGAGAGGGGAGAGAGAATGGATGGATGGATGGATGAATGAATGAATTCTGGATGTGTATTGTGTGACATTATATCTGATTGGTGGAATGCTGTCAGACAATGTTGAGATGATCAAGCCTGGAAAATAAATTTGGAATCATTTTTTTCCTAATGATTTCCAACTAAATTTGAAAAATAATTCATTATCTCAAGCTGTCATAGACTGATCACAACATCAAAATCAAAATGTATCTTTTTTTTACTTTTTTCACACCCACAACACGCTCTCTATGCTATTTTTTCCAACCCAACTATTATACCTGACCCAGTCTTGCTTCTTACTCATCACATATTTATGCACCAGGCTGTTTTAGCTATAATTAGAAGAAAAAGGGGGTGGGAAATCTATCTCCCCTACCCTTTTTGGTGCTCTTTGCCACCAGGCTCATAGCCATAATAATAGGGGAATGGATGAGGAAAAGCATCCTTCTTTATTGCGCCCAACATATTGCACTGTTAGAGCAGCAAAAACAGGGAGGTAACTCTGCAAGTGAATGAAAAGAAGGGTTTAAACTTCAAACCTGAAAAGAACTTTGGGGAACTGCAAAGCTCATCTCAAAGTAAAGGCAGGCTGTATGAACTATTGAGATTCATAGTACAAAGGAAAAAAAATGACATTTGATGGTATCATTACTTTCTGCTATCTATTGCTTTGCTTGGGGCTATAAACGCAGGACATAATATAGTGCATCACAAATATCCAACAATATTTTTGAGGTAAAAGAGGCTATGAAACACTCCATGAACTGTCACCCCTAGTTAAATAAATATGGGACATATACTTATCAAATTCTCAGTTTGGCTGCACTGAAATGAATACATGAATATTTAAAGACATTATTTATGCCTGTTTTCAAAATTGGAATGCTATCTTATCATCTTTCTTCCATGCTTTGTACTGAAAAACAAGGTCTGTCAGCAGAATTTATTTATAAGTAATAAGGAATCTCTTATGTTCCCCCCGCCTTTCTCTCTCTCACGCACACACAAATACATAACTTTGCAAAGGCAACAACTGGCACAGGTTCAAATTCCCACAGTCTGGCAGTGCTGATAATGTCAATTTTGCCTTTCAAATTATAATGACAATTTTAATGCTTTGAAACGGTCCTAAGTATCATGTGTGAACAAACTGTGTTTACTCACTGGACAGAATTATTCACAAATTGACTTGGATCCCTTTTCTTTTTATTGCTATGAGTTGATTATTTACACAGTGTGTCCCTGCTGAATTATCTGAACATAGCAATATTGGCTCTACAGACATACAAGATATTGGATTTAAGTCACATACCATATAAGTTCACAATAAGATTGCCTGATCTGTGCTGTTATATTTAAAAACTATTTGAGATTTAGAGCACCAGCAATGTAATATGGATCATAATACTAAAGACATTTAGAGTTCAATATATCTTTTTTTAATGATGAAAACAACATCTTAAGTAATCAAGCTGTATTTCCATTTGTAAGGAAATTCTATCTACTAATATAATGACTGGAAAAAAAGTATCTCTGTCATTCAACATCAACATTGTGTATACAGTTCAGATACAAACAAGTAAACAGCTTTTCTTCATCCATTTTGTATCCTGCTTTTCATATGTTTGACTTGAAAAACATTGAAAAATCACTTTGTCAAAATTGAAAAAACAGTTCCAAATCCACAAGTGTACATTGAAAAGTAAAATATTTATGAACAAAGTAAAAAAAAATTCAAAGAACACACAAAATAAATAATATGAAGAAACCAAAACTAAAAATAATCATTTATATTACCACATCAATGGTCAAAAGAATGATACACTATTAGAGAATGGAATTTAAGCCCCCCCCAAATAATAATAATAATAATAATAATAATAATAATAATAATAATAATAATAATAATAAGATGGACAAGCAGAATATAGAAATTCTACATTTAGAATGAAACTGAAGCTGAGCAAGGCAAAGGAGAAAAATCAGGTAAGGATAAATGGTGGTTTTTTTAAAAAAAATGATTGAACCATGATTTATAAATGTTAAATGAACACAAATCATTAAACGAACAGTAATTAATCTTTTTATCTGCAAGGACACCCTAATGCTGTGATGTTCCTTGATATGCACTAACAAAATAAAAAACACAATTATTTGAAACACCCTTAAACTGTGGATTTCTAATCACATTGATTTAAGGGGGATTCTTGAATTCAAGGCCAGGAACAAAAGAACATTCATGTTTAGGCAAGAATGTTTCTCTTATATGCTTGCTGGTTTTAAAATTATGCTGCAAGATTCAACATTAAATCTTATGCATCTGATTAACTGAGCAAAAATCATGGAATTGGATGGTATAATAGCATTTGAACCAATAACTGCTCTTTAATATAGCACCAGGGAACCAAGATTTCTTATCACTCTGAAACACAGATACTCTCACAGACATGCATACAGCAAACAGCCCAGGTCCGCTTTCTGGTCAGCAAAATAAATGGCTTCACCGTGATACTTGTACAATAAGCCAAGACAAGCTGCTATTTTAATTAATCAAGTTTCATAATTTTAAAGAAAAATAAATAGAAATAGAAATATTTCTTCAGCTTTGAGGAAAAAAAAGACCGAATGGTTTCCTCAAGATTTCTACATATGCTGAATG
Source organism: Pseudonaja textilis (assembly GCF_049901715.1). Lineage (NCBI taxonomy): Eukaryota > Metazoa > Chordata > Lepidosauria > Squamata > Elapidae > Pseudonaja > Pseudonaja textilis. The sequence continues at coordinate 183,355,070 of NC_141990.1, read as the reverse complement.
GATGACCTCTAGGGAGAGGCAGAACATTTGAATCAGCAAAGGAAAAAAAAAAACTGGCTCTGAGGATAATAGAAGGTAATTAATTGTGAGGACTAAATGCCTTTCATTTTGGTAGTGCCACAAAACAAATAAAAACACCTGTGCAGTGTAACTAGATAGCTTGTTTTGAACGCATACCCTCACATGCTCACTAATACATACACACACGAAATATTAGAAGCTTTGCAAAAGGTATGGTTCAGATCAGTATTTTATTACTGTCAATGTCCAGAAAGCCCAACAATGTATGGGTTTAAGGTTTCCATTTCAATTTAGCACCCAAGATTAAATCCATCCTCAATTAGTGCTAAACCTATGGTGAGACAGGTTTACAATCGATAGTACAAGGATGTATTTTGTTTCACAGCAAATAAAGCAACACCCAATGAAATAAACTATTTACTTACAGTGTTAAAATTTGGGAAGAGCCCAACTGCAGAACTGCTCTCCACAGGGAAGGGCACAAATGATTTGACATCCAGAGAGGGCTGCATCATAAGGGTAGGTGTCCGGACAAGCGCTGAGAGTGAAGTACTATGGCACGTGCTGCCTGCAGAGAGGAAGACTGTTAAAAAGGATCATGACTTTACAGCTAGTCCTTATGACCACAATTGACCCCAATTTTTTGTTGCTAAGTGAAGCATTTGTAAAGTGAATTTTACCCCATTTTATGACCTTTGGTACTACCGTTGTTAAGTGAATCACTTAGTTAAGCTAGTCATGCGGTTGTTAAGTGAATCTGGTTTCCCCATTGACTTTGCTTGTAAGAAAGTCATAAAAGGGGATCATGTGGCCTCAGGCTACTGCAACCATTATAAATGAGTCAGTTGCCAAGCACCTGAATTTTGATCATGTGACCATGAAGATATACAACAGTCATAAATGCGAAAAGTAGTTATAAGTCACTTTTTCAGTGCTGCTGTAACTTTGAATGGACACCAAATGAACTGTTGTAAGTTGAGGACTACCTGTATTTTTAAAAAAAACCTTCACCAAACATCAAAATATATCCATGTCTTTGAGTAATACATGCTGTTCAAATTATATACACTGCTCAAAAAAATAAAGGGAACACAAAAATAAGACATCCTAGATCTGAATGAATGAAATATTCTCATTAAATACTTTGTTCATTACATAGTTGAATGTGCTGACAACAAAATCACACAAAAATTATCAATGGAAAGCAAATTTAGCAACCCATGGAGGTCTGGATTTGGAATTACACTCAAAATTAAAGTGGAAAAAAACACGACAGGCTGATCCAACTTTGATGTAATGGCCTTAAAACAAGTCAAAATGAGGCTCAGTAGTGTGTATATGACCTGTATGACCTCCCTACAATGCCTGGGCATGCTCCTGATGAGGTGGCGGATGGTCTCCTGAGGGATCTCCTCCCACACCTGGACTAAAACATCCCCCAACTCCTGGACAGTGTGTGGTGCAATGAGGCGTTGGTGGATGGAGCAAGACATGATGTCCCACATGTGCTCAATTGGATTCAGGTCTGGGGAACGGGTGGGCCAGTCCATAGCATCAATGCCTTCGTCTTGCAGGAACTGCTGACACACTCCAGCCACATGAGGTCTAGCATTGTCTTGCATTAGGAGGAATCCAGGGCCAACCGCACCAGCATATGGTCTCACAAGGGGTCTGAGGATCTCATCTTGGTACCTAATGGCAGTCAGGCTACCTCTGGTGAGAACCTGGAGGGCTGTGTTGCCCCCTAAAGAAATGCCACCCCACACCATTACTGACCCACTGCCAAACTGGTCATACTGGAGGATGTTTCAGGCAGCAGAGCGTTCTCCACGGCGTCTCCAGACCCTATCACGTCTGTCACATGTGCTCAGTGTGAACCTGCTTTCACCTGTGAAGAGCACAGGGCGCCAGTGGCGAATTTGACAATCTTGGTGTTCTCTGGCAAATGCCAAACGTCCTGCATGGTGTTGGGCTATAAGCACAACCCTCACATGTGGACTCATACCACGCTCATGGAGTCTGTTTCTGACCGTTCGAGCAGCCACATGCACATTTGTGGCCCGCTGGAGGTCATTTTGCAGGGCTCTGGCAGTGCTCCTCCTGTCCCTCCTTGCACAAGGGCGGAGGTAGTGGTCCTGATGCTGGGTTGTTGCCCTCCTATGGCCTCCTCCACGTCTCCTGATGTACTGGCCTGTCTCCTGGTAGCACCTCCATGCTCTGGACACTAAGCTGACAAACACAGCAAACCTTCTGGCCACAGCTCACATTGATGTGCCATCCTGGATGAGCTGCACTACCTGAGCCATTTGTGTGGGCTGTAGACTCTGTCTCATGCTACCACTAGACTGAAAGCACCACAAGCATTCAAAAGTGACTAAACCATCAGCCAGAAAGCATAGGAACTGAGAAGTGTTCTGTGGTCACCACCTGCAGAACCACTCCTTTATTGGGGATGTCTTGCTAACTTCCAATGCTTTCCACCTGTTGTCTATTCCATTTGCACAATAGCATGTGAAATTGATTGTCAATCAGTGTTGCTACCTAAGTGGACAGTTTGATTTCACAGAAGTGTGATTGACTTGTGTTGTTTAAGTGTTCCCTTTATTTTTTTGAGCAGTGTAGTATCTATGTTAAAGACTTAATGTGATTAAAAATTATTATTTTCTCAGAGAACATTTAGAACTTTAACATGGATATATTCTACAAAACCAAATCATACTGTCAGATGAAAACGAAAAAGCACAAATATTTTGGTCACGGGTTGTTGAATATTTAATCCTTAATTTTGGACAATCACGCTGAGCTCAATAATGGTAAACCAGGAATGTTTAAAATGACAGTTTGTCAAACATATCTGGTTTACTCATCTATTATTTTTAATCTTTCAATGTTATGGTTTGCATACTTAAGCCATCACAGGAAACTGATGGCCTTTCCTTTTCTTTCTTAAGCCTCATGGTTTTCTACAAAACCCATTATTCAGATATTGTAGGCATTTCAGATGCTGCTCCAAACATGATGAGTTTGTTTTTCTATTTGATGTTGCTGTGCCTTTCTTTTTTACTCTCTCTAGTTTAATTATTAATTTCAGTTTTGGTGTGCTGTAATGTAAATTAATATACCTATAGAGACCGACCAATTCCTTATATGTGTATACGGTATAGTGCCTAATTTATTATGTATTTCACAAATTATTGTCCCTATACATTATTAGTCTAATATTTTTTTAAATATTTTTTTAAAGGAAGCTAACAATTTTAAATACCTCCCCAATAGCTAATATTGGATTCACTGTCTTGCGCATTGTCAGCAGACTTCTATTAGTAATCAGAAAGTCAATAGCTACCTACTAGAAGATAAAGGAGAATGCAAGTTAGGTAGGATGAATGCAGTATGGCCAGATTAATTTTACTAATAATATGGACTTTACAAAGCCCAGGAAAAAATACCGATAGTTTACGGTGCTATAGGTACAGATAAGTGTACATTGGTATTCCTTTCAAAAGAAATAGAAATTGCATCTTTTTATCCAGATTAATTTGTCCAGTTTGCTGATAATTTGCCAAAGTTACAGCACAGAAAAAAAGAATTACGGTAATAGTAGCTAGTTTACATGTACCCTAACCACATGTTTGCTGAGAAAGGCTCAGCCGTAATATTAAAGAAAGGGCCAGTGAAAGGGAGAGGCATTCACTCTTTCAAAAGAAATACTACCTTGGCACCTAGCGAGTAATAGGACAGAGAAAATATATGTTTCTTCCCATTTTGATAAATTTTCTACAGAACATTAAATATTTTAATTATTAATTATTTAATTTATTTAGCTTCCCATCTCAACAAATGACTTTAGGTAATTAAGAGTATTAAAAAATAAAGATACATATAGAAAAATTAAAATACACAGTAGCCAAGAAAACCATAACAACCATCAACAAAGCCAAGAGACAGGTCCCTTCACACACTCAAAGTCCAGGGCAAAGCATAGAGCCATGTTTCTAGATCTTCTGAACAGCCAGTATGGTTGGCTAACGGTTGGTAATCTTCAGAGAGATTGTTTCAGAGGGTGGGCAGTATGGCAAAAAAAAAAAAAAAAGACTCATCTTCTGGGCTCGCCTAGCTGCCATTCCTTAACTGATGAGACCCAGAGCACACCCTTCTTGGTAACCCTGGAACAGTGCACATGTGACTGTGAGTAGAATCTCCCAGTTCAGGAACAGGTACAACTGACATACAAGGTGTGCAAAAACCCTGCAAGCCAGGACTGCCAACTACTCTTTGAGCAAAACTTGTCAGACAAAGAAGGCACCCCTCCCACCCCAAATTGGATGCCAGGTCTGCCTGGCATCCAATTCAGAGACAAACACGGAATATCCCTGACACAAGAAGGCTAAATATCCAAAGCCATTCAGTCTTGCTTGGGAGGAGCTGAAGTCTAACTACGCCCCATCCAGTGTGTCCATCCAGCCTTCATGCTCTGGGATAGGATGTCCGTTGCATGACAACTAAGTAAAGCTGTCAGCAAACTGATGAGACTTCACCGCAGACTGTTAGATGATCTCACCCAGAGGCTTTTGGCTGATATTCTGAAAAAGAACTTTTAGAAAACAACTAAGAAAATGTATTCAGGAAAGGATTCTTTTGACTATGTAATATTCTGTGATGCATTTGTTTCAAATGGTCTCTTTAGATAATGTAAATTAATTAAACATTTAACCAAGGATTGCATTACTTAATATCAGTCAGGTATATGAAAATATAGGTTTGATTACAAGTGTTTATCATTGTGTGGCCATAGCTAAATGAAATTAATAGTGCAATTGCTTTACTATCAATTATCCAGTTGTCTTACCTCACCCAGATTCATAGCCTACTCTTTTAAAACTCATGTCTATGAATCAATTAAATTATTTCAACAACCACTAAGGCAGCTTCATAATCCATATGCTTTTTTCAGCTCATATTACATCATTCATTATCTTCCTTAATCAGCAAATCAATAGAGCCTTAAGTTTTTATCATTCCAATCCAGTAGTCTTCTGCTAAAGTTTTCTTCCAATATTTTTCTCTAACTTTTTTTAAAGATAAGCATAACACCATTAAGCTAAAATGTATTGGGTGTAACAGTTGCTTTGTTCTCGTCAAGCTACTCAAACTTACTTTTTCTCTGTGAGATGTCATTTTAAAGCACAGAGATTACTTATGAACTGACAAATTTGATTCCATTTAGTTTCTGTAGAAAAATTATAAAAATGATATCCTTTATTTTCTTTCCAGTTCCCTGTACATATTATCTTCTTATAGCTCATCAAGTGCTTTTATGCACTTCACATTAAAGACTTTCACAACGTTAAGTGAAACTCTTAAAGAAAAAGCAATCATTTATTTGTTTTATGTATCATATTTATTATTATTATGGAAACTACAGCATAGAAGAAGGTTACCAAAATGAATAATTGAAAATTGCTTTGGCACCTCTACCAGGCTGATTCTTGTGAACATTTCACTATAGAAAATAAATTGTTGAAATACAACTGCCTTTCCTCTCCCATTGTTTATTGATTATAAGCTTTCTTTAAAATCTTTTAAGTAAATTAATGCTTGCCTTCAGGCTCTGATGTACATTGACAGCTTTTCTTAATTATCGGTAAGTCAGCAAACTATTCAAGTGTATGCATAAATAAGAGAAGATAAAAATGTCTAAACTTTTAATAGCTTATTTAGGAATCACTATTATGTGTATATAGGTTATTCCTGCTCCACACTCCCATAGACAAACATTATAACTGACAGACTCAACGGGTTAATCTATATTGGTGACAGTTGAAAACTTAAAGAATACATTTATTCATTCATAACTCAAGATGACACACATATCTATCACACCTTCTTCCTTCTATTTTCCCCACAACAACCCTGTGAGATTGAGTGGCCTGATAGAGTGTGACTAGTTATGCATATTTAATATCTTTATTTGAAAAAACTTTCCATGTGAGTGACATTGAAAAGTATCCCATGCCCCGGTCATATATTACCTATAAAGTTGTTTAAAGAACAGTATCCACACATTTGGTATAAATACTCAGTAATGAGTTGTTAATAAACAATGACTTCTGTGAAATTCCAAACTATGAAAACATATGGTTCAATCCTGACCAGTCAATCCTGACTCAGCCTTTCATCCTTCTGAGGTCAATAAAATGAGGACCCAGATTGTTGGGGACAATATGCTGACTCTGTGACCATTTAGAGAGGGTTGTAAAGCACTGTGAAGCAGTATGTAAGTCTAGGTGCTATTGCTATAATCAAATGATCAAAAAATATTTTGAAAAAGTTTTTTTAATTTTTAAATGATCAAATTTTGAATGCTTGATGGCCACGTGAATTTACAATTGCAGCATCTTGGGGTCATGTGATTGCCATTTTTAACCTTACCAGGGGGCAGAGCAAAATCAGTGGGGAAAGCTGGATTCAATTAATCACTGGGTGATTCACTTAATGACCTCAGTAACTTGCTTAGCAACTGCAGCGAAAAAGGCCAGAAAATTGGGCACAACTCACTTAACCACATGACTAAGCAATGGAAGATGCAGTCCCAATTATGGTTGAGGACTAAGTTGTAGAGAGCCAGTAGTTTTATCTGAAATATTGCCTATTAGATAACAAGAAAACAGAACACATTCATGTTATTCAAGATTTTTAGATGTTTGAGAAAGCACACCCAGAGAGAATGAGTAGCAATTTAGTTCATTTTTAGTTCATTTTTTTTCCTCATTTTTCTTAGAAATGAAAGAATGGCAGAAACAGTACATTTCCATCACCATCTATATCATGCCCACTCTATGTGTAGTGGCCAAAAAGAATAGTCCTGAGGAACAGAAAGAAGAGCTGCAACCAAGACAGTGATGAGATAAAAGGAATTTGAGCCTAGTCTAGAACACCATTGGAACTTGAGTAAGAGTCTCAGATAAGATTCTCCTGAATTCAGACTTGCAAGATTGTTACTATAACCTTTTAATAAAAGTAGTATTAGCTTGCGTGCATTTGGGTGCCAAGTTTTTTCTACCTTGGAGGGCTGACAGCATTTGCTAAAAAATGGAAGTATGCCCATTTGCCCAAAGTTGAGAAACTCTGATTAAACAATGTTTTATCATCTCTCTTCAAAATCTCAGAAGAATTTCAAAATTCCTGAGCTGTTTCTTAACAGCTTCAACACATTTACATATCCATGATGAATTATTTATTTGTCTAATTTACATAATAGTCCACCTCACAAAGCAAGTGACCTTGGGTGTGTGTATAACTAAACCAAAACAATAATACCTTAAACATAATCATTATTAATTATTTTTTTAAATTTTTTTTTATTTTAACAACAAAACAACAAACATAGACATACCACATAAAACATAAAAATATCATCCTTCTTCATAAATTTACAAACAGTGCATCGATTGGTTTACCACTTTTTTTTTGTGCATCCATTTCCTAGTCACTAATATAATTATATTACATAATAGCTCATATTATCAATCAATAATTGTATAACCTAATATCATCACTAAAAAAAACATTTATCTATAATTTTGTTAATTCATATTTTAACGAGTTAACTATAGTTTACTTAGTTTATTTTGCAATAAATCATAAGATCATACCAAATCTATCTTGATAATATTTTATAAAGATAATATCAAAAAAAAAGGAAAAAAATTTTTAAGCTAAATCTGAATATTCTATTATTATGTTTTATTATCTAACCATTGATAAAAAAGACCCCAAACTTCATAGAATTGTTTATCTTCTTGTTCTCTAATTTCAAATGTCAATTTACTCATTTCAGCACAATCCAATATTTTCTTAATAATTTCTTCCTCTAATGGAGTTTTCTCACTCTTCCAGTTTTTAGCAAATACAATTATTAATTATTAAAAACATTTTAAAACCATAAAACAAAGAAATAGTATGAACAGTAGAGTGTTAATAATAATGTCACCTCACTAGTTCACCCATTCCTTAGGGCTCTCAGTCTGCTGGCCTAACCAGATCTTGAGGATCTTCAGAAGTTAAAGAATGGTGAGCCCATCCTTCTTATCTTAAGGGGCAGAGATTCTACAACATGGCTGCCAGAGCAAAAAAGGGTCACTTTCTACCTGGTGCCCAATTAATGTAGCTCCCTGGATGACAGGGCCTGCAACATGCCCTCTCTATTGGTTCTGGTGGGCTGGGCACATCAAATATGGGAGAGGTGATTCCTCAAATAACCTGGTCCCGTACCATGTAGGGTTTTAAAGGTCAACATCAGCACCTTGAATTGGACCCAAAAACAATCTGGTATACATTGCATATCGCAAAGCAGAGATGTAACATGTGTTCGCATAATTGCGTGTGCTGCTGCATTTTGCACGAGATTAAGTTTCTGGATAACCTTCAAGGACAGCCCCGTGTAGACTACACTGCAAAAGTCCAACTGGGGAATGACCAAGGCGTGAGTGACCCTGGATAAGTCCTTCAATCTAGAAACAGGAACAACTGGTGCACAATATGATGCCCTCATAGCTGCAACTGTCACCTGCTCATCGAGAAAGGATCATGAATCCCCAAATTCCATATAAGGTCTGTTTGGGGCAGTGCAACTCCATCGAGTACCAAAGTTTGCAAAGAAATGGAGGGCCTTAAATTATGAATATGTACTGTTTTAAAAAAAACAAATGAGGGAATACTATTATTCAGTGGGTGGGGGTGGCCCTTGCAGCACAATCCTAAAGTAAGTATTTTAATTTACTGCACATGTGTTTGGTTGCCAATTGCACAGTGGCAGATCGGACAGCACTCCAGAGGGTTTGACGTCATTGCCCAGAGGATCATTGGTTCCCTCTCCCCTCTTTATAGCTTAAGAAAGTTCAAAACAAAGATTCATCTCATCCTGAGCACCTTTTTTTTTTTAACTATTACGATCTGGCACTTGGTACAAGATAATAAAAACAAAGAAAAATAGGCTGAAAAAACAGCTTCTATCCTAGGGCTGTAACTATATTGAATTCTACTATATAGTGCAATATTAATGCAATATCGGGTTTTCAATTCAATTGTATAGAATGTGAAGGATGTGTATTTGTGTTTTATTTTTATACTTATAATGTACATTGAAGATGGCATTTAATTTCATTGTACGAGGTGCAATGACAATAAACTAAACTAAACTAAGCTATACTTACGTTGTCGGAAGAAAAGATGCTTCTGCAGGAAGCTTTTGTAATGTAATTGTTTTGATGTGTTTGTCTTGTTTGTTCATTTCTTTAGTGGATTTATATCCTACCTTTAATTCAGGAGCTCAAGGCAATATATATAAAATCCTTTCCTATAACTTTTTCAAAGTCACCACCCTACTCTCTGTAGTACCCTGAGCTAACAGAAAGGGACTGGCCCACAAGCACCTTTGAGGGATGAGAGCACTCGCTAGTCTTCATTACACCATGCTAATTCAGAATAATCAAGAAGAATTTGACATATCTGATAGCAGTGGCACATAGACTTATATACTGATCCATAGTGCTTTACAGTCCTCTCTAAGCGGTTTTAAAGAATCAGAATATTGCCCCTAACAATTTGGATCCTCGTTTTACTGACCTTCGAAGGATGGAATGCTGAGTCAACCCTGAGCTAGTAAGGATTGAACTCCTGGCAATGGGCAGAGTCAGCCTGCAATACTGCATTTTAACCACTGCACCACTTGTTTGCCTAACACTTGTTTCTACGTTTTTTTCCTTCCATAAAAAAATGGGTTAAGCAGGAAAGATAGATGATAATAGTCAGACTCAGGGGCACTTGATCTGAAAACAGCATTTCTCAGACTAAAGTCATATATTATGCTATGCTATGAACAGAATAATCAACAACTGATTGTTATACTATACTTTCGATAGCAATAGCACTTAGCAATAGCACTTAGACTTATATACTGCTTCACAGTGCCTTACAGCCCCCTCTAAGCGATTTACAGAGTCAGCATATTGCCCCCAACAATTTGGGTCTTCATTTTACCTACCTCAGAAGGATGGAAGGCTGAGTCAACCTTGACCCTGGTGAGACCCAAACTGCCAAACTGCTGGCAGCTAGCATTCAGCAGAAGTAGCCTGCAGTACTGCACTCTAATCTCTGTGCCACCGTGGCTCTTAATCATTTAGAAACCACAATGATTGAGTCATACACTATATTAAACTAAGGGCGAAAGGTGCCATTGCACATGCATGCCATAGTACAACACTAAAATGATGTTATAAAATGGTTGAAGTCTCACAAGATTGCCCTATCTTACATGATTTCAGCATTCTTACCCTGAATTCTTAACAGGTTTTGCCATTCTCATTTGAAAGTCTTGCACAATGTTCAATAAAATTTTCTTCCAAATAAATGTATGTTAAGATCTTAACAGATTAATGTTAATCTGTTAACAAAAGAATGTTAACAACATTCTTTTATTCATTTATAATCTGAGGTCACCATCAAATAAGTCGTTTTCCTCTTCTCTCAAAACATTCCTGACAGTTCCACTGGATTAAATATGACCAGAAGGGCTGACTAAATCTACTTCCGTCAAAAATCATTACATCAAAAACAGAACCATGCCAACATTTCCTCTAAAGGTCAGAGACATTTACACCAATGCCAAATCAAATTTGTATGCAAACCATGTCTAAACAAGGAACAACACTGACATAAGAAGGATGTAGCTGCCAACATTCATTATAATTATGAACTTAACAGAAGTTTACAATTTAATTAGCCCTGTAGTGATCCAAGCAATTTAATGTATAAAATAAAGACTGCATTTAATATTTAAGTATTAATCAATCTCAGGAACAAATATTCATTTATAAGTTCTGAATCCTGCCTTCCCTAAAAATCAGTATGGTTGGACTGAATATTCCCAATAATATAAAAAGCTGCGTTTCCCCAAGTTATTTGCCCATTTAAATACGATCTAAAATGAATATGCTTTCCTTAAAGACCTTTAGTCTTGAAAAAGTCTTTTGCACTGAAGCAATTAACTTTGGAATAGTAATATTCCAATCATGGTGAACATTTATCTCCATGGTCACTGAGATGATATCAACTTAATGGCACATAATCAATCAATCAATTGTATTCAAAAGAGAATACAGTGCTGATGCAGTTCTTCAGTTGCAGAAAATATTAGCCTTATTTTTATTTGTTTGTTTGTTTATTAAATTTATTTGCCAGTCATCTCGCAGTTCAGGCAACATTGAATGGTTTAGTCTGCCTTTTGATCCCTTTCCTGGAAAGGAAAACACTACTGTCCCTTGTCATGTGTTCTTCACCCCATTACTACAAAACAACTGTGGTGAGATATTGATGAGATCAAGATGAATTTGGAGGAAAAAACTAGGTTATCTCAGTTCATAAAAAGTTTTTCAAGATCCGCTTTAAAAGAACAACTGTCACAAATCTCTCATTCCAAGAGCAAATCCTAGATCTGAAGAGGAATCAGTGAGACCTGGATGAAACAGACTGATGACAAAATGTTGTGTCTATGGATGTGCACTTCATCTAGATATTATATTATACAGATAATGGGTTTGAAATTCTCAAACTATGAAATACAAAGGAAAAGATTTCTAAAGTTCAATGCACAAAATGCAGAGATGTATGAAATGCCACGATAAATGGAGAAAATATATCAAAATGACAAAACTCATATGTCAGAGATGAAAGCTTGTTTTCATTCATCATTCCTTTAACTTTGGTTTAAAATCCACCAAAGCATTTTCTTGAATTCATGTTAAGATAAATTTGTGTTTTGCCAGAATAAATGGGTAATCCAATTTTATAACTCTTGGCAAAAATATAAATATAATGGCATCAAGTTTACTAATAGGCAATTTTAAATATCTTTTAAAAGATATTAAATCCATATTGTAATAGGAATGAGGAATGAGTATTTGGCCTACAAAGGTCAAAATTTGCACCTGATACATTTCATATTTAATAATATAATTAAAAGTAGCTAAGTTAAAATTTGGTTTTACAAATGTTTTTTAATTCACTTAGAGTGGAGGCATCCATTTAATAAGAATCAGGAGATATAGAGAAAAAAATCTCACAGATATGCACCCTGATCTTATCAACTGACATGACCTCCTTGGAAGGGAGGAAAACAACAGTGCTATTGGAATGTAGGCATTTTCAAGAAGCTTATTTAAATAAACGAGATGAACTAGGATGCCAGTTTAAATAGAAATATAAGTAGACAAACTAAGGAAGTCATGTCAGAATGACAATCCATGAGACTGCAAATTTTTTATTTCAATAAGCAACCTAGCATTTCCAAAGCATTGGGGAAAATATTTCCAATCATAACATAAAAAATAAAAATTTAAAGAAATAGTTCACAAATTTGGGTTCCTCAATTTTTTAGGAACCAGAAAAAGCTTTCAGAAGGAAATAAGAAAAAAAAAGAAGCATGGATGCAGACACATGTCCATGTATATCCCATTATACCTATAGTTTCATATCCTCAGTCCTGAGAATGCATCCATCTCAGTACAATTTCATTTGTGCCACCTTAGGAAATGAAGAGAATGCTCATGGGCTTCTCATTTCTTGGGCTAAGGGCTTTGTCTTCTATAAGCTGACCAAGTAAGGGCAAGTGCTGAAAGCAACAGAATAAAAGAGCTATGTTTCAACGTACACTATTTTAATAACATAAAATCAATTATTTTATCAATTAAATTGGATGAAATGGCATGAAATGCACAACAATTTTTGAATCAACGTATCTCAAATGGGCTAACTTAAACAATGCCTAAAAAATCTGGGACCATGACTCTCATTGGACTGAAATTTGACAAAGGTATGGCAGCTTCAGCACCGCCATGCTTTCTGACTACGGTTATCTCCACCCTCCTTCCCATTCCCTCATATTTCCCTCTAACTCTTGCTCCCAATTGGCTAATGGCAAGGATCAATGGGCACTGAGTGGAAATTTGAAATCTCTTCAGGGCAATGGCCAGAGAGGGAAATATGAGGGAGTGATTCAGCTGCCTGTCAGCAAGGCAGGTCTGGCTGGGGAACACTGGCCCTCTTCCCTCTGTAGAGGGAGGGGGCCTTAGGGACATGCCAGGATGGGGAACAGGGGGTTTGTTTTCTTTGCAGTCTGCAGCTCTCTTGGTTCCCCCTCCCCACAACAAAGTGGCAGGCAGTTCCATGGGTCAGAGAGGAGGTGGAGGTGGAAGTAGAGGCTTCATTGGGGCTCTCTTGAAGTGGTGAGAAGAGAAACAGTGCAATCCTATATTATATGTAGAAAGAAGAATGATCCAATAGGACTGTCTAGTTGTCTAGTTACAGTACTAAACATGGCACTTAACATTTTTTCATACACAGAGGAACAGAATCTGGACCGCTTAATGTTGCCCCCTGGGGGAAACTATACTACAGTTAGATTGTACCCCTAAAGGTGATGCAGAAGATTGAACCTTCTTACAAATCATAATTCATTAACTGTGAATCACAAAACGCACACGAGGATTATCTCCATGCAGGGCTTTAAATTTCTGATGCAATATGTATGACCTAATTTTTTACTTGTTAAACCACTAGAAAAGCCAGTGTCCTTACTAGGGATCTAAGTTAGGGTAGCAACCTCTTTGAGACCACACCCTAAGATGTTCAAATGCTAGTTTTTGCATGCCCAAAGAGATACCCATTCACACACATTTAACTATATTGGAGATCACTCTGAATCCATTATCTGAAGCCAGAATTAAGAAGAAAAGGTAATGTAGAAGTCACAGTTGTAAATCGTAATAGCTAGGCAGCTAACTGGTGCAATATATATGGATCTTATAATACCTAAACTGAAAGATTTTCAGTAGTTGCTAATTGCTTTCAAGCACAATTTAAAGTTAAATGTTAAAAGCCCTATATATGGTCTATATGAGGGACCACATGTTCATTTATGAAGAACTATATAAATGGTCAACAAAAAGACTCATCTGAAGTTGTTCCTTTCTCCAGCATGGGAGATAAAGATTTCTTGAATTGATTCTAGGCTGGAAGCAACTTTTTCACTTAACAAAATTTTGTGAAAAGACACATTTGCAAATTGCAGCTCACTTCATCAGATGCAAGTTTTTTGGGACTTGCATTTGCTTCCCTTTTTTTTTTTTTTGCCTTAAAAAGGAAAGCAAGATGCATTTGTTTCACAGATTTTAACCACCATTTAGTTTATTTACTACTTTTATTTCATTATTTTAATGTTTGTTTTTGGGGTACTGTATGTTGTTAACCAACTTAACTACTCAACAGAATGTAAAGACAGACTATAAATAATTTTTCAATGCTTACTGAAGCGCATACAAGTTTAAGTGCAACCAGCTATTTATATTTTAGTGTTGTTATCTAAAGATATATAGCTGTCAGGAATTGTTTTGGCCAACTAGCTTATAGCAAATCAATCTTATTGTTGTATGCTGTGCAGAGTCTGGTAAAGTAGGTGGCCTATAAATTATGCAGTATGAATAAACAAATAAATACATTTCATGTGGCAGGAAAACAGTTCATTTAATAAAACTGACTATCACTTTTTAAATGAGATTTTTGGATATGATCATGCTTGTGGTATTTTAATATTTCTAATATTATTATTAAGACTGTATAATAGTTTGGACTCAATCTCCAAAAGGTGTTCAAGAACAAAATATAATTACCACACCTTCACGTGACCAAACATTTTCTCTTGATCACAGGGCAGCTACAAAAAGTAATTATAGGAAAGATGTGGTTGTTTTAAAGTATTGCAAGTGATACTTTCATATTCCTGTAAAGTCTAAAGCAGGGGTGTCAAACTCAAGGCCGGATCTAGTTCGTGGGGTGCTTAGATCTGGCCTGCAGGGCTGCCCTGGAAACAGTGAAGGACCAGCCTGCAGTCCCTATGTCAGTTAAAATGGAGCCTGGGAGGGCCACGGGTGGTGCTCCTAAGCTACATATTCACTAGCAGAGGGTTACAGGAGGCCATTGCAGTCAAAAATAGAGCTTGGGAGCCCATTTTCACTGGCAAGAGTGCTCAGGCCACCACAGGCACCTCCAACATGAGTAATATCAAGCTGACCATACCCATCCTGGCCACGGCCACCCTGGCCCCCTGATGTGGCCCTAATGTGGCCCTCAGTTAAATCAAGTTTGACACTCCTGGTCTAAATGATCTTTCAGAGATAAAATCTGAAGCTCTGTACAGCCCCAGTTTATATTTCATTTTAAATGTACTGTTTTGACGTCTGCTATTTTGACATTTAAGGGATTTGCAATCATTCTCTTTTTAATATTTATTTTGTAAGGAAAAGAAATTCCCCTTAACTGTAAAACATTAACAATATAGATATAATTGACTTTTTTAATATAAGCAATTTCATAAATTAAGAAACACTCCTCATTGCATTTAGAAAATATATTGTATCAGTGCAATTTGCTCGTATCAGGAAGTCACATGAACACATTTCTTTAGTTATAAATCTGATTTCTTAGAGTTTAAACAGACAAGTCAATTTGTTCAACTAGGCAGCAAACTTGGACAGTTCAATTACTTAAAATGCACCCACGCACATACACATCTGTAATTACTAGCACTTCTGCAAACATCGCTAAACTTGCACATAAATATCACCACTCATTAAAAAGAACTAACCAGCAAAACTGGAAAAGACTCACATCCACGACGCAGAAAAGGCACTCCCTCCATTGGGTATCCTTAAAATGTACTAGATTACATGCTGAGTAAGGATGAAGAGCATCAGGCTGGATTCATACATCAGATTATGGTTTGCTGAATCAATCACACTTGGCAAACTTCCTATAGAACACCGCAACAAACAAGCAAATCACAACATGACAAAGCACGATATGCAAAGTGAACTGTAATCTCTCTGATTACCTGAATGGGGGTCTTGGGATCTACAAAACAGATTCAAATTAGAGTACCTGACAATGGGAGATGGAATTTTCCTTCTAATTAAAAGTGTAATACAATTGTTTGCTTATTTAAAAACACCTGATGCCCTCCCTAGGGTGTTCCACTGCACACTGGTTTGCTGAAACAAAGATGGTCTCTACTTTTAAGTGGAATTTTCTCTGCCTCTACAAAGCTTAGCTTTTCTAACTGCTTTTATTAGCTCAGTTAACCATAACTGTGCTATACAGACATTTAGGGGGGACAGGACTTTTTTTTATTCCCATACAAATGCAAAAGACTTTGTCAACATATATCTCACCAGATATCTTGCTATTTTTAAACTCATAAGAACGGTCATGCAAAATTTAGCTGATTTATAAGTTAATTCCCATAACCCTGTTGAATCACAATATACTTTATGATGTAAAGTATCCATTTAGAATGGATTAGATCAGGGGTGGGATTCAAATTTTTTAACAACCAGTTCTGTGAGCGTGGCTTAGGTGGTGGGCGTGGCTTGGTGGTCATGTGACTGGGTGGACATGGCTTGGTGGTCATGTTATTGGCTGGGCGTGGCCAACTCAATATCACTCACATCGAGGCACGCATCTCCTCGCCTGGCCTCTCATGACTGTGAGGATGTTCCAACAGTCGTAAGTGTGAAAAATGGTCATGTCACTTTTTTCAGTGCCATTGTAACTTCAAACGGTCACTCCCCACAAGTAAAATACCAGCAAAGGAGGGGAAAAAAACTCCAGAGACATTCCTGAGACAGGAAGTCTAGTCCTGCCAAGAATGTAATAAGGGTTAATGGAGAGACAGTTTCTGTAAGCAACACCAGAATGTTTCCTTCCTGCCTTCTTTACAGAATTAGGCCAATAATTTCTTTTAACAACCGGTTCTCTGAACTGCTTAGAATGTTAACAACCAGTTCTAGCGAATAGGTGCGAACTGGTAGAATCCCATCCCTAGATTAGATCTGTATGCAAGAAAGCAGTTTTACCATATTTCTTCTTAAGGATAGAACATACAAGAGCTCTCCCTGGCTTTAGGTACCAGTGTGGAAATACATCTACTGCAAAGAAATCTACATGTTCATTCCTGATCTGGCAAGTGAAAATAAAGTTACAGTCAATAAACTCATCTGTCACTGTTAAACCCAATAAAGGAATGTCACTGTATTTTAGTCACAGAATTACCCCATCGGTCCCTCAAATTCCCACAAATTGAATCAATGACAAATTGTCAAGTTTCCTCCTCAAATTCATACATTGTTTAAACAAAGGATTTTAAGACTTATAAGTGACAAGGACTTGTGAAATGACAATGATAACAACCTGATCTGTATTCTACTGCATTGTATTACAGTATTATAATTAATAATTTGGTTTGAAATGATCTTGAAAAATATGGCGGAATTGCTGATCTTGGTAACTATCGCCTTTTCTGTAAACTGATTGCTTTCCATGGTATTGCTTGATAAATTAGTCTAATCTTTTCAAAAAGAAAGCATGTTCTATGAAATTACTCTAATCCTGTTTATTTCCCTTTAGCCAAGTAATTTCTGTGACAGATTTAGTTGTTTGTTTTTCAACCTTATAAAAATTGTAAAACAAAGCAAAAACAAAAGGAAGGAGAAAGCCTAATGTGTTCTAAAGAGATACCTTAACGCTTACCTTAGTTATAAGATTATAGTCCATGATAAGCAATTAGGCATTAGATGTGCAACTACCTATCTAACACAAATAATGCCTTCATTTCACCACCGTGCTTTTGTGAGGTTTGATGCTAAGAGGCGTCAGGAAAGTGATAAGCCTGAACAAATCCTACTCCCTGACACCACTGCTTAGCTCTTAATTACAGTTGAGGAGACAGTTTGCAATTTGATTCGAGAAAGAGAACAGCCTACCTGATGACAACACGAGACCAAATATAACCTAAAGGCTGCACAGTTGAACATTTTAATATCGTTTCTAAAAAAGATCAAAGCAGCTAGAACATCTACTCCTCCTTCCCTTTGCTTTGCTAGTAAGCAATCACCTTCTGGGTAAAAGCGGTGGCAATGCTTTCGGAAGGTTGCAGTTGCAGGTTTTAGCTATGGCATTATTTTAAAAACTTCAAACAAGCATTGAAATTACAGTTTACAGTTTGAGTGAACTTCTCTATATAGGAACACCAACCCATTCAGTTTATATTGACATCTGGCAATTCTACATTTCCCAACAATGGAAATACAGTAATTTCTTGAATATTCAGAATGGAGGTTGAATTATAACTCAGGGGCTAGGCCAGAGAACAGCTTCTTCTCAGGGTTTTGTACAGGTACTCCTCGACTTACAACAGTTCGTTTAGTGACCATTCAAAGTTATAACAGCACTGAAAAAAATGATTTATAAAAAAAGTGATGTATGACCGCTTTTCACACTTACAACCATTGTGGCATCCCCATTGTCATGTGATCAAAAATTCAGTTGCTTGTCAACTGGTTCATATTTATGAAGTTTGCAGCGTCCTGGGATCATGGGATCCCCTTTTGCAACCTTCTTGCAAACAAAGTCAATGGGGAAGCCAAATTTACTTTACAACTCTGTTACTAACTTAATAGTGTAACTGAAGTGATTGTCTAAACATCTGTGGCAATTAAAGTCATAAAATGGGACAATATTCGCTTAACAAAATGTCTCACTTAGGAACATAAATTTTGGGCTCAACTGTGGTCATAAGTTGAGGACTATCTGTATTCCATTTTGATCATGCATATTTGGTGATGTGTGTGTATGTAATGAGTATGAAAACACTGCTTGCACTTGAAGCACTGTGGTCCTTAAGTTAAGAAGAGACACTAGGTTACTGGCCCAGTCTTCAAATTATTTATTCTGATCAACATTTTAAGGCAACCTAATAAAATCTAGGTTATCCTAATCTACACTATTGTGCCAATTTATTTATGCAATCCTGCATCATCATTATTATATTATCAACTCTGAAGCGAACCTGGCTGAAGCTTTCTTGTGCTGCCTCATAGTTGCCACGAAGCCTGAGAGGGGGAAGAGACGGGGGAAGTTGATAGCCTGGCTAACAGTCAAAACAAAAAGTTTTCATGTGAGAACCAAGGTCATCATAACAGGTGGCTGCTGAAGGAGGAGAGGAGCCTGCTAGATATATTCATTGGACAATGTGACCAGTGACACCTGGGAGGGGGGGATTTTTACTCTTTTAATTAAGTGAAAACCCAGGAACTTTTGGAGTTGGTTTTCACTGGCTGTGCCGATATGAAGTATCCAACAAACATGTTCTTTGAGGAATCTACCCAGGGGTGGGATTCAAATCTCTTAATAACTGGTTCTGTGGGCGTGACCTAATTTGTGGGTGTGGCTTGGTGGTCACATGACTGGCTGAATGTGTCTTGTTGGTCATGTAACTGGCTGGGTGTGGCTTGGTGGTTACGTGACTGGGTGGGTCAAAAGATAGAAACTCACTTTAACAAAGCTCTTGGAGCTGGGTTGGACTAGATGACCTCTGAGGTCCCTTCCAGCCCTTGTTTGCTGTGCTTTTTCAAAGCATCCTCTGAAGCTGCATCTGGTGCCAGGGTTTGTGGTCCTTCCTTCCTCTTCTTTTTCTTTCCCCACCTCCCTACCTCTCTCCCTCTATCCATCCGTCCATTCATCCATCCATCCATATCTCATTCACATTCCTTTCCTTTCCCTTCCCTCTTTCTCCTTTCCCTCCCTTTCTTTCTTTCTCCCATCCTTCCCTCTTTTTCTTCTTCCTTTTAAGAGAAAGAAAGGAAGGAAGGAAGGAAGGAAGGAAGGAAGGAAGGAAGGAAGAAAGAAAGAAAGAAAGAAAGAAAGAAAGAAAGAAAGAAAGAAAGAAAGAAAGAAAGAAAGAAGAGCTACTATGCATCTCTATGCTATTCATGGTATATTTTCAGCTGGAACCTCTTTCTACTTAAACCACGGGTCCCCAAACTTGGCAACTTTGAGACTTATAAACTTCAGGAACTTCCGGTTTGAGCTTCTTCAGCGACAGACTGAAACCGCGTCTCTGCACGGGTTCGATCTGTGTTCGCTGCTGGAGCGCCTTGAGCTGGCTGGTTTCAGGGCTAAGCCACCCCATAGAGGTGGTGAAGAAGGGGAAGACTGCCTGCAGGGTTGAGGAGAGCTGCATCTCTCCTCCCCAGCTGGCCTTTACTCCCTTTTCCGAAGGCGGTTGTAGCGGTGGTCAGAAATGGCCACCACAAAGAAGAACTCGACCGGAAAAGAATGTGCAGGAGGAAGATAAGAAGAGAAAGTTTTGGTTGACCGGGTCAAACAGCAAAAGCAACAAATAAGGTACCCTGGAATTGAAACTATTAAAAAAAAACCAATAACATTGTTCCCTAAGAAGATTTTTAAGCTGCGAAGGAGAGAGAAAAGGAAAAAGATTTCTTTTTCCCCCTCCTTTGCCTATACTGACAGCTAAGAGACTTAAGCAAGAAATTGGGAAAAAAATCCACTTTGGCATTAATAGACATTTAATGCTGAAAATAAAAAGTCAAAGGGATAATTAAAAGCTTTTGAAAACAGGAAAGGAGAGCAAAAGAATAAAAGGGCAGGATCTGGAAGGGAGGAGACTGCCTGGAATTAAAAAGAACTTACAGCAAAATCTCAACAAGACTTCCAAAAGATACATCTTAACTGAAACATCGCAACAAAATAGTAAAACCCCAGGAAGAGAAAGTGGAAAAAGAAATAAGAAGAAACAGCTTGGGACTATTTGGATTACTTGGTGATCTCTGGATTCTTGGTTATTGTATTTGAATGACTAAAATCAATCGGGTGGTTGTTTAAAACTGTTTAAAATGGCTCCACTTTTAGAAGAACTGAAAATGGAACTTAAAAAGTACAAAGAAGATGCACAAGAAGGGAGAGGTTCTTTTGGCTTCGTATTTCAGTTCTTAGAAATGGAGATTTGGAACTATGAGAAACAACAAGAAATGTCTGCAGAACAAGAAGATTTGCGACAAAGAAGAAGCCATCTTTAATGAACAAGTAATCTTAGGTGGGGGGAAGAAAAGGGGGAAAGAGAAAGGAAAATAGGGAAAACAACCCCCCAAAATAGAGTGAAAAATAAGTATAAAATCAGAAAGCAACAGAAGAGGGAAATGCAGAATAGAGAATTAGAAGTTGAGAGACAAGGGGGTAAAAAGGGGAGGGAGAAGAAGAGAGGGAAGAAAGGAAAGAAGTTATAAAGGACAGAAACAAAACATAGAGAAACAGGGCCTATTTAGAGATAATGGGTGAAAATCTAATGGAAAAAGGGATTCTGCAAAGGTACATAAGATAGTATTGTTATATTAGAAATAGAAATAATTTCAGAAAATATGAAACAATGTATGATTAAAATGTTTGATAAAATAGCTATCATAACTCAGTGAAATGCTTGTCAATAAATAAATGTAAACAAAATGAATATTTAATTATTTACAAAACATATGTGAAGAGAAATAAGGGAAAAATTAATTCTGGAGATTATATGTGTCTTTAAGGAAGTATGATATTTAATTGAAAAGAAATGTTAAAGATGTTAAGACTTTAATGATTATTAATGATAGAATTGAATTGTAATGGAATGAGGGTTTATAATTACATATATTTATAACCCTTTTTTAAAAAAGAATATTGTGTGTATTATGAGAATGTACCAAGCAGAATTTGATTGGAAGTTATGTATTATGTATTATATTGAAGGTCATAACCTTAAGGTATATATTGAAGTTTAAATAAGAGTTGAATGGATATAATTAAAAGATATAAAGGTGTCATACTCCAATTAGTAACTACAGGAGAAAATTTGTTTAATGAGAGAAGATAATATGAAATTGAAACAGAACAGACAAAAGTATAAATATAATGATTTGAATTGAGATGAGATAATCAAAATAAAACTGAGAAAATTAAAAGAGGGGAAAAACTATATTGAAAATGTAGAATAGCATAAGATATGGAATAGAACACAAAAATAAGCATGAAATTGAGTTTGTGTCTATATAAAGAAATTCAACCCGGGATCATGCTATTTTTAAAAAAGATGTTTTACTTGTATTTGTATGTGTAAAAACCAAATAAAACTTTATAAAAAAAAAAAAGACTTATAAACTTCAACTCCCAGAATTCTCCAGCCAGCTATTCTGGGAGTTGAAGTCCACAAGTCTTAAAGTTGCCAAGTTTGAAGACCTCTGACCTAAACCTTAGTACAACACCCAGATATTTAAAACCATTAAACATCTTGGATTAATCTTGAAACTTTTTGCATACTTACCCTTAAGCAGAAAGAATTTTGTTTTAACACAAATGGCTTCAATTCCAAAGCTACTTTTTATGAAGACCAAGTAAAGAAAAGGAGATTGGAAACAAAGCAAAGGTTAACCTTCTCATTCTTTATAACCCTTTCTAAATGGCAAGTAGAAGTGAGCGTTTCTACTTGCCATTTTATTACCAAGAATTTACCACCATCTTCAAATTAAAGTTGCCTTCCAACAACAAAAAACACAACTTTGCAAACTGCCTGAATAGTAAGTAACAGAGAACATAATTTTGTATGTTAAATATCGAACCACAAAGTGGAAGAGAGAAAATATTTGTGAGAAATGTTTACTGTGTTTTTTGCTTGTCAAATTTAAAAGGCCATTGGACTCCGTAGAGGTTGTGACAGCAATAGAATAATGAAGCAGCAACTAGGCAAACTGCTGAATAGTCTGAATTATGCTTTGGAAATTGTGTAATATATGCTCTGAAATTGAGCAAATGAATGAGACCTAAAGGTAAGCTGTTCTCTACAAAATCCACTCTGAACTTATTACACTAAGCCTGGCATGAAAAAGCAGAGCACCTTACTAGTTTTGAAGAGGAGGATATGGAATAAAGAAAGAAGATTGACTCCAACAGTTTTAGGAGGCTGCATAGTTTTGTTTACCTAGAACATTCCCCAGGCAGTAATCAATACTGTATTCGCTCCAAATGTTTTTTTGACTAAACACTGAAACCAGGCATACTGGATGGCTGGGTGCTCCTGGGAGGCTGCAGGAAGGCTTGCTAGGCCCAAAACGGGGACTAGCAAGCCTCTCTGGAGCCTCCTGAGAGCAAACACAGGGTGTGTGCGGGGGGTTGTTTCAGTCTAGCAAGCCTCCCGGGAGCCTCCTGAGAACAAAAATGGGGAAGGGGTTGGTGCTGGACCCCCCCCCCCACGCCCCATTTTCAGCCCAGCAAGCCTCCCTGGAGCCTCCTAGGAGCAAAAGCAGGGTGGGGGGGAGAGCCAGATGAGCCTAGTGGGTACTTCTGGAAGGGGAGGGGTGGAATGGGCGGGGCCAGCTGTTCTTCAGAACTACTGGTTCCCCGAACTGGATGTAAAATTAACATCCAGTTCTCCCAAACCGGCCCAAACCGGTAGAATTCCACCCCTGAATCTACCTGCCTCGGAGCTCTGCTTTCAATGGGTGTGTTACTTGGAACGCTGACATATACGCTGACATTATGAAGGCATGGATAAGGTTTCCCTAAAAGAAATCTAGTAGATACATCCATATAATTTTCCTGGGAACTGTATGTAAAAAAATTGCTATTGCCTTTTTTTCAACATCTCCATCTAGGCCAGGGGTCCCCAACCCCTGGGCTGTAGCCCACTATTGGGCTGTGGCCTATTCGGAGCTCCAGCCAGCCACTTGCACAGCCTAGTTTCCCTTCCCAGACAGGCCACCAAGTCACAAAGGTTGGGGACTGCTGATCTAGGCTACAAATCTAGCATTTCTTGCTGATCCCCCTTCCAATTATTAATTTGGTCTGAATCTACTTAACATTTTGAGACAGCCAAGTTGACCAAGACCGATCAACAACTATAGATAAGACATAAGCCCTGTTAATAGAGAAAGAGAGGAACTGTGTAAGTTAAACGGCTCATGGGGGCGGGGGGTGTCTTTCTTTCTTTGTCCATGCTCATTCTGTGCAGGTAGAATGGAGAATGGCCAAAAGAAGAATAATGTGAATGCTGAATTAGAAGGATTCATAATGGTGCAGAAACTATAATAAAACAGCTTAATCCAGTCTGGATTTTTATGCACAGTAGAACCTTCCTTGCATTCCACTATTGAGTGCTTAATGTTAAATTAAGAGTGCCTTTAAAAATATATATACTATTGCTATAAAGTTGCAAAGAATTCATTAGTCAATCCAATTGCTATATTATCAGAGAGAACAAATGAGTCTGAAGTCAGGACAAAGGAGTGAAAAATTACCTGCGAAGATACAATGAAGAGAAACAAGAGGCTGCCTCACAGCATCAAAACAATGTAAATGTCTGTTGAAGCAAGTATTATTTGCAACATGGTGATCTCACTTTGAAGCTAATTTCAGAAAACATTTGGTGCAGTTATAGTCTCTGAGTTATGAGTAAATGAAAGCAGCAGGTCCTGGTTCCCACTTATTGAGCGCTAGGGCAGATGACACTGTGCCAGTTTCTCTCAACTCAATCCATTTCCCAAGTTCGCTGTCGGGAGAAAAAAGGGAAGGACAATCTGACATGCACAAGCTTCAATTCCTAGAAGAAATACTCTAAAACAAGGAGAGGTGTATTCTAAACCCTAACCCTAACCGTTTATTTATTTGTAATAAGCAAAAGCCGACTCTGGAATTGCCAGGAAATTATTTAGCTCTGAACCATGATGAAGAGATACTAAAACAATTCTACGAGAGATTGAACAAATGAAGAACTGCTCTACAGGATAATGGATCCAACACTAAATTATCATCGACTACAATTTGTCTCATATGATTGATTGCTTATTGTACCCTATGACTATCATTAAGTGTCGTACCTTATGATTCTCGACTCTTGACAAATATATCTTTTCTTTTATATATACTGAGAGTATTTATACCAAGACAAATTCCTTGTGTGTCCAATCATACTTGGCCAATAAAAGTATCCTATTCTATTCTACATTCTGACAGAATACATGTTGAATACTTATACTTCTTCACCATTGCTTGACACATTCAGCGTATCTGTCAAAATTGTAAGATTTGGGAAAGTCCAAAACTATAAAAAGTACTTGCTTACAAAAATAAATAAGTAATCAGTGAATAATGTTGATGTTTTAATGGCACAACAACAACAACAACAATAATAATGAATCCTTTCCATGGGAAAATAGTTTTGTTCTGAATTTTTTAAAAAAGTCTTAATGTTGTAAAAATTGGACACTGGAGAAAACTAAAAATTATAATTAAAAGAGAAGGATACATCAACTCAACGTACAATTAGAGAATGAAGCAAAATATTCTAAGGGACATATTGAAGGATATTTTTGAAAAATTGATTCAGAAATTAATTTTAACAGTGTCAACAGAAAGAGCTATCTTTATGAAGAGACTATGTCAGAAAGATACAATAAAATGGGAACTAGACAAGAATGGCTACTTTGGACATACAAAAGAAACTGGCTGATGTTTTAATACTTAATATGGCTATACAAACCATAAGCCAAGTGAGAGATCTGAATAATTTTCCTATATTGAATTTACAAAAGAGACTTGTTAAAATATTTTAAAAATCTCATTAAAAGGAACAAACAAGAAATGAAAAGAAATACAAGTTTTAAGACATTATTTGAATGAATGAAGATTAAAATTTCAAAGGAAGGAATATAAAGTTGACTTATTCGATCAAAATTAAGTTAGGATATATAATTTCTGGTAATAATGGAATTTACTGACACCAGGCCTGAAATGATGTTGCTTTATGGATTTGTTTATAGATAAGAGATGGGAAGAAGAGATCATATGTTGCATTTTAAGAGGAGGTAATATATTACTAACTTTGTTAATAATTATGATGAAAGTAGGAAGTTGTTTTTTATATATTTCTTTTCTTTCTTTTTACTATATTTTTACTTTCTTTTCTATTTCTTTTATTTTCTGCACCTTCTATTTTTATTCTTTTTAGTTTTATTTTTTCCTATAATAAAATTGTTATCTAAATAAATAACAGAAAGATTAAGCAATATTTCTCAGAAAATTAATACACTGCTCAAAAATATAAAGGGAACACTTAAGCAACACAATGTAACTCCAAGTGAATCACACTTCTATGAAATCAAACTGTTCACTTAGGTAGCAACACTGACACTATCAATTTTACATGCTGTTGTGGAAATGGAATAGACAACAGGTGGAAAGCATAGGCAGTAAGAAAGACATCCCCAATAAAGGATCACTTTTGAATGCTTGTGGTGCTTTCACTCTAGTGGTAGCATGAGATGGAGTCTACAACCCACACAAGTGGCTCAGGTAGTGCGGCTCATCCAGGATGGCACATCAATGCGAGCTGTGGCAAGAAGGCTTGCTGTGTCTGTCAGCATAGTGTCCAGAGCACGGAGGCCCTACCAGGAGACAGGCCAGTACATCAGGAGACATGGAGGAGGCCATAGGAGGGCAACAACCCAGCATCAGGACTGCTACCTCCACCTTTGTGCAAGGAGGAACAGGAGGAGCACTGCCAGAGCCCTCCAAAATGATCTCCAGCGGGCCACAAATGTGCATGTGGCTGCTCAAATGGTCAGAAACAGACTCCATGAGGGTGGTATGAGGGCTCGGCGTCCACAGGTGGGGATTCTACTTAAAGCCCAACACCGTGCAAGATGTTTGGCATTTGCCAGAGAAAACCAAGATTGGCAAATTTGCCACTGGTGCCCTGTGCTCTTCACAGGTGAGAGCAGGTTCACACTGAGCACATGTGACAGACGTGACAGGGTCTGGAGACGCCATGGAGAATGTTCCTCTGCCTGCAACATCCTCCAGCATGACTGGTTTGGCAGTGGGTCAGCATTGGTGCGGGGTGGCACAGCCCTCCATGTGCTCGCAAGAGGTAGCTTGACTGCCATTAGGTACCGAGATGAGATCCTCAGACCCTTTGTGAGACCATATGCTGGTGCGGTTGGCCCTGGATTCCTCCTAATGTACGATAATGCTAGGCCTCATGTGGCCGCAGTGTGTCAGCAGTTCCTGCAAGACGAAGGCATTGATGCTATGGACTGGCCCACCTGTTCCCCAGACTTGAATCCAATTGAGCACATCTGGGATATCATGTCTCGCTCCATCCAACCATGCCATGTTGCACCACAGACTGTCCAGGAGTTGGGGGATGCTTTAGTCCAGGTGTGGGAGGAGATCCCTCAGGAGACCATCCGCCACCTCATCAGGAGCATGCCCAGGCGTTGTAGGGTGGTCATACAGGCACGTGGAGGCCACACACACTACTGAGCCTCATTTTGACTTGTTTTCAAGGACATTACATCAAAGTTGGATCAGCCTGTAGTGTTTTTTTCCATTTTAATTTTGAGTGTAACTCCAAATCCAGACCTCCATGGGTTGCTAAATTTGCTTTCCGTTGATAATTTTTGTGTGATTTTGTTGTCAGCACATTCAACTATGTAATGAACAAAGTATTTAATAAGAATATTTCATTCATTCAGATCTAGGATGTCTTATTTTTGTGTTCCCTTTATTTTTTTGAGCAATGTGTGTTTGTGTGTGTATGTATGTATGTATGTATGTATGTGTATGTATGTATGTATGTGTATGTATGTATGTATATATATATATATATATATATATATATATATATATATATATATATGTGTGTGTGTGTGTTTTCTACACACACACATACACACACACACACACATGCATGCATATATATAGATCCAACAGATGATCATTACAAGAAGAAAAACCTTCCAGATGCCTCAAAATATATGGCCTCCCCAAAAGACACAAAGAAGGCATACCTCTGAGACCCATAGTCAGCTCCAGAGGAGCACCACTACCAAACCTAGCCAAATACCTAGCAAAGCAGCTACATCCCCATGCTGAAGCAACAGCTTCACATGTACAAAACTCATACCACCTCTTAGAAATGATCAAAGATCTACACATGGAACAAAAAGATCTGCTTGTAAGTTTCAACATGGTTTCACTATTCACCCATGTCCCGATAAAAGAAACCCTAGAAATCATCAAAAACAAATACCAACCACCCAAACACCTCATGGAACTAGCAGAACACTGCTTAACCAACACATATTTCATATACAAAGGACAAAGATAGAAGCAAATTGAAGAAGCCCCCATGGGATCACCACTGTCACCCATTATTGCAAACCTGTTCATGGAAGAATTCGAATCCAGAGCCCTGGCAAATGCCACCCACAAACCCAAACTGTGATTAAGATACATCGATGACACATTTGTTATTTGGCCCCATAGAAAAGAAAACCGAAACAATTTCCTAACACACCTAAACAGCACACACCCCAAATCAAATTTACCATGGAAACAGACCGAATGGTAGGGCGATATAGTCGTAGTGCCAGTCACAAAAGCAAAACTAAGATATTTGTAGTGAGCAGGTCTAATTGGTATATATAGATACGCCTCTGTCAGATCTATAGAGGTCAGGACATCGTTCTCTCTGATGCTGAGCAGAATGGACTGGAGAGTAGTCATCTTAAATTTTCGATAAACCAATGATCTGTTCAGATGTTTGAGGTCCAGAATTGCCCTCCAGCACCCTGAACTCTTTGGGACCACAAACAATAGAGAGTAACAGCCTTGACCCCGTTGTTCAGATGAGACCTCTCTAATGGCCCGAATATGCAGAAGATGATTGATAGCCTCCTGCATCAACTCTCTCTTAATGGGTTCCGTGGACCTAGGGCTCCTAATGAAAAATTTCGGGGGGGAGGATTGAAACTCTAGCACCAAACCAAACCTAACAGAGTCCCTGACCCATGCATCAGAGGTGGAGCTGTCCCATTGATCAGCAAACAATTTTAGCCACCCACCAATGGGAGCTGCTGTCAAGGACTCACTTGGGGCGACGAAAAAATTGGCCTCCAATACCTCTGCGGTTTCTTCTGTTTTGGCCTCCTCGCTGACCTAGGCCTGTAGCCTGATGTTCTCTGCGATCTGGGAACGTATGGGCTTTGATAGTAGAAACGAAAGGAACCCCTTCGAAACGACTGGGGTGTTCTGTTTTCAGACCTCCGAAAAAGAGGGGGAAGCACTTTTTTCTTGTTTCTATTCTCAATAAGCAGGGGCTCCAAGACACTTTCAAATAATTTATCCCCCAATATTGGAGCTGATGCCAGCTTGCATTTATGCTTGGTATCTGCCTGCCAATGTCTGAGCCATAGCAGTCTCCATGTTGATACCTGAGATACTATGGTTCTAGACAAGAATTTGACTGCATTAAATGTGGTGTTGGTGGAGAATTCTGCCGCTGCAATAATCTTAGCAATGTCCTGGTGGGCTCTGACATTTGACGCCAGCAATATATCCCTCAAGTGGAAGAGCCATCGTAGGGAGGACCGTGTAAAAAAAGGATGCAGCTGTAGCTGCCCTAATGGCCCAGGCATCAGAAACATGCGCCCTACGGGAGTGCCAACTCTGCTCTCTTTTCCTCCAGTCTCAGGGCTTCCTTGGCCTCGTTGGGAAAGGTTGAAGAAGAGGCCAGTGCCACAGTGGGCTCATCCACCTCCGACATTTTGAGAAAATTTGAAAACTCTGGTGCCAAATTATAATATCGTTTATCGTACCCTGTTGGGGCTGGGTAGGATGCTGCTGATGCCCATTGATTTTGTACTAATTCAGCAAACATACGAGGGACAGGAATAGTTTCTGCCTCATTAGCCAGTTGTGAGAATATTAGATCCTCGGATTCGCCCTGAGACCCTGTTGACAATGGATGATGGCTTGATGTGCCTAGTTTAGTGGTGTTCTTTGCTTTGAACAGTAAAGATTTAAAGAGGTGCGGACGAAAAAGGCCAGAAAAAGTAGGTTGGTCCGGAATGAGGCCTTCGTCATCCGACATTCCTCATTCTAGTGGGTCAGCCTCTGACAACCCCAAGTCCATCTGATGGATCGACCCCACCTCCATGGGAACATCCTGGTCATCTAATTCCACCTCTTCCCAAAGACCCTGGACTGGTATGTCAGGAATATTGGGGAATACCCGAGTTTGATGATGTCCCATATGCGCAAAGGATCGAGCAGACAGGGATCCCGCTTCCGAGGTAGCCAAAAAGTGTCTGGTCTGCATGGATTGCTGAACTCCAGCCGCAATGCCCTTTTGTATGGCCATCTCCATCCATTGCCTCATTTCGATGGGAATAGTCTCAGGTAATCCCTCCTCCTGTCTTAAACCGGTGGCCGTAGGGGTGAAGGTTGCCTCTGGGATTCGCCAGGCAGTGCTCATTGGAGGAGATATGCCTTTGGGAGGCTGTCCAGAAATAGTCTGTCTGGGCTGGGGGGATAAGTCCAGGGGCCCCAACAATGTACTTGGGCCCTGATCCAATTGTTGTGTCGTAGCCATCTTGTCCGCCTTCCTGGCCCATTTCTGCAACTGCCTTTCCAAGGGTTGGTGCCATCTATGGGCATCCTTATCCGCCACCTTAGAAGCCTTTTTGGGGTCCACTGACTTATCTCGGGACTTATTTGTCTTGAAGCGGAAGACGTTGTCACCTTCCATTGTGGAGGACTGATTCACGTGCCTCTAACTTTATTTTTTTTTAATTATTATTATTGTTATTATTGTTGTTATTGTTATTATTATTTGTACTTAGGGGTGATGCCTACCCCTGTGGTTGAAAGTAGAACGCTTCTCCAGGAGTGTAAGTCTATAGATAGATAGATAGATAGATAGATAGATAGATAGATAGATAGATAGATAGATAGATATAGATACACACACACACACATACACATGTTTTCTTAAGTCTTCGCAGGTACTTACATGTATGGCATTCAGCTTTATTCGGGTATTTTCCCACGTCATTATACTTATGCTTTTAAAGTTGTAGCAACGTTTCGGCAGAATCTCATCTGACATCATCAGGCTTCTGTATTGTGTTCGTCTGTGAGTCAGACTTTTACAGTTGTTTCAGTTTTAAATTTGGGGCTAGCCTACTGCTGTGCCAGAATGGTTTTTTCTTCATCCTGATTAGTTGGGATTCTTGGTCTGTATTTATTGGTCTTGGAGTTTGCTGTGTTCTGCTTGATTGGTGTTTCTAATATCTTCTGTCTGTTTTGTGGCTTTTTTTGTGTCTTGAATGGCTGGCAACATTGTGTCGCTACAACTTTAAAAGTACAACTATAATGACGTGGGAAAATACCTGAACAAAGCTGAATACCATACATATAAATACCCACGAAAAGTTAAGAAAACACACACACAAACAACACACACACACACACACACACACACACATATATATGCAGGTCTTGGTGTGTTCGGGTCTTTTACCATGTAAGATTGAGAGTATCTTGGCAACATTTCGATGAGGTCCCACTCGCCATCTTCAGGCTGGTGCTTTTGGCTTCGTGCTTGTGCAAGCAAAATGTGATCAGAGCTGCTATAAATGCTGGTGGGGAGGTGTGGTGTGCTGGCTCTGCAGTAAGCAGGCTGGTTGGCTATGTTGTTATTTCTTGATTGGTTGACGGAGTTGATGTTTGTAGATTGGTTGGCTCTTTTGTAAGAACCTGTGTGGCTGAGGTATTGTCTGTGTGTCTATCAGCCTCCTGTGTTGTCACAACCTGGGTAATGACCTTCTGAGTTCTATTGTTGTGGCATCCTGGGTCTTGTGCTGTAATCTCCTGGATCATTGGCTGTGTTGTAACATTCTGAGGTTTTGTGGTGTAACCTCCTGAGATGTGATGTCCTGAGCGGATGGCTGTGATGTAATGTTCGGGGTTTTGGTTTGGCTCTGACTTTGAAGTCTGGCTATGTGTTCATGGCATGTGTCAGTTTGCTTAGTTTGGGGGTCAGGGTGTGTGGCAGCTGGTGATGCAGCCGTGGTCTGGTTTCTGGACAGGTTGCCTTTCGTCTATGGGATGGGTTTCGGTTTGAGTCTGGTGAGGGAGATTGGTGGTGGTGTCATGTGTTGTTTTGGGTCCGGTGTTGGTTTTCGTGGCTGGGACTCGTTTGTCGATAAAGGCTAGTTTCCAGATGTCTGGTTGTCCCGTTTATTCATGTTGTGGGGTGTTCCTCTATTTCGATGGCTTCCCTGATTATCCTCTTGTTGAAGTGTTCAGTATTGGAGATTAATTTGGTTCCCTCAAAATTAATTTCATATCCTGTGGCTTTAAGGTGCTAGAAAAGGGAGGTAGTATTTTCTTCCTTTCTGACTGCATTCTTGTCTTCTGCGATGGTTGCACTTATTCTCCTGTTGGTCTGAAAACCAAGGAGTTTATGAAATACCATGCAACAATTGCCCAGCCACATACATTGGACAGACCAACAGGAGAATAAGTGCACCAATGCACCCATGCACCGATATCACTCCAATATCAAGCAAAAGAGAAAGCAAATGTAGAAGAATTCAGCTGCACTAATAGCAGAATAATATGCGTTCATTTGATTTTCTTACTTTATTTATATACCACATGCTTCTGGAATCCAATAAATAAAAATCAGTAATGAGAATAAAACCACCCAGAATAAAAGAGTATCATAAAACATTATAATATCATAAGCAATCACAAAAATCCACATATCATAAAAATAAATTGAAGAACAATAAAAATAAACATATCCTAGCAGGAATTAATACTCAACAGCAACTGAAGGGACAAGAATAAAGTCATTGTAGGAGAGAGACCTCTAGACAACAGGATGTGTTTGTGATTTGGACCTGAAGAAGCCTTTTTTTTATAGCATAAAGCACAACTTCAGCCTCCCTTATTAATGACTGTTTTCATGAGGCCTGTCCCTCTAGGCCAGTGTTTCCCAATCTCAGCAACTTTAAGATGTGTGCACTTATTGCTAGCTAACATGTGAGTCCCCACATCTTAAAAGTTGCTGAGGTTGGGAAACATTGCCTTAGGATTTGACAGACAGAACAGCTGTGGGGAAAATGGGAAAGGCACAAAATGCTTTTGCATGCTGTGCAACAGGCAGGAAACTAAAATAATTATGTCCTTTTTTTCTGACACTGATGTGTTTAGATATGAAATGAAATTATAATTTCTTATATTCATAAACATTTCAAAATATTTAATCTATGCAGCAAATCTTAATTAAAAACGTCTTTTAGCTGCTATCTCAACCTACTGTTGCATTAGGCAAACATGACTTTTTTAACTGCAAGAATTATGAAAAGATCAATAAAGTAGCATTTAAGGACGCATTCATGATATGGGTCTTTAACAACAGTATCAATTTGACCCTCCTGGCAAGTAATAACTATTTAAACTGATCCTTTGCATGACATATATCATTGCATAATGAAACAGCAAATTGTAATATTTAAGAATTAACACATATTCCTACTTACGCCTCACACAGTGTATCAGAGGAGGGGAGCCTTCATGCCAGAAATGACCGCTTATGTTGACTGTGATCAGCATTGTTCTCACATAGCATATTACAAAAACTTCTGGCAACTCTAGTTTTCAGACAAAATTGCTGCTTAGGTTAATGACGAAGTTAGCTGGACAAGAACAGTTCGCAGACTTCAGAGAATTATTTACCACCCTTTAGCAAGTGGACTCTTTTATCTTGTCTGCTAAAAATACAGACTATGATTATACGCTTGGAAAAGAGGAAGCATAGATCTGCTCCCATCAATTCTGTGGCAGCACAATCCTATCCCCTAGAGCTCAGATTCTTGCAAAATGTCACTGTGCGATGTCAAATATAGTGTTGATCTGCCTAAAGGATGGAATTAACAATTTAACAATTTACAGAAAAGCTTTAGCTACCATTAGTGTTTCTACCTTTTTTTTTTTTTTGCTGAGAAGAAGGATCGTTGCCTGCATGCAGCCTGTGATTTCTAGCTCCCAAACTGTTATTAGTGGGGATTACTATGTTAAATATACATTGTTACCAAACTAGACCACCGAGTGGCTTAAATATGATCCACATGAAAAGGAGTATGAACTTAACTCCCTTTGTTTCCTGTTATGGAAAGTTTGACTACATAGTAGTGCCAGAGGGATTGGTATGTTGCCCCTAGTATCTGGGTACTTTATGAACTATAGTTTTTAAACTAATTATAAGCTACATACTTTTCATGGATGTATTGGGCAATTGCAGATAAAAAGCTCAACATTGATGCAATTCAAAATGGTATCCAATTTGCCAAGAGGTAAGAAGTGGAGCTAAACTGCAGGTGATTCTCGCTGATTTTATAGCAGAACTATCCTAGCATGCCTTGTTCTATGTAGTTAATACTTGTACAGCTGTGTGAAAAAGTCCTGCATGCTTTACGGTTTATGACATTTTTTGATAGGCCATTGATTTTACGATATTTTGTGCTAACTGCTATGCAAATATTGTTATATTTAAATAAATACTGGCGGTTTTTAAGTGAAAAGCATAAGCTTTTTTCAATTTGGTGCTGTTTGGATGGGGATTGTGAATTTTCTTGCATGCTTACAATGCGTGCTTACAATGACTATGAAAACAGATTAACTGATGCATATCCAGTGGCATATATGTTGTAATTACTAAGGATGATGCTAGTGTTTTTTAAGCATTTTTCTTGTTTGCGGCCCTGAAAAGGACCATTTAGGTAACCAAACATGGTTACTAATATGAAATTAGCCAGCCCTTATTGCTTATCACTAGGCGGCATTGCTTCGGCATAGAGTGTATAAGCCTTTGCACGTGATCTTTGGTGACAATGTGGTGCCAGGCTGCAATAATGGATTCAATCAGCTCCTGCTTAGTCTCTGGATGCTTCTTGCTTATTTCATAACCAGTCTGGGCCCACAAGTTCTCAATTGGGTTCAAATCCGGGCTCTGAGATGGCCAATCCAGGAATCGAACACCATGCTTCTTCATCCACTGCTGGACGGACTTGGCTCGATGACAAGAAGCGTTGTCATCCTGGAAGTAAAAGTCCTTCCCTACAAGTTGCTGAGCTGAAGGAAGCATGGTCTTTTCCAGGACTTCAGCATACTGCTTGGAATTCATGATTCCCTGCACGATCTGTATCCGACCAATAGCAGAAGCAGCGATACAGCCCCAGATCATTATGTGCAATGGATGCTTCACAGATAGATTCAGGCAGTACGGCCCAAATTCTTCAGCTGGAAATCTTCTGACATACTTATTACACTGATTCCCAGTCAATAAGAGAGTAGTGAGCGTCTGTGAGCAAAGGTTTACTTCGAGCCCTGCAGCCTTTGAGCCCTCTGGCAAGCAGTTTGCGATGCACTGTGCTTGTGCACACTTTTACATCACATGTTTCACCCCAAATTCTTGTAATCTGAGGTGAGGTGAGCTTCCCATCAGCCATTGAAATGTGTTGCAGAGCTCTTGCCATTTTGTTGACTTTCTTGGTCTTCCACAGTGGAGCCTGTCATCAACTGAACCAGTTATTTGGTATTTTTCAACCACTCTGCTCACTGTGGTGCGATGGCATTTCACTCTCTTGGCTATTTCTGTACAGGAGTAACCCACTTCATGAAGCACAATGATGCAATGCTGCTGCTCAGTCCTGGTGAAAACAAAGGCCTTCATCCTTGCCCGCAGCCAGAGCTAAATTAAATTTCTTGATGCTTTTCATGCCTATTTATAGTCAGAGTATGACAACATTGATTGGCTCATAGATTTAGCCTCTGTGCATTTTGATTGGTCAGCCAAAGCTCGCTGCTAATTGGCCACTTTCAATCCTAACATTCTCGAAAATTCAACTTGTGTTTGTTTTAGCACATAAACTCACTCAAAACCTTTAAAAGACTTTGGTTATATTAATAAAAATTATGCATCTCAATCTGACTACAGAAATTTTCATCAAAGTTCTAATTTTGCGTGGTTTCTTTGAGTGAAAAGTTGATTAAACATGTAAATACAGCTTAAAACTGAAAGTGTGCAGAACTTTTTCACACAGCTATAAATAGGACAGGGAATGATGCATAAGGGCAACATAGGAAATGTCCAGACATACCAATATTTAAATGTATACATATTTCATTTCTGTGGCTAAGCCTTCTGTTAATTCATTCCTGAAAAAAAATCACTGTAATGTGGTCATCCCAATTATTGGTTGGTCAATCTGGATGAATCTTTTTGGAAATCAACTTGCCTGTAAAGTATTCTGAATAGTGTATATTGGAGGTGGTGACTCTGACAGCTATATGCAATGAAATTTCATTTTAATGTATGCTGATTAGTGTATATTCAAAGTGACTTTATTAAGTCATTCTAAGTCTAAGTCTAAAAAAATACTTTGGTATTTAGTGAAACTTGTTTAGTGGTTAAGTAGCTGGAGATGAGTTAAAATCTGTTTCTATTGTTAAGATTCATAGAGTGATTTCCAAAGATAAAATACTCTTAATTTTCCTTTTAACTTTGACTTCCAAGGCAGTTTGGTGAACTTAAAACAACCATGGCATAGATCATAACACCAGTGAGTAGATTGAATTCTTAAACCTCTCTGAAAAAGTAGAGGGGCAGGAGATCAGCCACATGTGCTAAGATGGCTACACCTTGCAAGAAGACCATAGGATAACAGTTTTCTGTGGACTTGAGCACCGGAAGATGACAGGATCATTCATCTTATTCACAATGGTAACTGAGCTTTTTAAAGGACACTAAATTGTCAAACTTCACTTTCTAATCAGTTTCAAAAATTGCCAGTTAAGTATTCTGAGCAATTAAAAACCTTTGGAACAACAGATTTGAAAAGTCTTCATCCAATGAGTTTATCTTCAACTCCAAACAAAATAAACATTAATTACAACCTTAACAACTTAAAGAATTGGAAATAAATAGCAAAAAGCTAAATACATTTTTGATCTAAGAAAGTTATAACCAAATCAAAGGAGCAGATAAAATTGGAATGCTGGCTTATATTATAAGTTTGTGGAATTAACCATGAAAAATAAATGAGTTATCATGGGAAACATATTTATTTCAATTATCCTGGCAATTGCAAGTCTTAACAAAAGATAAATGATGAATTAAGAAACTGGACCCTGGAGTGAACTAAAGATTTTAAGCAGAAAGAAAGACAGAAAAAAACTTTTCTCAGTTAATACTGACTTTTAGAATGATACAAAATGTTATGACATCGAAAATATTGAAGAATTGATCCAGAAGTTAATAACTACAATATCAATGCTGTTGGTAATTATGTCTGCTTCTAGGAATAGGCCATGTTTTAAAGATGTTAATAAAGGATAGATGTAAACCAAATTTTAACTGATAAGATAAAGTATAGAATGTGGAACTACAAATGACAGGCCAAGAGAATAATTTGGAAAAAGAGCATTTACTAAATATACAAAAGAAACTGGCTGAAGTTTTTAAAAAATTAACAGAGAAATACAAATGGTAAGCAAAGAAAATGACCTGAAAAAAATGTTTTCTTGTTGGATCTACAAAAGAGGCTTGTTTAAGCCTTGAAAGCTAATCAATGGGATAAAGAAAGAGGTAGCATTCTACCGGTTCAGCCCGGTTCTATAGAACCAGTGGCTCCGAAGAGCAGCTGACACCAAAACAGTTCGCTGCGACCATCTTCTGGTCTTCTGTTTGGCCCACCCGCCTGCCCAGGTTCTAGGCTATGCTTTATTCCCTGCTTTGTCCTCCTTAGCTGCTTTGTGCAGCACAGCTGAGTGCTGCTCGTCAGCAGGAGAAGGTGAATGCTTGCCAGAGCCAGTAATTTGTAAATGTGTGTGCACGCGCACTCACCGAACTGGTTGTTATGCTAGTAGGATACCACCCCTGGATGAAGAGGTATTGAAGAGAAATCAAATCATACAAGATTTGATTGAGTTAAAGATTAGAACTGTTAGAAGTAAAAGGAAGAACTATAAAGTTGGTTTAGTTGAGCAAATTTAAAATAAATCTTGTTTTTTGCAATGTTCTGACAATCTTTTACAGACTTTTTGCTGATATCTAGAGTGAAAAGTTGATGCTTTAGAGATTTGCTTATAGATAAGGGATGGGATATGGGATAAAGAGATATCTGTTTTATAGAGGATGAAGAATTACTGAGTTTGTTTACACTTGTGATGACCGTTGAAAGTCATTTTTTATATATTTCATTTTTTATTATCTTTTTTCTTTTTCTCTTTTCTTGTACGCTTTATTCTTTCCTTCCATTCTCTTCTCTTTCTCTAAATTAGTTTGTACTAGTTTTTATTAATCTAGTTGAACTTCTTAATAAAACTACATTTTAAAAAGTTTCCTTTTACTTTGAAGCATACTTATCAAGAAATAATTCTTTTTGCTGATGATCCTGACATAAAGGAATTTAAAAATCCTATTGAGATAGATAAAATTTAATTTTGTACTAATCCGGAACATTAAAGTAATTGGCAGTTGGGTGGCATACAATTTAATAAATAACAACAATATTAATACTATGATTAAAGAGCAGCTGTACCATAATTTAGGTGAGGAATTTTTTTTTACTTAAAAAATAATCCTCACAAAAACTAGAGTGAGTTTTGTCAGAGATGATTTAGTACAGGATTATTTCATATGTTGCAAAATGACAAAAAAATATTAAACTTCACGTATGTAATGGCAAAATATTCAGTCTTTTTAATATATATCCATCCACATAAAATGAATGATGTTCATATTCAATTGTAACAAAAATTGGATCAGCAATACATATTAATAGTGAGAAATTTTAATATCAACTTGATGAATCAATCTTGCCATACCCAAAACTCCTGCAATTCTATTAACTTTGTGGAGTATAAACATTTTCCCAATTTACATACAATATATATTGTGAAATATTTACGATTTTTAAGAAAAAACAGACACCTCATATGGGTAAAATAATTCTTAAACAGGCTCATCTCTAGTATTACTTTCCATTTTTTACATCTTTATGTAAGACAAAGTGGAACTGAGCAATAAGAATGAAAACTTATGAACTGTTAGATACACCTTTTGTTTAAAAATACCTTGCAAATGCTATTGCTGTAATCATCCGCAAAATCAAGATGAAAATCACATGGAGGCAGCTGAAAATAAGGTGTTCTGCCTTTGGCTGCATTATGTACTAGGCTGTACTGGAAAATAAGCCTTTGCGGGTGATACTTGCCAAATAATACCTTCCCTTCATCACATGAACAAGCAACATGCTTTATATATTACGTCAGGGTTAATTGGAGGTTGCATGGCAAACAGATGCAAAAGACTGAAGATCTGGAGAGGTTTGATCTTTAAAAAAATAAACAGACACACTTTTTGAAGATCACACCTGCATTTCTATATTATTTTTATTTATTTCTATATCTACATCTACATATATTTGTTTACTAAAGCCAGCCATATTTGTTTACTAAAGCCAGCCAAAGTCAGGTGTTTCCCAAACCTGGTGCAATAATACTAACATTCAGTCAGATTATTGTCACTATTTTTAGTAAGAGGCTGATGTTCATAAGAAAATCAAAAGTGTATCCCATTTAATCTAGAATGAAAGAAAACTTTAAACAGAAAAATTAATCATGGGAAACAAGAAGTGAAACAGAATTCTATTCACATTTCAACTTGCCAAAAGGTTGCAAACAGAACTAAGAATAATATTTATAAATTAAAGATGAAGAGAGAGAGAAATTTGGAATTCTATGAAAAAGCTCTTAAAGATACTCAGGTATCAGACTATTAATAATGTAATATATCTTATTATAATAGGAGCGAAAGAAGAAAAATTCATGTAATATGAAATTTGTGTTTAAGATAATTTAAGTTTGTAAGAAACAGCTGGTTATTTGGCTTATACAGTATTATACATATTTATCAAATTTACATCAAAAATGAACAATAATTTTTTACATTAATAGAGCCACACCAAGGTTCATTTCTATCTCTTTCTTAATGTATATATTTGATAACTTCTATCCACATAGTCTGAGAACTTACTCTAAAGGGGAATATATACACTTTTTATAGCAACAATTGTTCAATTTATTTATTTTACAGAAGTTATACAACAATTTCTTATTGTACCTAAGCTCATTTTCATATATCATTTGCATTAATATCAGGATCATATGCCTTTATTCTCTGGTATGTTTTCTACTATAAAAGCATCGCATGAAATAACTCACACACCTGTGCAGTGCCTATTATTGTCTGCTTGTAAGCCTTGTCCTGGCATTTGTTGCGTTGCTATCAACAAGAACTTGAACATGAGATTTTTGGGTAACAACTTCAGAGGCTATTCTTTTGTTGTAAAAGCTCTCTGTTGTTATGGAGACAACAGACAAAGAGTGATTTTCCTGCATCACAGATTACTATTACATAGAAAAGGCTATCACATAAACTGGCTAATGAATCAGATAGTTAACTGAATAGCCATTCATTATGTATATTTTCCAATGTTTTGTTAAACATATCCTCCTCAACCTTATAAGAATTCATGGGTCATTCAAACATAATTAACTACTTTTATCCTACTTTTCTACAGAGTGTTTCCGTCATCCATTTTATTGTCACAATACCCATATCAAGTAGATTAGAATTACTGGCATCATATAATTTATTAAATCATAGATTTGACATCAGGTTTTATTTTTAATAATTATTTGGGTTTGGAAAACATTTTAAACTACCATATATGGTTACAAACCACAACTGAAGGGTTCACACAATGCAATATTCTAATAGCAACTACACTGCATTATTATTATTATTATTATTGTTATTATTATTATTGTTGTTGTTATTATTATTATTATTATTATTATGCATTATTAGCGCACCAGCGTGCCTACCGTGCCTGTCCTACTGTTCCCATTTATTTGTACTCATTTATTATGTATATACCTGTTTTCTCATACATGCTTGACAAACTAATTAACTAAATAAATAAAATAAACATTGCATTATCATCTGGGGTTTTTGCACTCGTGTCAGAAGCACAGAGGCATTTCTGGGGTCAAAAGGATTAGCTGGTAACATCACCATTGCCCTGGGAACACCCATTTGGGGACTTATTTCATCTTCCTGGGAGAAGCTGGAGTGAAGGATGGGAGCTCAACCCTATCCCACTGCAACTTTCAGGTCTTGAACGCAGGCTTCTTAACCTCCTACCCAGCATCCCGACCACTCGAGCCACCACATTCCTATTATCATCTGGTGTTTACCAGGGAATGGACACCATTGAGGTTTGCAGATGACTAGACTTCCCTAATTCTAGACAACCTGTGTCCTGTTGGATCATTTCAGAGATATTTCCTTACCTAAACAGCAAAACAGAATAGCTAGGGTTCAGCAAAAAAAAAGCAGTACGGATAGAAGTGACTTCCGACTTCTTACCAGTTTCCCCATTGAGTTTCCCTGTGCAAATCTGACAGGGAACATTAGAAATCCTCTCTTCCCCTTTCCAGAAAGTAAGTGGCTGCTGCTGGATGGGGGAAAGAGCAAAAGATTGTGAGACTGACGGAAATTTGTCACGGGGCATTAAAAATGAAAATGATGTGATTGCAACAACAGCCTAGCAGCACAGCAACAACCAGTAGCACTGAAGCAGCCACAACTTTCCCAAGTTTCATTTTCTCAGTAATCATGGGTCCATATTTTGGATGTAGCCAGACAGATTTATGAATATATCTCCCTGAATTTTTAAGGACTTTAGAAGTTGTTATTGTTGAAGGCATCAAGGAATCTGATATCAATGCATCATAGGCAGCAATTTTGAAATCAAGGTGCCTCAAATATGCTAATTTAAAAAATTTGTACAAAATCAGAGTCCTATGATTCTTATGGAATTGAAATTTCAAGGATCTTCAGACCAGCTGTATTAGCAAATTTGCGGCTGCAGTAGCACCACTGGTAGACATGGGATTATGATTTCTTTCACTCCCTGCCATTTTCAAACTGGCAGGAAATGGGACGTTGCTTCCACTCATTCTGCTTTTTTGCCCGCCAATGGTCATTCCCTTTAGTTAAGTAAATCTTGATAAAAGATGATCCAACAGTTAAATAGGTTGTCTAGCTTCATTTTAAATGGAGAAATTTTGTACATCTAAAGGATTCCAGGGTTACTCTGAAACAAAACAACAAGGTTAAAATATTGAAGAGTAGCACATTATTTGGAGAAGTAGAGATACATGACAACACTAGTCAGAGATCCTATGGTTTGATATTTTAGTCCCAGAGAGTTGGTCTTTTATGTTTTATATCAATAAAATAGAATACAGGTAGGTCAAGGTTGAATAGTGAAGTTCCTCATGCTCTCTAAACTGGGTTATTTGCTTGCAGATTTTTTTTAAGCCACAGGTAACATCATCAGTGTGAATGAGTGTGGAGTTTGCTCTCTATTAATATACAGTAGCTTTCTCTGCCAATGTTGGACGTGGTAATTCCTTAATCCCTGCTTATCTGACATTGGAGACGATCTATTCGGATCTTTGAGCCCAAAATTTCTGTTGCTAAGTGAGATATTTGTTAAGTGAATTTTGCCCCATTTTATGACCTTTCTTACCGCAGTTGTTAATTGAATCACTGCAGTTGTTAAGTTAATAACATCGTTGTAAATAAATCTGGCTTCCCCACTGACTTTGTTTCTCAAATGTTGCAAAAGGTGATCGCAGGACCACAGGACACTGCAACTGTCATAAATATGAGTCAATTACCAAGTGTCTGAATTTGGATCACATGACCATGGGGATGCTGCAATGATTGTAAGGGTGAAAAATGGTCCTAAGTCCCTTTTTTTAGTGCCATAGTAACTTTGAATGGTCACCAAATGAACTGTTGTAAGTTGAGGACTATCTGTATTTATGGATGATTTGTCTGAATAACAAACTTCTAGGAATTTCCTACTATTTTTAGAGTTAGCTTGGTCCAGGATGCTCACATTTTCCCAGTTGAAACTATCATTAAGGCTGTCCACAATTTGTGAGATTAAGGAGTTTTCGTTATGTTTTTTGACTGTTAGTTGTATTCATGGACATGCTCTACTAGTCTTACATAGTTGTCATTAGAATTCTTACGCTATATGTTGTAGATGACTCATATTTTTTTTATTGTTGGACTATTGGGTCTTTTGGTTTACTTAAGATGTCTTGGAGGACTTTAATTGATTTGTATGCTACAGTAATGCTGTGTGATTGTAATAGTCTGTTGGTTTTTATTTGTTTTATTTTTACTTATTATTAACTTATTTTACAAATAACTCAAAGGTGACAAACATATTTAACATACCTTCCTACTCCTATTTTTCCCTCAGCAACAGCCCTGTGAAGTGAGTTGGGCTAAGAAAGAGTGATTGGCCCAAAGTGTCCCAGCTGGCTATCAAGACAGGACTAGAACTCACGGTTTCCCACTTTCTGGCCTGGTAGTTTAATCACTAGACCAAATGGCCCTGATTGATTCTGAAATGTTTTTGATAGATGTGGAGAAGATGGGAGATCACCCA
Source organism: Pseudonaja textilis (assembly GCF_049901715.1). NCBI lineage: Eukaryota > Metazoa > Chordata > Lepidosauria > Squamata > Elapidae > Pseudonaja > Pseudonaja textilis. The sequence goes on along the minus strand of NC_141990.1, from coordinate 183,311,661 downwards.
CATGTGCTCTGGATGGCTGTTCCTCATGAGGAAACCACTGGAGAACAGTTTTCTATGGGTTTGAAGCAACATCAGAACACCAGAAAAAAAAAAACAGACCACATATATAACATCTTCCAACAAAAGGAATAGCCAGACAATTTTATCAAAAAGTGTCTGACCACTCAACCCACCCGCACAGCCAAAACAATCTATGAAATGAATACCACCAGCTGCCATACACAACAGAAGAGTCTAGGCTATTGTAAGCCACTCTTAAACAGTGTTCTGTTTTATAAAAGAGAACTAGAGCTCAAGGTGAAGTGTAGGAGGGAGAGTTTCTGTTCAATAAGAACCCTGCTTATCTAAAGAAAACCTGTTGCTAAAATAAATGATTCAGGTAAGGTCTCTAACCAGCAACAAAAGGCTGTTAAAACTACTTATCTGTTTCCTCAGGTTTCTCAGACATGGCATCTGTGATGCATTTGTTGAACAAAACCAATATTTTTTAATACAATTCTGACAGAAAATCCCTTCAGTTTGATTTTTTTTTAAAAAAGTATTATTATTCATGCTATGTCAGTTAGCAGACCCTCAGTCAAACACAAAAAATAGATATTTTTTGCAACAAATATATTTTGTCCACTATATGAAAATTACATAAAGTCAATCTTTCCAGTCTAAAACAGGGGATCTAACATTTATCTCCGTTTTTCTATACACAATACAAACAATACATTTTATTCACTATTTGCACTGGGAGATTTATTAGAATCTACCTTTAGTTCTTCCTAAACCCCAAGACCTACAAACTATACTGTGAAGTGAAAATCACATCCAACAAAGGAACTTTCAGTTTTAGTACCTAATGCGGCCTGTCTGTCTGTATGTACATGTCTGTACATGTCCAGTGTGAGAGAGTGGAAAAATTATTTTCTCCCTGAAAACAGAAATATTTCTGTGTAAATGCAATTTGTTTAGACTTCCTTTTTATTTCTTCATTTTTTATGGTTGTGAGCTGCCTAGATTAGCCTCATGGTGAGATAAGCAGCAAACAAATTTAAATAATTACATTTATTTCAATTAAATTAAACCTGCAAATAGAAATAGAACAACTGTGACAAAAGAAAGCAATGGGAGTAGTAAAAGGCACCTTTGGGTGCAATCCCAAAACATCTGGAGTGCCAATTGAACACATTCAAGTGACATTGACAAATTGATATTGACAAATTCACAATCAGTCATTGGCAATGACAGATTCATTATCAGTCAATTGCAAAAGGCTGCTTTATTTGAAACAACTTACATCCTGCAACAATATCCATAACACCATCCAACTTACATATCTGCCTATCCCGGGTTTTTGGAAAGGACTCAGTAGATAGACAAAAATGCCAAATCCAGTCTGAACATTTGGCTGACTGTGCAATGAACTATAATAATAATAAAGATGGATTGTAAATCACTTTTTCTGAGCCTGTTATAACTTTGAACCATCATTAAATGAACTGTTGTGAGTCAAGGCGTATCTGTTACAGTTAGCAGGTAGTCCTTATTTTTTTGACGGCAATTGGAAATGGAAATTATGTTGCTAAATGACGTGATTGTAAAGTGAAATATCATGTGACTGTTCTGCTGGCAGTAATTAAGTGAATCACTGCAATCATTAAGGGCAATGTCATGTGACGACAACTATGACTTCCTGTCAGCTTCCCTATTGACTACTTGTCAGAAACTAATTATGGAGGACACAAATAGTGATCACATAACTGCAGGACACTAAACCCATCATATATACAGACCAGTTTTCAGGTGCCTAAATTGCAATCACTTGACAGTGAGGACACTGCAATGGCTGCAACTTCGAGAACCAGCACAACTTCAAATAATCTCTGAACAAACGGTCAACTTTCCCCCCCTTTTTTTTGTGAATGAGGACAGTAAACTGGGATTAAATCATAATATCTATAACAATATAACATAAATTAAAAAGGGGAAATAAGCAACAACTCAAATAGTTAATATTCAGAATTTCACAGAGCTCACAAGTCTGGAAAAATTTCCATTAGACTTAAAATTCTTACTGCAGAATAATTAATAGCAATATTTTCACACTCCAAAATCTATCCTAAATCAGTTCTTTTTCCTCAGATTCCAGGGAAGCGGTGAGAGCAAAACAGCCTCTCTCCTCCAAAAAGAAAAGCAACCATGTCAAGGTGGTAAGGCTTTCTTTCTATGAAGTCATTCTTCAACAATTTTATGGCCTCCAACATTTTTCATATTTCTATTCACGTATTTATTATTTACATGAAATTGCCCAAAGTCAGCTTAGACTGAGACATCAGCCAACCCTCATAAATAAATAAACAAAGACAAACGTCCACTATTGCTGCATTGGTAACTTGCCAAGGTTATAGCGCAACTTCATTTTGTTTTTTAAAAAAATTCCTTTTCTGCACTAAGCATATGAATTGCCCAAGACAAGAAACTAAAGCAATATAAAACTATTATTTTAAATAAGATAGTAGAGGGGATCAAATTGGAAAAAGCACTTTCTCATCCAATTGTTCCACACAACAATCTTCTCCCTCTACTAGTGTCAGCAAGTGAACATCATCCTAGAAACTATGACCCCAATAGGAAGACCGAATAACTTTCGTGTAGCATCATGGAATACAGCTTTTAAAAACAATTCAGCTTTATTTTAAGAAGAAAAAAATCTTAACCACATTCTAATGTTATATTATATTTATTGTATTGATTCACGAAACAACCTGCTACAGATTTACTGGTAAGAAAGCTCACTCAAACCTATAAATATTCCTCTAACTAAAAAAGAAGAAAAGACACTCCTGTTTCCATGCAACTGGAAATTAGACAGTAACTTTGTAATGCCTACCTGTCTTCCTAAGTTGTGGTTTTTTAAAAAAAAACACCTCTGTTTTACCCTCTTCCACTAACTCCCCAAGAGTTGATCTTTGTGTTCAGTAGCTTTAAGAATATCAATTTTGTTTCCTTTTCAGTGAAAACTTCAAATGTTATGAATGAAAATAACACCTATAAGAGAAAGGAATGAGAAACAGAAACACACAAAAAAAAAAAGATGGGAAGAAGGGTAAAATATTTCCCATGTGATCCTATATTGACTTCTGGGCAAATATGTCTTAATTTTTGAAGGGTAAAGGAGACAGAAGGAAAATATAGTGCTATAAGTGAACATGCCAAAGAATATACTGACAACATTCTCAGAAGCTAAAAATAAGACTGGTGCATTAGGTATGATAGGATGGATATTTCATCAATCACATCTAGTTCCAAAACTAGATTAACACTTCAACTCTGAAAATGCATTGCAAAGCATCATTCTCTAAAATGAAAATTCCATTTGAATTAGCTAACAATAAAGAATATCTCAGTTGAAGTGGAAAACATCCACTCAAACTTGTTTCAAAATGGGGAAACTATGGTTTCTTTACTTTATTTAGATACTGACCAATTCTACACGGATTCTAGGAAGCTCAAAATATAACAAAACATTTTTTAAAAAAATAGCAGACAATAAATAATGAATAAGGGACAGTTAGTCAAACAATTCGGAAAAACATACAAAACATAACCAAAAATACAACCAACAAGGGGCTCCATCAACTTCTTTAAATGGATTGGTTCATATTCATAAATCTTCCACATATGGAAATAATCTGTCTTAACAACTCTGTACAAATCTGTTAGGCACCCTGGAATTCCAAATATTAACACACAAGGGCAATATATACTGCAGGTTTCTATTATAGTATGGAAAATGTATGAAATTTTTCAATATGTTTCTATTTTAGTACATTCAGTACATTTTTTTTTCACACTTCTAAAGAGCATCTCTTTATAAACTCTACATAATTTTGTCACTCAAACATTTCATGGTATATATCACAACTTACAATGACCTATATGAGAACAAAATAAGACTCTGTGTGTGGAACAGCAAGCAACAAAACACCATCTTATGACAAATGTTATAAAATATTTCAGTATTTTGATAGTAGTGTATTAGTAGTTTCCAGACAACACACTTCACTCCCCAGTAAGTTCTGATTTATGGTAGATACCATTGAGCTGTTATTATTTTTTAATTTGATGTAACTATTTATTTCCTCAGCAAGTCTTGCTATGCTGCCTCATTGGGAAGGGGATGTTCCTGGCAGGGATGAGTAAAGAATACAAAGAATGCATAATCCTAGCAGGGTCACTCAAGGCCTGACGGTCGTCCCAACCGCCAAGCTAAAATAAGCAAGCACCTGTATTAGCAGCAGCAATATAGGAAGATAGCAATACAGTTAAGAAGCACGGACAGGAGAAAAATCAATGTAATGAAAGATGAACTGAACTGACTAGACATTGATATTTTAAGCATTGGCAAATTGAGGTGGACTGGCATTAGACAGGAAAACCCAGTTTACTACTGAAGATATGAAAAATAGGATAAATTTAGGATAATTGCTTTTATATTGAGGAAGAGTGTAGCAAGAATAGTTAGTACTCAGGTAGAATATAATAGATAACCAAATACAATAGATAACCAAATAACCAAATACAGATACACCCCCCCACACACTTAACTACACTCTCAAAGCTATGACATTGCTGAAAATTATGAGTTTTTACCCAACTTTTGCAGCATCTCGGAGGCCACATGATTAACATTCAGGCATTTTGCAAGCAGTAGGCATTTACAATTATTACAGTGTTCCACAATTGTGGAATTGCCATTTGCACACTTCATAAGTAGCTTCTAACAAACAAAGACAATGGAGAAACCAACACTAAAATTGCAAGTCATGGGTTTCATGATGTCTTTTTAAACCTCTGTGTATGGTTTGTTTTAACAATAGCAGTGGAAGTGAGGTTGTAAGTCCATCACAGGCATGTGATGTCTCAATGAGTGCATCATTTAGCAATGCAGTTGGCTGTTCCCAATTGTGGTTGTTGAGTGAGGATTATTTGTAATATCAATGAGACTTTGAAGATAATCCTTTAATATGACTATTATTCCAACCACTGATGCAGAAAATATGGATTAAATGAGTTTGATTATCAAGTTCAGTCTGAAATCAACATGCAAGTAAGACGTGCTGCTTATGGATGAAGACGAAGTTGGAAAAAGTAAGAAGAAAAATGTAGCTGGATTTATGGGTTAGGAAACCGAAATGAAACCAAAGAATTATCTATTAATATCTGCCAATCCAATTGTGTCTTCATTGGCAAGCCATTCTTCAAAGATCAAAAATAACCCCGACATACACAGACATAAGTTAACTATAGTATTAGTAAAAGGTGGTAGAAGAGCTAATTATAATAGTAAAGAAGTAGATAAAGGCAAATTGTGGAACAGATTATGAACTACTCATGTGCAAGTTCTAAGTTAACTAAAGCTGAATAAAGCCAACCAGTTTCTATAATATGATGTTGTACCATAATTTTCAAGAACATTGTTGGTTTTGAAGCTGGACTTCAGTGAATGACAGTGTTGCTAGTCATTAAATACATACATACATATATACACACATACATACATAATCCTAATCCCATACTAATGGATCATCTCCCAGTGTCTGCATATTGTAGGTCTTAAAAAGAGGGGAAAGAGGGGAGATCCCTGAGGCACTTCATAAGTAGAGGTTTCCATGGGGATCTCTCCTCTCTGATTACCACCAACTGGAACCAATCCTCCAGGATGAAACAGAGAATCCAGAAGGATACCATGGTCAATGGTACCAAAAGACACTAAGAGTTCAATGAAAACCAGGATGATTGTACTCCTCTGATTTCAAGCTCTTCAAAAGTCATCTGCAAATGCAATCAATGTACTTTCCATCCTGCGTTCTGACTGAAACTACTTTAAATATTTCAGATGTAGATGGAAAATGATTATGTATTCATGCAAAGTTCACCACATAAAGAATGTTGTAGATCTGGAGAGCACTGAAATCATGGCATGTTCACTAGCAATTCTACTTTTGTCTACAAAAGTGCAGATGTTTGGAGAAAAGAGGTTGGAAAACTTGTGAGATAGAAGATGACATCTTGATCTCTCTTTGTACAGTATTTTAAACAAACTACTTATATGTGAAAGCTTCATCTAGAATCAAACTTGGAAATATGGTGAATTGGAATATGAATTTAATTTGACTTAACTATACTTTATAATAATTTATTTAAATATAGCTATGGTATTGCAAATATATTTTAAATTGTATTTCTCTGGTAGCTCTTTCTGGGTTTTTTGTTATGATGCCCACTTATTACCTTTTTATGATTAAATATCTATAAGATTTATACTGTTGAGCAGAGGCAGCATATTCAAGGATTCATACTGATGTGCTTTCTTATCTCTCTCTATTCTTACACAGTAAAGTACAGAGTGAGCTTTTTGAATAATTAGAGCTTTGATATCTCTCATGTATCAAAACTGCTATGTTATATTCCAAAGAATGTATCTGTCATGTGTTTGCACCATGAATTATACCTGTGTTTTCCTTAGAATTATCTTGTATAAACACATTTTTTTTAATATACTGAGGTATCTTATTTATACATGTACTCAAATTGTCTTTGATCAGTATTCTATTTAAGACGCAGGAAGCTTTGGGGTCCTTGCTCATGGCTTATCTGGGTGCATGAGATCAGTGATGCATTGTAATCTGCTATTCTTGGAAAATAAATCAACTGTTTGGATCCTCTCTAGCTGTTGGTGTATATTTGGTGAATTTCCCCCCCAATTCATGTCATTGTTCGTAGGACAGGAAGACATGCTATTGGAATGTTGCTCTGGCACCCACTGTCCCTTTTTTGTGTCAGCACTGTACTCCCTACACTCTGGAAGAACAGGGTTCCAGGGATGGTTCTGCTTTGACCCAGGACTCGGTTACCCAACTTTCAAAAGCGGAGAGTTTGTTTATCATATGTGAGCCTGATGTGCAAGTGTTGCAAACTCAGCAAGCTAATTGCAAGCTGTGCAATGGTGGGTGACATTTTGGGACTCAAATGGCTCTTTTGGGCCATTTCAGTTTGGGTTGGTGTACAAGAAGATTCTGTGGAGTCTTTGATACTTGCTTGCTTGCAGGCATTTCGCTACCGAACTAGTTAAATCATTGGTGTGTGTGAGTGGGGAGTTTGCTCCTTTTGTATATGAAGCAGCTTACTCTGTCAGTGTGGGTGGGGATGTGGTTTTCTCCTTGGTAATAGCAGCTGTTCCATCCTTACACTGTACATTATCCTTACACTGTAGAATCCATACAGTCCTTAGACTTTCTACCAAGGAGAAAACTACACTATCACCAATACTGGCAGGGCCATCACCATCATCAAATTCGGTCATAGACCAGCATGTACTAGCAGGGCTATTGTATATAAACAGGAAACAAACCACACACTCACTAGCATTGAGGATGTAATCCAGTCAGGTAATGAAACATCTTCAAGGAAAGAACCAAGTTCAGAGAGCAAAAAGGACTCCATAGTTCAACCCCAAGCTACATATAGTCTCTCTCTTCTATTAAATGCCTCTGTATAAGAATCTGAAATATTCTGAAATATATATAAAACACTTTTCACTGACTATCAAAGACAGAACTTACAGAACGTTGGGCTGGGGTGGGAGCAGAATTTTTATTGTATAACCACTGAATGTGTGTGTGTGTGTGTGTGTGTGTGTGTGTGTGTGTGCATTCCCTGTCTTCACTTTCTGCTATTGACCCAGGCTTCCATCAATAGTCAAGCTGCCCCCAGCTACACCACTGTGCTTCTGATGAAAAGCAAGGGGAGATGGATGGCAGTGAATTTCTTAACAGGCTGCAAATAGATAAATGAATGAAAAGTAAAAGGACTCTGGTGTGTTAAAAGGGCATTTTTAAAAAAAAAAATGGGACAGGAAAGCTTCAGTCTTAAACCCCATGGTTGCCTAGAGGAGGAGATGCTAACTATTAATGCGGACTGGGTGCTAGAATATATGCAAAAATGGAGTAAATGGACCAAAATATAAAAGGATAGTGATTTGTGGAATCTTCTTTTGCAGCACAATGCTTTCTGAATTCTCTTTGTCAAGCATGCTACAGAGAGCAAGAGAGGCATTTAGGGGACATTCTATGCAATTAATTTTTGCTTGTGATGGCTTTCTTTTCATTGCTTGTTGTTACTGGCACTGTAAGCAGCAATCAAAGAGCTGCAGCATGCTTTTATTTGGGGGAAAGTAATGGATTCTGGAGTAGCAAGAAACCAGGATATGATCACTCACAGTTCAACCCACATGACCAGAACTGGAGGAGTTACTCCTAAACAAGGAAATAAAGCTTTGGAGAAATTTCAACTGTGAAAAACAGAATGGATGTGGCAGATAGGAGATGAGAATGTGGGATGACATTTGACATTGCCTCATGTCCATTATTCTAAGTGACCTGTCCTGGCTCTGCATGATAAGTTGCAGCAAGTAGAATATGAGATAGAAGAATATATGAATCATGTGTTATGGCCAGAGAAGTAGTGGAAAATGTTTAAAAATGCCATTGAATAGGAAGAAAAATGTAATCTCACAAAAAGAACCAGAATAAGAAGCTGTTAGAAAGTTGAAAATAAATATGCTATGGACAATTATGGCTCCTGGGAAAAAGGTACCTCCTGTCAAAAAGCTTCAGCGGTGAAATTGTTACTAACAAATTGGAAAATTTGTCCTGAGCTGTCATATTCAGTGGTCTGATTTCTCAACTATCAGCTCTTGTTCTTACAAATAGAGGACGATTTGTGCTACTTTATTACCTCCACTCTTCGTCATGTTACAGAGCATATTTTTGTGCTAGATCTCTGATGGGAGTGTTTATTTGGATGGGAGCAACAGTGGTAACAGTATTTTCTCACTCAATGTGGTATATGCTATTGCAGTCCTTCTGTTTTTTAAAAATATTATTTTAGATGTGACATTGTTTGCTGATGGGTCCACAAGGTACTTTAAAGTTTGAGGCATTCTATAAAGCCGCAGCCCGAAACTTTCTGGTACCTGGTACTAGTTTTTTTGGGGAAAATTGGTTCCATAGACCAGGAGGCAAAGGGGATGGTTTTGTGTGCAACGTAGATCCTGCGCAATGCACAGATGAAGCTTTGCTTGCTCATCTGCAGCTTACGAAACTCAGTTCCTAACAGACCATGGACTGGTACAGGTCAACTGTTCCGGGCTTGGGGACCCTTGCTATAAATCATGATTTTCTCTGATTTAATGTTCTGAACCAGAAAGTAACCAGGCTCCTTATTGGTAGGGTAGAGGGGGATTGTTATATAATTACCTACCTTACTTTCTCAATTTGGAACAAAATTTGTCCAATGTAAATCAGTGTTCAGGGAGATGTCTCTGTTATCGTACTATAATTTGGAAGGCTTGGCCTTGGGTCTTTTCTAATATCATTTTTAAAATTCCACATTGCTACAAGGATCATTAAAGATACCCCAGAAATATAGTTTACAATCAGGTTTTTTTTTCTCCCTAGACTTTTTTCTGTGGCTATTGAACACACTTTTTCTTGTTTCTTAAAAAAATGATACCTATAATTTTTAGGCTTCATAATATTTTGCTCAAAGAAATTACAGCCTCCCACAATGGATGTCTAAACTTACAACAGAATAAAAGAATCAAGAAATCAATCTTACAGGTAAAATATTTCTTTCTGTTCCTTTGGCCAGTAGAAAATAATTACATTTTCAAAGTATCACTTAACTCAGTAATAATTATATAGTAGGTTATGCTTTTTATCCTGAAACATCAATTCTTTATTTATATGTTTAGCAATGAACCATGATTCCAAACAAAGACTTTCAAAATTACTTCCTAAGGAGTCAGCATCTTAAATTCTCTCCCCATGACTGGTGCTTTAAAATATGCTACTTGCTCAAACTAGAAAGCTATGAAATATTTGAATCTTTATTCTATAAACATAGTTCATATAAATACCCAATGAGTTATATTCAGTACTTGATGGGATATAAACATAAGTAAAATTGTGAGCAAATGTTTTATGACTATTGAACAAACTTAAGGGAGGTAACATTCAAATCTAAAAGGAGATAATCAAGAGATGTAATTTTTTGCCCAGCAAACGTCAAGTTTTAGCATTGTACTTGTCCTCTGTGCCATACCAGCTATGCATATGCAAAACACAAAAGATGTAAGTCTAGTGTTTTAGAAATAGGTTTTGTTTTTCTTAAGGCCTGTTTACATTTCTTATATGGTAATAGGCTCTGATAAATGCAACCATAAAGATGAAATATCAGCATCTATCGGGAATAACACATGAACATAAATTGTACTTCTAACCTACTTATGAATGTATTATATTCAAGAAAATGCTAGAAGTGACAAATCTATTCATGCACATTGACAACTGCAGTCATACCCTATTACAATTACTGTAACTGTTTGTAGCAACTGTTATTTTTAAGGTGCAATTTGTGGTGGCCAAGCTTTCTAAGAAGATTTTTCCTTAACCTAAAAGTCCAGAAGAAGGAGAAGAAGAAGGAGAAGAAGGAATAACTCATTTCTACTTAGGCTACTGCATGCAGTTCTCTTCCCTGATTCAATATATATGTGAAGGAGATGAACAACCCAATGCACCCAAATCATGATCACCTAAGTCGGAGACTGGACAGGGTCTATCTGTGTGAATATGATCAGTCTGAGTAAAGACCAGTTTCTATACTATACTGGCTGTTTCTCTTATTTGCTTCTCCCACAACTCATTATCAATGTGGAGCAATCTCTCTTTAGTCATGCTAATAGGATTTGATTGGAATCAGAGACCAATGCCAATGGGAAATGGCTGGTTCAAAGTAATATGAAACAGAGCGTCCCAACTTTGCGTAATTTACATTCCAACTATTCACGTTAATAATGAACTTAAGTGCCACTGTGATAGAAATAAAAAGTTAACTTTTCCTAAGATTGCATGCATTTTGCTATTAGAATGATTTTTTCAATGTACCATATATGTTACCCTACTTTTCCAATTAAATGGATTCCCTACTCCTCCCAAACCAAGAAGACTTTCACCCCCACTCAATAAACGAAGAACAATAACCCAATAAAGGCTACCAACCTCAACAAGAATATGCCAGTATCAGGGAAGCTTCTGCTGCAACATTCACCAAGGCTGGCTTCTTGCCTTCTGTTTTCTAAGCTTCTAGCAGCCTCTTAGCAGAGCATCAAAGAATAAAGAGGCACGAGGAGGAGGGTGGAATGGGTTAGCATTTACAAGCAGAAATAAAAGATTGTGGGCAAGAATGATTCAGAAGAGGAAGCTTGCTTGTCTGGGTCCCCAGTCACCTTTTTCTTTGCTATTACAGTGAAATTGCTGATTCTGAAAGGTAGACGTCTACTTAAATCTCTCTTTGGTCTTCAAAAATTGAATTTGCCTCCTTGGTAGTGGTAGAAGCATCATGGATTTTGTTCTCAACGCCTATATTTCAATACTCTTTTTCTACTCTGGGAGTTGTCTGCTTAACCTGCGAGTGTTCTGAAAACAAAGGAAACCATGCAGAAAAAAATTGAGAAGACTCTTTCTGTAGTGCTTCAAAAAACACATAGAAGGACAAAAGAAAATATGACAGTGTCTTCTTGCTTGGGCAAGCCAGCGAGAAAATGAAGACAAAAAGATTAGGGAGATGGTCAGAAGAGAATAAAGAATTCTCCACTAGTAAGGCCAATTGGTAGCATGCTTTTTCATATTCATATTCTACATGAATTTGCACTGAGAAGGCTGATTTACCATGCAGCACCTGAAATTGTTCTAAGTGAGCATGCAGAGGAATGGAAATTTGTAAGGTTGCACCTCATACTTGGAAAAATCCCTGCACATTTTTTAAAAAAATATCCTTTACAGATATAAAGAAAATCCTGCTTTGGAGGTATATATTTTTTTAAAATGTAATTGTGTTTTATTAACATTATTTTTCCAACTCCCAAAATTTGTCAGATGTTTTAGCTGAACCAGGCCTCCAAGATTTTGCATTATGTCTCTTGAAACAAGCTTATATCTACATGTAGTCCTCAACTTAATCATTTAGTGATTGTTCAAAGTTACAACGGCACTGAAAAAAAAGTAACTTATGACCATTTTTCACACTTATGACTGTTGCAGCATCCCCACAGTCCTGTGATCACAATTCAGGTGCTTGGAAATTGACTCATACTTATGATGGCTGCAGTTTCCTGGGGTCATGTGATCAGCTTTTGTAGCCGTCTGACCAGCAGTCAAGATGGAAGACAGATTCATTTAATAACCATAATGCTAACTTAACAACTGCAGTGATTCACTTAGTGATTTTGGCAAAGAAGGTCATAAAATCGGGCAAAATTCACTTAACAAATGTTTCATTTTCAGTAGAAAAACATTTCTACTTGTAATGTTTTTAAAATTATAGAGCTGATTTAGAAATATTTAACCCAGGGGTGGGATTCTACCGGTTCTATCCAGTTCTATAGAACCCCTTGTTAACTTTCTAAGCAGTTCAGAGAAGGGTAGTTAGAAAGAATCTCCATTTGTTTTTTTCCACCCTTATTACATTCTTGGCAGACAGCCTAGACTTCCTGTCTCTGGAGCTTATGAGGCTTGGCTTTTTTAAAGGGAAGGGTTGTTTTAAGATTTTTACACTGCTGTTGGGAGAAAATACTTTCTTGGACAATCAGCACTTTGAAGAAAAAATTGAATAATGAAAGAAAGATGAGTGACATTCAGCAAGGCTTCTTGACTAGCTAGAAAGATTGACATTCAAATGTGAGTTTACATACTCTTTCTGAGTTTTGGTCTAAAACTGGTTTTTGGTGAAGGTTAATTCTGTGCTTGGTGAAGTTTAATCCTGTGTTTTTTGATGGGATAATTTTCCCTATTCAGCTTCAACAAGCAACAGCTACTGTTGTGATTTAATTATTTATATTGTGTTTGAATTTTTTCTTGCCTCGTGGTTTCTTTTTCTATCTGGAGAGGTGGTCTTCCTCACTGCTTTAGTACCATTTGGCACTGTCCTTTTGGGGTATACTTCCAAGAGGCAGGATGCAAACTTGGCACTGATTTTTTTTATTGCCTTCCTGGTGGGCATGTGACCTTTCCTTAAGTCTGGATGATTTCCTTAGGATATCTTGTGAGGTGAGTGAGACCAGCTTTAAGTGGTGCAAATGGATCTAAGGATTGCTTTTCCTGGGTGTGCTTTTTCTGGAGAGATTAAATGACCTCTCTGCTAAAGGGTTTCACTTTATGAGCAAGAGTTGGCTGCTTGATAAAAGTTATCACTGCATTTTAACTATTTTCATTCCTCAAGGTACTCTGGCACCCTGCCTGATTTGTAATTCTGGCTTGCAGGTATTCTTAATCTAATGATTGGTATTTAGGGCAGCTTTTTGTGAGCAAAGAAGCTTTTTGTATTTTTGTACAGGTAATCCTTGACTTACAATAGTTCATTTAGTGACCATTTAAAATTACAATGACACTGAAAAAAGTGACTTATGACCATTTTTCATACTTATGACCGTTGCAGCATCCCCACTGTCATGAGAGGCCAGGTGAGGAGAAACACCCCTTGACCTGAGTGATGTCGAGTTGGCCATGCCCACCCAGTCACATGACCACCAAGCCACACCCACCAACTAAGCCATGCCCACAGAACCAGTTGTTAAAAAAACTGAATCCCACCCCTGATTTAACCACTTCTTTTCTGAAGTATGCTTGTCTGTAGGGCACAGAATCAATATACAGTAGATGTTAGGAGAGAATTATGTTTACAGATTTACAACTACAACTATGAGGAAGATGGGCAGTTAAGAAATATGAGATATAAATTTAAAAGTCCCGAAGATTTTCATCAAGATACTTCTCCTACATTGCCTTCTCTTTCTGTTAATTCAGCACAAGTGCAAAATATTTTAAATGGACAGCACTTTAAGTAATACTGTTTGAGCATAGTGGGATCACTCATCAATAGCAACTCATCCCCAGGGGAGGCTGCCAGCTCTACTAAGTCCCAACGTACCTTCTGGAGCCCAAAGCTCAGTTTTCGGGCCTTACTCTTTGACTCGTAATAAATGTAGACCCCAATTACAAACTCTTAGAAGGGCAAGCAGTAATTTTTTTTAAAAAAAATCACCATTCAAGTACTTGAATACTTTAAAATCATATATCATATCTGAGTTGCAGCAGTTAGTTAGTTCAGTTTCTCATGTGGTTCTCCCTTATTGTAAAATGTTTAGAAAAGGCTAAGCACCAACAGTTATGGAAATATTAAAAATGCCTGCTTTTTGATTGAAGGCAATTTGCATTCTGTTGTGGGCTCTGAACAGAACAGACAGAATTTAAATCTGTTTAGCTTATGTTCCAAAAATATCCTGGATTTTATTAATCTTCAAATAATGTAAGAAAAGATCACAATTTCTATCAGTTTAAAGCTAAGCCTTGTAGAAGTCATTGCTGTCCTATTTGCTGCTCTATTGATTATTGTGCAAATATTGGGTTTCCTGTTGACGCAGGTTTGACTGCAAGATCTGTTTCAGTGCTGTTTACATATCCAAAACTAAAACATGGATTAAAACAAGGAAGTTTATGTAATGTTCTAAAAAGGGCTGTATCCTGTGGCAAGTATGAAGGCACAAGAGAAATGAATGCACAAATGTTTCTTTCATCAGAAACTGAACCAGTAACTATTTTCCTCATAAAACTGGAGTAGATTTAGTCACTAAAAATTACTTTCTGAATCGTCCATCTAGCAATAATGAAAAAAGACACAGCAAAAATAACTATTCTTTCTTAATTTACTCTGAGTACTGGGGATATTTTCTTCAGGATTAATACCTCTATAGGGTTTTGTCACCTTAAATAACACATTGCACCCTTATCAGAGGGAAAAGAATGCAGTGTTCCGTATGTCTCCTCTTATATACTCTATATACAAAGAAGTCATCTGAGAACTAAGAACTGACAGCAGCAAAATAAAACTGCAGGCTGACCATAATATTTTCCTGCCTTTGGCAATGATGATACATTGACTTAATTCCACTGCTTCTTGTACATGGAATCTTAATTCAATGGCAAGGATAGGATAATGTCTTCCACACAATTTATTTTGATGTCCTTGGGCAAACATAACACTGCAAGAGAACTAGTTGTTACTATTGCCTCCAATGATCATCTAATGATAGGTCTGGTTCTATGACTCTTAACTAATCATTGCCATAGTCATGGCAATTTTTGAAAGTTTATTTGGTCTGCCTACACTGTGTCCTCCCTGACTCCGGGCTTATTTAGCTGAACAGAAATATGTGAGAAGAGATTATTACTTTCCAATTCCTGAGATTCATTAATCACGCTGAAGCACTATATACAGAGAGAGATCCTATCTTTTGAACTGTGCAGTAGACACAGATGTCTGTGCAAGAAAAACTTGCATACACACTTTTAAAATGTGCAGATCACAATAAGGTCCAAGTACAGTTTTTCAAAGATAACAAGCAACTCTGTGATGGGATGAGGGTAGATCTAGGAAAACTCAATGATATTTGGTATAGCATCCATTATTTCAACTAACAGATTCTATGGAATCCTTAATGACACACAAGAACTTTTGCAATACTAATTTAATTCAAATTAAGTATAACGTAATTGCTAATGTCTACAATCTCTGTGCCAGTTTTTAGGAGTCTTTGGTTATCATCGGGTGACACGTCTTCACTTCCTGAGGCAGCTTACCTCTTTTTCTCTGTAATACATATGCAGGAAAGACAAGTGAAAGCTCTGAAGATTGGCAATATGCCCCATGGAGGGGTCCTGGCCAAGGACCTGATAGTGACAACACCTCCTAGCTTACTGCACTGGTATATTTGGCTTCTGCTTGTTACTGGTAGAATTGTTACTGCTTTAAGTAAGGTTGATTTTTTTTTCCACTTCATAAATGCAACTTCACTTGCACCAGAAATTTATCCCTTTCTCAATCTAGATTATTTGGATTGTAATTGAAAAAGATGGGGCCACCTAAACATTTGTAATTGATTCTTAAAAGAATGCTCTTGGCTGGAAGTACAGTTCACTCCCTCCATCTGCCCCAAGAAAGCTGTTTCAAATACGTGAAAATAGAAAATTTCAAAGAATTAATTGAGTAACCAGCATGGACAAATTAACAAAGAAAATGTCAGTCATAACAAAAAACAATTAAGGAAATAGGCTTCTCTGCATGGGTGTATATGTTCTGAAAGGTAGGGTTTTTTCCTCTCTCTTATAATGAATATAATACTATATTATATTATTTTATAATGAATATAAAATAATACTAAAATAACTTTTCCATCTAACATATGGCATTTTTTATTTCTTAAATTATTTGTCCAGTTCAGTGTGTCTTTTTAAAATATAACCATATTGAGATGTTGGTGGAATATATATTTTGGCTGCAAACTGATAGACATTTCTAAGAAGAGAAGTACCTTTGGTTTCCTATATGTGCTTATAGTTGGAGAGTGAAGTAGCTAGATACTGATTTTCTGAACCCAGGAGAACCAGATAATTAAGAATATAAATAAATACATGCATATCTCAGAGAATTCATCACTAAAATAATTAAGATTTATATTTCCGTATACAGGTATAAAACTATAACACCATAGACTACAGTCTATGGAATCCAACTGCAAGTTCCTTTACCCTCTATTAAAGTTATATGGAGTGTATACAGCACTGCACTTTTGAAAAGTATCTTTGGGACAATTACTGGTACTTAACTAGTAAGAGATAAATGTGTAAGCAACAGTATAGTCCTATATTTAGTGTCAAACTAATACTTAAAAGATTGAAATCTAAAATGACTAATTGGTTCACAATTCCATTGAAAATAAAGAAAATAAGTCTCTGAATCAGTGGTGGGGTTCAAATATTTTTGCCACCGGTTCGGTGGGCATGACTTGGTGGGTGCGCTTTGCACGTGTGCACACACTTTGTGTGCACGCAGGTGCCAAATGCGCACTGTGTGCAGGCACAGAGGCGTTTGCACAGGCGCAGAGGCGTTTGTGCAGGCGCAGAGACGTTCTAACTCGCCTCCTGCAAGCCTGCATGATCCCAGTCACTTCAGCAGCTGCCGCGCGGCACTATTCTGTGCCGCGCAAAGCAGCTGCACTTCAAATTCAGCGGATAAATGTGAGTATGGGAGTGAGGGCAGGTGGGTGAGCCCAACAGCAGAGCAACGGAGAGAATCGGTTCAGTCTCCGCTGCTCATTGCTGCTACCAGCTCGCCACCAGTCCGAACCGATAGAATACCACCACTGGTCTGAATCCAAACAGTAAATTTAAACAAGTTTAAAGATATCTATAATGTGCCTAGAAAAGTATCCTATTATGGCATAAAATAAATCTACTGTTTACATATGATTACTTTAAAACTTCTGTTTCTACGTCTTGAGAATAAAAAGTCTCTAACAACTATCCTTCATAAGTTTATTGATACTGTTGAATAAAAAAAACAAGACTAACAACCTCCAAAGAATTGAAATGAAGTTTTAACATATACAAGAAAAATTGTTTCAACATCAGTAAAAATTCCAATTTAACATTGGATTATTGCTTATGCCACAGGATCGTAACAGGCATTTTGATTTAAGATCTCAATAAAAAAATTAAGTTTTTATCTAAAAAACACAAATAGAACCCTACTACCACATTATCTATTGCCTGAAACATTTTTTCTAATAAGTAATTTTAGTAGACATGAACATTTCTCAAATGCTTGTTTTGTCAATTTTATCTCTATGTTTAACAATACAAATCAGACCAACAGTGAAATATGTGAAAAGATGAAGCTAGTTCGGAAGCGAAAGCTTATTATTTATCAATCCATTTTTACATGTTTATCCCTAAATAATTCATTGTGGTAAATATATCTGGTTCTACTTCCTCCTCCTGCTTTCCCACAAGAATCCTGTCAGGTGAGCTGAGAGAGAGTGACTGGCCGGCCCAAAGTCACCCAACAGGCTTTAATTTTGATCTTTTTCAGCAAAAAAGGCCATTCAAGTAAATGGGTTTGCTTAATAATCATACCATCCACTTAACGGACACATTTACTTAATAACGATCTAAAAAAGACCAGAATATCACTGCTGGTCACTACTGGTTATACTGTCTTAACTTTAAACTTATGACTATAACTCTCAATTCAATTATAATAAGTATCTATATATGATATTGGATTCTTCCTCTTCCCCTCTCCATATATATGTAAAGTATTTATTCCAAATGATTGTTACTTGAGATTTATAAAGGTTATAAAGGTTTGTATGGATCCTACAGGAAGGGACGGAGGGAGGGAGAGAGGGAGGAAGGAAGGAAGGAAGGAAGGAAGGAAGGAAGGAAGGAAGGAAGGAAGGAAGGAAGGAAGGAAGGAAGGAAGGAAGACCTGTTCTAAGGAACAGCTGCTCTATTATTCTTCTGGAGGTTTTAGGCTCATAGATTTTGCAAACTAACAAAGAATAGTATGCAAATAATGCTACCACCTATTGATATAACAGATGTGGTAAGTTATTCAGTATTATTTTCAGTCTTTGACCTGAATGAATCCATCTGCCTGCAATTTTTTTTCCACTAATATCCTATTTGCTCAGTCAAGGAAGAAGAAAGGCAAATGGCACAAGGTTTATTTTGCAAATATAATAAACAAAACATTACACACCAGAGCTTTGGCAAGCTAAGAGCAGTAGAAGAAACAGATTTTAAATAAAGAGGAAACTATTGCAAATCTTAATTAGCTGAGAAACAATTTGAAGGACACAGGCTGCTATCTTCCATATACTGTATCTACAGCATTAGGGTTTCACCCAATACTCTCTGAGGTAGCATTACCGAACTTCTACATCTCTTTGAGGATAGGATTACCGATCTGCTACATTCCTGCTACCTGCCTCACGAGCTCCTCTACCAGTATACAATCACCAGTAGTAAATTGTCTGTTTTTAGCAACATGACTCAAATGGGCAAATGTTTAAAGCACAGGTGTTCAGATCAGCCTTTAGTGAGCTGTAGCTCCATTTTTTAATTCTACAGAAAAGGGTTTATATTTACGGCACAGAAGTAGTCTTGATGCAGTCTTATCAAAGTCAATTTTAGCTAAAGGGAAACATTGCTAAGGAATTAAAAGTTAAGATCCTTTTTTGACAGATGATGGGATTAAACAATGACAAAGCAAATATATTCCCAACAAGTAAAATAAGGTGGTTTATATAAAATCAGCTGTTAGAAATCTACAAATAAACTAGCAATTAATTGGTTTAATTATTTTTCTAAGCCAATCCATTAACCCTTCTCCAAATAGACTTATTTTCCAGGATCTAGCTTTCCCTACAGCCCTTAAAGCGCAAAATAATATACATGGGTATTCTGTGCAGAAAAACTGACAGCAATGTGCATCATGCTAATCCCACCTCATTTAGAGGAAGACTTCATAAAAAAATGTCCTCCTTGTATTATTTGGTTTTCAGGAATTCTGAAATGATGTTTTACATTTTTAAAAAGGGGGAAGAAAATGTGTTGGAGGCAATAAAGGAATGCAGAATCAGTTAATAGACAAGAGAGTAAAACAAATCTCAGCTGTGGGAAAGAATTAAGTATATGGAAAAGACTCAGAATAACTCCACCTTGATTCTCTGTGCTAAAAAGGGGGATAGAAAGAAACTCTGCCAGGCATTTGAAAATCTATTTTTATACTCAACAACAATAGAATTCCAATAGTGCTTGTGGGGTCTAATTCCTGACTTAGCTGACCTTGAAAGGCTGATACAGAGGGAGGGAGTTCCCATTGGAGGAAAATAGAAATCTAGCCATTATTTGTACTGTATATGTACATATTAAAATAAACTCTTACCTGAGTTATATTATTCCCCCCCCCCACACTCCAAGAAATCAAATGGCATAAATAAAATATGGTCAAATGCAGCACTTTTTGTGTTTCATCACTGCTTTCCATATTATGTTTTAACTTTAAGCTTTATACTGGTCAGTGAGAAAATGAAAACAATGTAGGGACCAACCACATTCACAAATATAATCTCCACTATTAAGAAGGCCAACTTAAATACTTTTCCCCTATATGGGGAGAATAAAGAAGGAAAGATAAGCTGAAAAATATCCCACAAATATATGAACTAATTAAAAATCAGCATGACTTAGCAGTCAGCAAAAAGCCTGCATTTTTTAAAAAATGAAAATGGATTAAATTAGAATTTTCCACATCAATCGCAATTTTCTCAGAAGGAGAAAATGTAACAACTGGGGAAAAGCATAAAAATGATACTTAATTGCTACCAAGACAAATTATCCGAATGCTAAAAGCCACTTCATTCATTGACCTTGGTAATGTTACATATTGGTTCAAAAGGCCTTTGGCAAGGGAGAGCTAAACCTCTTCTTTCATTTAATCCAGTCTGTTATTCTTGCCATCTTCTATTGTTTTCTTTTCTTTGACTGTTTAAGTTACCCAGGGTCACTGGGAGTCAAGCAGTGTACAAATTTAATAAATTATTACTGTCCTAGGGAGCCATTGGATTTTTTGTATACTAAGACATCTAGGAAAAGAAGTTGATTGTTAGCTTCTGTTTCCATGGTGAATTGTATTTTGGGGTGTAGGCTGTTGAGGTGTGTGAGGAAGTTGTTCAGTTTTTCTTTCCCGTGTGGCCAGATTATGAAGGTGTCATCTACGTATCTGAGCCAGAGTTTGTTTGGGTTTGTGATCATATTTTTCTAGAGCTTGTGTTTCAAAGTGTTCCATGTAGAGGTTTGCAATGACAGGTGAGAGGGGTGAAATACAATTCACCATGGAAACAGAAGCTAACAATCAACTTCTCTTCCTAGATGTCTTAGTATACAAAAAATCCAATGGCTCCCTAGGACACACCATCTACCAGAAGAAAACACATACAAACCGCTATCTGCACACACTTTCACACCACCACCCAGCACAGATCAATTCCGTAGCCGAGACACTCATCTCCAGAACAAAATGCTTAGCTGACGAACACCACCTAAAAACCAAACTACACACTCTCACTAACGTACTAACAGCCAATGGATTCCAAAGAAAGAAGATTACCCACCTAATCCAGAAAGAAACCCCAACCAAAATCCAAGACAGAGAACAAGAGAACGTCAAAGCCCTCCTCCCATATATAAAAGGCACTACAGACAAAATCAGCAAGATCCTCCAAAAACACAACATTAAAACAGCATTCTGTTCATCCAGAAGTGGTGCCATTGTATAAATTTTTAAACAACCACCCGATTGATTTTCGTCATTCAAATATAATAACCAAAAATCCAAAGATCACCAAATAATCCAAATACACGCAAGCTGTTTCTTTTTTGCTCTTTCTTTTTCACTTTCTCTTCCTGGGGTTACTATTTAGTTGCAAAGTTTCAGTTAAAATGTATCTTTTAGAAGTCTTGTTGAAGTTTTACTTTAGATTCTTTTTAATTCCAGGCAGTCTCCTCCTTCTTCCAGATCCTGCCCTTATTCTTTTTCTCTCCCTTCCTGCTTATGAAAAAGTAAGTTTTTAATGTCCAGAAATCTTTATTATCCCTTTGGCATTTTGTTTTATTTTCAGCTTAATTGCCTATTGATGTCAAAGCGGATTTTTCCAATTTCTTATTTAAGTCTCTTAGTTGTCAGTATAGGGAAGGAGAGAGAAGGAAGAAAAAGCCAAACCTTTTCCTTTTCACTTTCCTTCACTGCTTCTGACTCTTGTTTGGGAGCAATGTTGTTTTTTGTAAGTTTAAATTCCAGGGTACCTTGGTTGTTGCTTTTACAATTTAACCCGGTCAGCCAAAACTTTCTCTTCTTATCTTCCTCCTGCACATTCTTTTCTAGTCGAGTTCTTCTTTATGGTGGCCATTTCTGACCACCGCTGCAACTGCCTTCGGGAAAGGGAGTAATGGCCAGCTGAGGAGGAGAGATGTGGATCTCCTCAACCCTGCTGGTGTTCTCCCCCCTCTTTATCACCTCTACAGGGTGGCTTAGCGCCAAAACCAGCCAGCTTGGCGAGCCCAGACAGAAACCGTGCACGATCGTGGATTTCTGTCTGTCACCGAAGCCCTTCAAACCGAAAATGGAACTTAAAAAGTACAAAGAAGATGCGCAAGAAGGGAAGGGTTCCTTTGGCTTCATTTTTCAATTCTTAGAAATGGAGATTTGGAACTATGAGAAACAACAAGAAAAGGCTGCAAAACAAGAAGACTGGGACAAAGAAGAAGCCATCTTTAATGAACAAGTAATTCTATGTGGGGAAGAAGAAGGAAAGGGGGGAAAGAGAATGGAGAATTTAAGACTTAAAAAAACAACCAAAGAAAAGAAAAATAATTCAAAAAATAAGTATAATACTGGAAAGCAACAGAAAAGGGGAATACAGAAGAGAGAAATAAAGGTAGAGACAAGGGGGTAAAAAGGGGAGAAAGAAGAAGAGAGGGAAGAAGGAAAGGAAAAGAAGTTACAAAGGACCCGAGCAAGATACAGAGAAATAGGACCTATTTAGAGATAATGGGTGAAAATCTAACTGAAAAAGGGATTCTGTAAAGGTACATAAGATTGTATTGTTATATTAGTACTAGAAATAACTTTAGAAAATTGGAAACAACGTATGATTAAAATGAGGGATAAAATAGTTAAACTGAGTGAGATGTTTGTGAATAAAATAAGTGAAATAAAATAAATGAGAAAATTGGAGGAACGGGAACATTTTAATTAGTTAATGTTTTATAAAATATAAGTGAATGGGGGGGGGGAATTAACTATGGAAAGCTTATCATTGTTCCCATAGAAGTATGATATTTAATTGAAAAGTAATGTTAAAGATGTTAAGACTTTAATGAATATTAATATTAATGATAAAATAGAATAGAATTGGAATTGAATTGGAATGGAATGTTGTTTAATTATATACATTTATAATTTTTTTCTTTTTTTAAGATACAGTGTATATTTTAAGAATGTACCAAGCAGAATCCGAATGGAAGTTATGTATTATATTGAATGTTACAACTTTAGGGAAAATATATAAAGGCGTCATACTCCAATCAGTAACTACAGGAGAAATTTTGTTTAATGAGAAAAGATAATAGATAATTGAAACAGGACAGACAAAAAATATAAATACAATTATTTGAATTGAGATGAGATAATTAAAATAAAATTGAGAAAATTAAAAGAGGGGAGAAGCTATGCAAAAAATGTAAAATAGTAATAAGATATGGAATAGAATATAAAAATGAGCATGAACCTGAATTTGTGTCTGTATGAAGAAATGTAACCCGGGATTATGCTGCTTTCAAAAAAGACGTTTTATTTGTATTTTTTTTCTCTTTGTGAAAACTCAAATAAAATTTACAAAAAAAACCCCAAAACAGCATTCTGCACAAACAGAAAAATATCCACCATCCTAAGAAACCCTAAAGACAAAATCAAGTTAGAAAACCAAGGAGTATATGAAATCCCTTGCACCGCCTGCCCCACCGCATACATCGGACAAACTAACAGAAGAATAAGTGCACGCATTGAAGAACACAAGAACTCAATCAAAAAAGAAGAACCGACCTCTTCCCTGGTCCAACACCTCAAAGACACAGGACATGAGTTTGACTTTAAAAATACCAGAACTATCGCCAAAACCGAACACTTCAACAACAGAATAATCAGAGAAGCCATAGAGATAGAAAAACGTCCACATAGCATGAATAAACAAGATGATACCTCCTGCCTACCAGCCATTTGGAAACCCACCTTCATTAACAAACGAGTACCTAACATGAAGAATGACACCAGACCCAAACCCACGAGGGCCACACAAGATGCTACCACCACACTTCCATGTAGAAAGCAGACTCACACCCACACAGAAGATGAGACATGACCATGGACCAGAAGCTGTACTGCAGCTGCATCACTACCCGCTTCAAACCCCTCCGACCCATACATGAAGCAAACGGATGCCCACCATGAAGAGGTGGCATGACCACGAACGTGAAGCCAAGCAACAGGATCACAACTCACCAGCTCAAATGCCCCGGCAACTAAGACTAACTTGAGCACAACCAAGCCCCCACCTGAACAGAACACACCCCCAGCCAATCAGAACACAGCCAACCCCCCAACCAATCAGAACACAGCCAAGCCCCCACCCAATCAAGTCACACCCCCACTAGCAGTTAAAAGGAAGAAGCAGCTGCAAGCTCACATTACTCCGAGAAGCACAAAGCCGAAGACACAAGCCTGAAGATGATGAATGAGACTTCATCAAAACATCGCCTAGATTCTTCCAATTTTACACAGGAGAAAACCTGAATAACCAAGGGTCCGCATACAGATACCAGTGAAAACTTCAGAAAATATGTGTGTGTGTGTGTGTGTGTGTGTGTATGTATAGATAAAATTCATAGCTACACTGCTGATAGTGCATTTAAGCACATTCTAAGAGAGAGTAATGCCAATGCAGCCATAAACTCATGCAAAATTGTGGTTCCCTCATTACTAAATAAACATGTGACAATTATCCATCTTATATTGTTCACATTAGTAATCCACACTCAAATAGAATTTTGGTACATCAAACAAACAGACCCTTGAGATATATTTAAGGTTTTCTATATGACATACATAAAGCCTTGGAGAGAAAATTTGAAGAGTTTTAATAGATAAGAAATACTAAGAGAGATTCTTCTTGTTTCTGTTTGTAAAATAAAATCCTGTTTTGCTATACTTGGGGTGATATTCAGGGGTGGGATTCTACCAGATCGAACCAGTTCTATAGAACAGGTTGTTATGACTCTGTGCAGTTGGGAGAACCGGAAAATCGTGTCCCTGGCTGGTCCTGCCCCTCTCCGCCCGCCCTACCTCTCATCACCCAGTCAGTCCTTACTATGCATGCGTGGCATTGCGTGCATGCCCGACATCTGTGTTCTCCCTGCCCAGTCACTGAAGGCATTTCTTTTTTTTTTCTCCCTTATGATCAGCTGTTCCAATGATCAGCTGTGCTGGGAACACCCTCGCTGTCTTACTGCTTCACCCAGGAGGCTTCCCCGAGGCCCAGGAAGCATAAAGGGGTGTGGGATTGGGATGCTGCGTGCCCCTCCTATGCTCCGCTTTTTGCCTTCCTGGCCTTCCTTTGCCTTCTGAGAGCAAAAATGCCCCCCCAAAGGCTTGCCCGAGGCTCAGGTGGCAAAAAATGTGTGTGTGTGGGGGGGCGTTTGTTGAGAAAAAAAGAAGAAGCCACGTCCACCCAGTAACATGACCATGCCCACCTAGCCATGCCTACAGAGCCAGTTGTTAAAAAATTTGAATCCCATCCCTGGTGATATTGCTAAGTTTTAGTACTAATAATTAAATATGTATTGTTTAAAATTTATGTTGCCAGAGAAAGATGTGTAAGAACTGAATCTCACAACTATCCAGATCTAAAAATGAAGATATAAACACATCTTAATAATGAGTATTCAGAAATAAGGCTTCCTGATTTTAACACGGTTTGTTCTCAGGCAAGAGTATATATACTGAGCCCAAAATTTCTGTTGCTAAGTAAAACATTTGTTAAGTGAATTTGCCCCATTTTACAACTTGTCAACTCTTGCCACAGATGCTAAGTGGATCATTGCATTTATTGTTAGTAGCATGGTTGTTAAATAAATCTATTCCCCATTGACTTTGCTTGTCAGATGGTTGCAAAAACTGATCATATCCATCATAAATATGAACCACTTGCCAAGCATCTGAATTTTGATCATGTGGCCATGGGGATGCTGCAACGGTCGTAAGTGTGAAAAACAGTCCTAAGTCACTTTTTCAGTGCCACTGTAACTTTGAACATTCACTAAATGAACTGTTCTAAATTGAGATCTACCTGTATAGGACAATAGCTCTTGCAGCCTTATAGACTTAAAATGATTATCACTGTTTTATTAAACCTATTACACAACTCCAAAAATTATAATTTAGAATAGAGTAACAGAGTTGGAAGGGACCTTGGAGGTCTTCTAGTCCAACCCCCTGCCTAGGCAGGAAACCCTACACCACTTCAGACAAATGGTTGTCCAACATCTTTTTTAAAACTTCCAGTGTTGGAGCATTTGCAACTTCTAGAGGCAAGCTGTTCCACTGATTAATTGTTCTAACTGTCAGGAAATTTTTCCTTAGTTCTAGCTTGCTTCTGTCCTTGATTAGTTTCCACCCATTGCTTCTTGTCCTGCCCTCAGGGGCTTTGGAGAATAGCTTGACTCCCTCTTCTTTGTAGCAGCCCCTGAGATATTGGAAGACTGCTATCATGTCTCCCGTAGTCCTTCTTTTCATTAGGCTAGACATACCCAGTTCCTGCAACTGTTCTTCATATGTTTTAGCCTCCAGTCCCCTAATCATCTTTGTTGCTCTTCTCTGTACTCTGCACTCTTCTCTGCACTCTGAGTCTCTTTTTTACATTGTGGTGACCAAAACTGAATGCAGTATTCCAAGTGTGGCTTTACCAAGGCATTATAAAGTGGTAGTAACACTTCACATGATCTTGATTCTATCCCTCTGTTTATGCAACCTAGACCTGCGTTGGCCTTTTTTGGCAGCTGCTGCACACTGCTGGCTCATATTTAAATGGTTGTCCATTAGGACTTGGAAGAGATCCCTGT
Source organism: Pseudonaja textilis (assembly GCF_049901715.1). Classification (NCBI taxonomy): domain Eukaryota; kingdom Metazoa; phylum Chordata; class Lepidosauria; order Squamata; family Elapidae; genus Pseudonaja; species Pseudonaja textilis. The sequence goes on along the minus strand of NC_141990.1, from coordinate 183,284,977 downwards.
CACAGTTACTACTATTGAGCAAGGTACCACATATATGGTACCTGTGCATTTGATTATTCTTGCCTACATTTACTAACACCATAATATTAAATCTTACTATGAACTTTACTGTTGCAACCTAATATAATGGCATAATATATTACAATATAAATATTTTTAAAGAAAAATAAGGTTAAAAAGTAAAATTGAATAGCCCAGCCTTAATAAAAAAAGAAAAAAAAACATAAAGATATAGAAATTTCAAGAATCAACTAGACTAATACAAATTACTTTTCAAAAGTTTGCTTAAACAGAATCACTCTAATGATCTTATGAGTTATATTTCATGAGAGTTGCAGAGATAAAAATGTTCACTTAACTGTAATAACACATACTATATGAATCAAAGATCAGACAATCATATTTATCATTAAGATAGAATCATAGTAAAGGGAATTAATCATTAATCATCATCAATATAATATTCAGATTTTTCTGTAAATAGGAAGGGTAAATGAAAAGTAATGGCTCAATGTTCTAAATAATCTGATAGCAGCAGTGGTGTACTAAAAGCTCTGATGTGTTGTTTAGTATTGGGAAGTTGCTGAGAAAATACTGTATTGCTATTATTTGTGAAACCGAAGTTTGCAATAAATACTTGTTAGAATGCTTTAAGCAATGCCCTGTGATTAACTTTCAAAGGAATCCCTGTAATTGAAATTCACTACTGTACAAATTGTTTATAGTGACTGTGTTGATGTGAACACTATGCATCACTGGGCAAAAAAAATGTAAATAAGGTAATCGGGGAAGAGCTGATTTGTGTGATCAAGAACAAAGTCGATAACCTGTGATAGCACAACTGACAAGTTTCACATGTAAAGTGTTGATGAACTGATTAAGAACAATTGGAGAATCATTCAAAAGAAAACTGCTGTGAAGCTTGGCATTTCACATGAGTCTGCCATATTACTTTTGTTCTTCAATATTAGAAAGTTTATTAGAAAGAATATGGGTTCCTTGCATATTAATGGCAGATATAAAAGCTTCAAGACGTGAAACTCGCGGGGACTTCCGGTTTGTTCCTTGTCAGTGTGGGTGCAGAATCTGCGATTGTGCACAGTTTCGCCTGAGCTCACTTGCTGGAGGGTCCCGATCGAGACCGTAGCCACTCTGGTGGGGTGGTGAAGAAGAGGGAAATCGCCTGGAAGGTCCAGGGGAGCCGCAACTCCCCTCCCTGACAGGAAGATCCCTCCCAAAGACAAGTTGCAGCAATGGTCCTAAAATGGCCATCACGAAGACGAAGAACATTCCGGGAAACTAAGTTTTGTGCTGGAGGGAGAAGTAGCAAGCAGAGTGTGAACTAGGCAAAGGACATCGCCTTTGAGGTACCCTGGTATCAAATTAAAGGGCTATTTTGGAGGAAAATGTGTGGAAGCAGCGACCAGAGAAAGTGAGAAAGAAAATGGGTTCTTAAATTTGGATTTGACTATTCTATTGGACTAATCAGGAGGAGAAATTTAAAGGAAAATACATTAACACAACAAAGGTTTAAAAATTAAACTGGACAGATATTGAACTGTGGGCACTTAAAGGGCATAACTAAATGCTGGAATTGAGTGTGTTGGAAAAGAATATCTAATGATTGAAATTAGCAAACATAATAAAAATATTATATTCAACAAAGAAAGTTAAAAAGAAAAAGACTCAAGAACGCCACCTGATGGTACAGGAAAACTTTAGTATGTTTTAAAATGAGCGTCTGGTCTTTTTGAGACTTTGGATCTTGGAACTTGAAAGAAAATAAAAGGAACTTTACTATTGCCAGTAATCTGGGAAACAGTTGAGAGGCCAATTAGAGGATTCGGAATAAAGACTCAAGAGTATGAATTGTTGAAAATAAACTCAAAACATATTGGCTGAAATAATATACTGGACTCTAGGATTGAATATATCTATTAAAGAAGAGGATTTCAGCTATTAAGGAAGAAGAAAGAAAAAGAAAAAAGGAGAAGATATAATGGAGGAGCTACTTGTTGGTATAAGACTGGACTCACAAGATATAAGATCGGATATGCAAGATACAAGAAACGTGATAAAAATCAAACTTGCAATGTGTAATTATGTATTGCAGAAAATAGAAATGGTGACTCAGCATACACAAGAACATATTATACCCGAGGGGGAAAAGTTCTATAAAGAAGAAGCCAACTTAGAAGGACAAAACGAACAACAATTATTTAAGCAGGGGGGGAAGGAATTAGAATTAAAAATTTGTGGTTTGATGGGATGATAAAAGGGAGAATGGTTCAGAAAATGGTTAAAGAGAGAAGGAAAAAGCAGAAAAAGGAAGTGCAAAAGAAAGATAAAAAGAGGGAGAGAGAAAAGTTTAATAGCTGGAATGAGAAAAGGAGGGAAATAAGAATGGGGGGAAAGGGAATTAAGAGAAAGGACCAGAAAATAAAGTCGAACAGGAAACAAACGAGGATGGAAAGAAGGTATACTGTTCAAAGAGAGGTAATAGGTGAAAAAAAGGATAAGGAATGGGATTCCCCAAGGCAATGTGTTGGGATGTATAAGAATATATTGAAAATAGCATTTTGTAATGTATAGATGATTTATAGAGAAAATATAATGCGGAATTTGAGAAAAAAAATATATTTGTGTTTTTATACTAGATAGGGAGATTGATATTAAGGAAGAATGAAGGTGGTTAGCTCGAATTATTAACTAGAGGGGACAATTATATACAGATAAGGATTGATAAAATGACAAATGTGACAGAAAAAAACAATATGAGAAATGACAATAGAAAGGAGATGAGAATTTTAGCTAACACTGAAAAATAAGATATGAGATATACTAGGAAAAATGGAAGGAGAAATATTAGGATTTGGAATTGAATAAATGAACATAGAATTGAGATGAGAATTTTAGATAATATTGTAAAATAAGAGAACATAAATTGGGATTGGATAAGATAAACTTAATATTTAATAATGATAAGGATGATGTAATTTGAAATTAAACAAATAAAATGAATAGGTAACTAGGGCCATGATGTGAAACCTGGAACCATACTGCTTGCCAAATTAGAATTTTTTATTTAAAAAAATAAAAATAAAATGAAAACAGGGAGAAAATTGAATAATGGAATTACTAGGTATGTTTAACCAATACGGTGGTAGGCATTTGGAGAGAGTAAGGTTGAAAATAAATATTGAAGAAGTATGAATTAATATGAATATATGCAATGAGAGATGTATGATATATTGATGCCACAGTGTTAATATATTGTTGTTATATGTAGATTGAAATAAAAAAAAATTGAAAAAAAAAGAGAGGTGAAACTCGCCAACAGTTGTTGTCATGCTATGAGAAGAAGATGAGGAATACCATGACAGTTAAAGAAACATGGGCTTGTCATTATGATGCAGAACAAAGCATCAGTCCATGGACTATCATGGCAAAGTTTCACCTGAGAAAAACAATTCAAAATCCATGCTTCGGCAAGAAAACTCATTGATAGTTTTCTGAGAGGCAGATGATGTTATTTACACGAATTTCTTTGAATCTGGTACTACTACTGTATCACTTCAGAGTACTACCTTATAACATTTTGAAACAATATTAAGCAGAGTTCAAAAACGCATTAAAAAAATCGACGCAACTTGAAGCCTTAATCCTCATGAGCTGCCAGGAATCAATTGCAAAGTTGAATCACAATTTCTTACCCCATTGACATACCCTACATTCCATACATGGCTCTGGATGATTTCCATCTTTTCTCAAAACTGAAAAACTTTGTGGGCATCTGTTAGCATCAGGTGAAGGAATGCACTGTCAAGATCTAGTTGGAATTTAGTGTTTCAGGCTTAAAACTTTTGAATTGAAAATATTTTTCACACTTCTAACTACATGATAGCATTGTTGTTCTGAAAAACCGAATGGTCTTCCAACAAATCATACTTACCTAATATCTTACAATGAATTACCGGATTGGAAAACTATTTTAGTCAAATAATATTTCCATTACCTTCTTTCTGATTTTTTTTTTATTCCACCGACTGCAAAGCAGTTGGGAACTGTTTAATGCTTGCTTCTTAATCACCATTGAGTTGTACAGTGATCTTCACTGGTTATTTTTCCCTAATGGTTTTATTGGAAAAGTAGTTCTGAAAACTGCTTTTTCCTTGGATCTGCTGATATCTCCTTCAAGGAAATGGATAGTATGGAATTGTTCAGATTTCCAATATTACTATTAATAATATTTAACCATTTAAAATATTCCTGTGGCTCATTTGGTTAACAAATATCAGATATCAACAAACAACAATATTACACGAACAAATCTGAAAGAGCTGAAATAAATACCTGCTATTTCCCACAGCATACGTTTCAGCTACCTATGTGAAATCAACCTGTCATTCTTCTCTCTAATGTATGGATTCTTTTTTTTTTATTAGTAGTGTTAGGAGTATGAGGCACATCAAAAGAAATGGAAACGGATGTAGGATACTAATTACATATGTAAGCTCCAACTACTTAACCACATTGTCGTCTATCGAAGGGGTCTTCCTGTAGTTGCTTTGGTAGAAAGAAGAAAGTTTATATTTCATTTAAAATATCCATACCAAAATTGTGGCATTTTCAAATTAGTATGGTTTCATATGATAATTCACCTTCCATGTATCTGTAATAGAGTATCTATGTACTGATGATCAAACTATAGTTCATAATTTAGTAAAAGTGAGAATAAAATAAAATTAGAAGGGAGAATAAAAAGCCAGCTTGGTCTAGAGATTAGGGCACCTGGCCAGAAAACAGGAGACTCTGAGTTTTAATCCCGCTTTAACCATGAAAGCTGGCTGGGCTGATCATTTTCTGTCAGCCCACCCCACCCCACAGGGTTTTATTCTGGGGCAGAAAGGATAAGGAAGGAGTATTAGATATGTTTGCCACCTTGAGTTATTTATCAAAATAATAAACATGGAATAACCAAATATTTGTAAAAGCGAGAACAAACTTTGCACAGGGCTGGAAAAGAACACAGACAAAAGAAATATCAACTAGAGACCAAGTTACACTGAAAATCTGTTCACATATTACACAGAGTTGAAGGCCAGAGTTCTACACAAATGATTAGAGCAGAGCAAACAGGACAGCAGCAAACAGACCTATTATCAATCCCTACCATGACATGAACTTTCTACTTTAAAAAAGATAGCATTTTACAGTAATGGTGATCTGCCTGTTAATATGAATGCTAATCTTACTACTTTTACTTTTACAATATACTGTACTTTATATTTTTCTGCTACAAAAGAGTATTTAACCCCTGGAAAGATGTGCATCTAAGGAAAATGTGGGAAACATTCTTGCTGCTATGCAGTTCTTCCTTTTGGTCTCCCCCCCCCCACACACACACACAAAAGGGACAACAATATGGACAACAATAACATGTTATTCCTGGAGTGAGTGGCAGCATGCATTTAATCTAGAAATACTCCGATGTTTTAAATCTTGCAGGTTCAAATTAATGACCAAAATGGTTGAATTCCAAATCACATTTGTATAATTACTAGTGTATGTGGGAATGATTTTGGGAGGCTGGGAGCTGCAGACTGGGCAATCATTCTAAAAGAAGTTTCAGCCCTCAAAAGGAGGGGTGATGTGGGAAACCTATCAGAAGGGGATCTCCCTAGTTTTCTGGAAAGGAAAAGAGGGAAGAAATGTTTTCAATCTTGCAAGATTCTGTTAGTGCAGGGGCATCATATGACATAACGGGAGTTTTCTGCCCTTCGCTAAACCAGGCGTGGGGATGGCCAGCATGTGGCACATTCAGCCCATGGGCTGGGAGTTTGACAGCCTTGTGTTAATATAACCTTACAACAAAAATAGAGTTAGTACTCCTGGGTGTGCTTCTTGTCTGGACTAACTCACAGGGCTGACATCAGCCTCTATGAAGGAAACAGGATTTAAAAACATTCCTCTTTTATACAAAAATTGCCTATAAATATTGCACAGAGAATTCCCTATATTCTCCAGCAACACATCTATGTTAAAATTTAACTTTCTGAGTTATTAATTTACTGCATACATGAGTTGGGACATTTTTTTTTGAGGGGAGGCACAGCAAATATTTTAGTTGCAAAGAAGAAAAACATTATTAAATTTACAGATATGGAAAATTCTTGAGTAACGGGATTTGAAAAGAATGTGCTCAAGTAGGATCAATATCTGAGAGAGCCCATGATGGTGCTTAACTTGATGACAGTTTCTAAGTAAAATGATTTTAAAAACTGAGTATAACTCCTAGTATTCTACACATTGAACTTACTTAGAGAATTTTTTTAAAAAACTACCTAATGCTTACTCAATTTGAATCAGAAAATTGAAGAAAATATACAGAGTATTTTCATATGTCATTATAAAACTGGATGTTTGAAAAACTGCAGCTATGCAAGGTCTAACAAAGTCCTTGGAACATTAGCTGTTCGCCTACCACAGATTATAGAAAGCCGCAATTCTTTTCTTACTGTGCACTGTCATCGGGAAATATAGTCCGTGTATATGCATTTTGGTATACTGGAGACATAAATACACTCACAGTAAATAATTATACTGATGAGCAGTATTTCAACATCCATGTGAAACTTTTAAGAAAACAAAAGAGAAGCTATATACCTCGTGAATATGTTTTATATGAGGAAATGAATGATCAAAATACTGTCTGTGATCTAATATAATTGATTTTACTACTCAATTTGTGATTTGTATGGGATCAGATGAAATTATTGCAATTCCAAATTAACAGAGGGAAAGAACATTCTTCTATAATAAGTGCTCACTTTCAATTTCTGGATTTGGAAGATTGCCTAGTACAGGTGGAACACTGCAGCCATCAGTTACAGAACTGATTTCAGTATGAAGCCTAAGGACACACACCTCAAACTGCTAATAACTGTGATAAATATAATTGTCTTTTGGCCTGTGATTTATTTTAAGGCAAATTTTCAGAAACCGGAAATTAGGTTTAATTTAGATGAATCCAAAACAGACAATAAAAAAGATATTCCACAAAAACAAATGCTAAACAAAAGATCAGCTAAAGCAGTTTAATAAATGATAGCAAATGGTTCTATATACTACCATTTGCAAAGGAGCTTTGAACAAGATAAAATTAAAAATATTTTAATTTTCTAACCTAACTTTCTCTCCTTCATGGATTACTACCTTGTTGTGGTGAAGGGGCTTGCGTAACTCAATGAAGCTATGAGCTATGCCGTGCAGGGCCACCCAAGACAGACAGGTCATAGCAGAGAGCTGTGACAAAGCATGATCCACTGGATAAGGAAATGGCAATCCACTCTAGTATCTTTGAAAATCCCATCGACAGTACCAAAAGGCAAAAAGATATAATGCTGGAAGATGAACACCTCAGGTCGGAATGTATCCAATACTGGGGAAGAGCCGAGGGCAAGTACTAGTAGCGCCAGAAAGAATGAAGCCACTGGGCCAAAGCCGAAATGACATTCAGCTGTGGATGTATCTGATGGTGAGGTGAAAGGAAAGTCCGATGCTGTAAAGATATATTCTCCATAGGAACCTGGAATGTAAGATCCATGAATCAAGGCAAGCTGGACGTGGTCAAAAAAGAGATGACAAGATTGAACATCGACATCTTAGGAATCAGCGAACTAAAATGGACAGGAATGGGTAAATTTAATTCAGAAGACCATCAGGTATACAACTGCAGGCAAGAATCCCTCATGGTCAATAAAAAAAGTAGGAAAAGCAATACTGGGATACAATCCCCAAAATGACAAAATGATCTCAATCCAAGGCAAACCATTCAACATCACAGTAGTCCAAGTCTATGCCCCAACCACTGGTGCTGAAGAGGATGAAATTGATCGGTTCTATAAAGCCTTACAGCACCTTAATAGAATTAACAGCAAAAAATGATGCCCTTATCATCATGGGGGATTGGAATGCTAAAGTAGGAAGCCAAAAGATAACTGGAATAACAGGCAAATTCAGCCTTGGAGTACAAAATGAAGCAGGGCACAGACTGATAGAATTTTGTCAAGAGAATACGATGGTCATAGCAAACATTCTTTTCCAACAACCCAAGAGATGGCTCTATAGAGATGGACATCACCAGATGGTCAACACAGAAATCAGATTGACTACGTGCTCTGCAGTTAAAGATGGAGAAGCTCTATACAGTCAGTAAAAACAAGACTAGGTGCTGACTGTGGCACAGATCATGAGCTTTTTATTGCAAAATTTAGGCTTAAATTGAAGAAAGTAGGGAAAAGCACTAGGCTATGAGGTATGAACTAAATCATATCCCTGATAAATATACAGTAGAAGTGACAAATAGATTTAAGGAATTAGATCTGACAGACAGAATGCCTGAAGAACTATGAAAGGAAGTTCGTAACATTGTACAAGAGGTAGCAACTAAAACCACCCCGCAGAAAAAGAAATGCAAGAAAGCAAAATGGCTGTCTGAGGAAGCTTTGCAAATAGCCGAGGAAAGAAGGGAAGCAAAAAGCAAGGGAGAAAGAGAAAGATACACCCAACTGAATGCAGAGTTCCAGAGAATAGCTAGAAAAGAAGGCATTCTTAAATGACCAGTGCAAAGAAATAAAAGAAAATGGAGGACCAGAGATCTCGTCAAGAAAATTGGAGATATTGAGGGAACATTTCATGCAAAGATGGGCATGATAAAAGATCAAAATGGCAGGGACCTAACAGAGGCAGAAGAGATTCAGAAGAGGTGACAAAATTACACAGAAGAACTATACAAGAACGAGTTTAACATCCCTGATCACTACGATGGGGTGGTCATTGACCTCGAGCCAGACACCCTAGAATCTGAAGTCAAATGGGCCTGAGCAAATCTGAGCAACAACAAAGCTAGTGGAGGTGACAATATTCCAGCTGAGCTATTCAAAATCTTAAAAGATGATGGTCTTCCAGTTTGAGCTTCTTCGGCGACAGACCGAAACCATGTCTTTGCATGGTTTCGATCCATGCTTGCCACTGGAGCGCCACGAGCCGGCTGCTTTCGGGGCTAAGCCACCCCGTAGAGGTGGTGAAGAAGGCGGAAACTGCCTATAGGGTTGAGGAGAGCCGCATCTCTCCTCCCCAGTTGGCCATTACTCCCTTTCCCGAAGGCAATTGTAGCGGTGGTCAGAAATGGCCACCATAAAAAACTCGACTGGAAAAGAATGTGCAGGAGGAAGATAAGAAGAGAAAGTTTTGGTTGACCGGGTCAAGCAGCAAAAGCAACAAAAAAGGTACCCTGGAATTGAAACTATTTAAAAAATAAAACAATAACATTGTTCCCTAAGAAGATTTTTAAGCTGCGAAGGAGAGAGAAAAGGGAAAGGATTTGTTTTTTTTTTTCTCCTCTTCCTATACTGACAGCTAAGAGACTTAAGCAAGAAATTGGAAAAAAAATCCACTTTGACATTAATAGGCATTTAATGCTGAAAATAAAAAGTCAAAGGGATAATAAAGATTTCTGGATAATTAAAAGCTTTTGAAAACAGGAAAGGAGAGAAAAAGAATAAAACGGCAGGATCTGGAAGGGAGGAGACTGCCTGGAATTAAAAAGAACTTACAGCAAAATCTCAACAAGACTTCCAAAAGATACATTTTAACTGAAACATCGCAACAAAATAGTAAAACCCCAGGAAGAGAAAGTGAAAAAAGAAATAAGAGGAAACAGCTTGGGACTATTTGGATTACTTGGTGATCTCTGGATTATTGGTTATTGCATTTGAATGACTAAAATCAATCGGGTGGTTGTTTAAAACTGTTTAAAATGGCTCCACTTTTAGAAGAACTGAAAATGGAATTTAAAAAGTACAAAGAAGATGCACAAGAAGGGAGAGGTTCTTTTGGCTTCATATTTCAGTTTTTAGAAATGGAGATTTGGAATTATGAGAAACAACAAGAAATGCCTGAAGAAGAAGAAGAAGATTGGGACAAAGAAGAAGCCATCTTTAATGAACAAGTAATCTTAGATGGGGGGAAAAAAGGAAAGGGGGGAAAGAGAATGGAAAGTTTAAGATTGGGAAAAACAACCCAAAAAAAGAATAGAGTGAAAAATAAGTAGAAAATCAGAAAACAACAGAAGAGGGAAATGCAGAAGAGAGAATTAGAAGTAGAGAGACAAGGGGGTAAAAAGGGGAGGGAGAAGAAGAGAGGGAAGAAAGAATGGAAAAGAAGTTATAAAGGACAGAAACAAAATATAGAGAAACAGGGCCTATTCAGAGATAATGGGTGAAAATCTAATGGAAAAAGGGATTCTGCTAAGGTACATAAGATAGTATTGTCATATTAGAAATAGAAATAATTTCAGAAAATATGAAACAATGCATGATTAAAATGTTTGATAAAATAGTTCTCATAACTTGGTGGAATGCTTGTCAATAAATAAATGTAACAAAATGAATATTTAATGATTTACAAAACATATGTGAAGAGAAATAAGGGAAAAATTAATTATGGAGATTATATGTGACTTTAAGGAAGTATGATATTTAATTGAAAAGAAATGTTATAGATGTTAAGACTTTAATGATTATTAATGATAGAACTGAATTGGAATGGAATGAGGGTTTATAATTACATATATTTATAATCCTTTTTTTTAAAGAATATAGTGTGTATTAAAAGAATGTACCAAGCAGAATTTGATTGGAAGTTATGTATTATGTATTATATTGAAGGTCATAACCTTAAGGTTATGAAGTTTAAATAAGAGTTGAATGGATATAATTAAAAGATATAAAGGTGTCATAGTCCAATTAGTAACTACAGGAAAAAATTTGTTTAATGAGAAAAGATAATATGAAATTGAAACAGAACAGACAAAAGTATAAATATAATGATTTGAATTAAGATGAGATAATCAAAATAAGCTTGAGAAAATTAAAAGAGGGGAAAAATTATATAGAAAATGTTGAATAGTATAAGATATGGAATAGAACACAAAAATGAGTATGAAATTGAGTTTGTGTCTGTATAAAGAAATTCAACCCGGGACCATGCTATTTTCAAAAAAGATGTTTTACTTGTATTTTGTGTGTGTGAAAACCCAAATAAATTTTATTAAAAAATATATATATTAAAAGATGATGCAGTAAAAGTGCTACATTCAATTTGCCAGCAAATTTGGAAAACTCAACAGTGGCCACAAGATTGGAAAAGGTCAGTTTACATTTCAATTCCAAAGAAGGGCAATGCCAAAGAATGTTCAAACTATCGCACCATTGCACTCATTTAAGATGCTAGTAAAGTTACGCTCAAAATCCTACAAACTAGGCTCCAGCAATATGTGGATGGAGAATTACCAGAGGTACAGGCAGGATTTCAAAGAGGCAGAGGAACTAGAGATCAAATTGGCAACATATGCTGGATCATGGAGAAACCTACAGAGTTTCAGAAAAACATCTACTTCTACTTCATTGACTATACTAAAGCCTTTGATTGTGTGGATCACAACAAATTGTGGCAAATCCCTAAAGAGATGGGAGTACCAGACCATCTTATTTGTCTCTTGAGAAACCTAGAGAACTGGTCACGGAACCACTGATTGGTTCAAAATTGGGAAAGGAGTTTGGCAAGGCTGTATACCATTGCCCTGCCCAATTAAGTTATATGCAGAGCACATCATGAGAAAGACGGAACTAGATGAATCAAAAGTTGGAATTAAGACTGCTGGGAGAAATATCATCAACCACAGAAATGCAGATGATACCACTCTAATGGCAGAAAGTGAAGAGGAACTAAAGAGCTTCTTGATGCGGTTGAAGGAGAGTGCAAAAGTTGGCTTGAAACTCAACATTAAGAAAACTAAGATCATGGCATCCGGCCCTCTCAATTCCTGGCAAATAGATGGGGAAGAAATGGAGGTAGTGATAGAGTTTATTTTCCTGACCTCCAAGATCACTGCAGATGGGGACTACAGCCAAGAAATTAAAAGACACTTGGTCCTGAAGAGGAAAGCTATGGCAAATCTAGACAGCATACTAAAAAGCAGAGACATCACCCTGCCAACAAAAGTGCATATAGTCAAGGCTATGGTTTTCCCAGTTGCAATGTATGGCTGTGAAACCATAAGAAAGGCTGAGCACCAAAGAATTGAGGCCTTTGAACTATGGTGCTGGAGAAGACTCCTGAGAGTCCCTTCGACTGCAAGGCGATCAAACTGGTCAGTCCTAGAGGAGATCAACCCTGGCTGCTCTTTAAAAGGCCAGATCCTGAAGATGAATACTTTAGCCACCTAATGAGAAGGAAAGACTCACTGGAGAAGAGCCTAATGCTGGGAAAGGTTGAGGGCAAAAGAAGAAGGGGATGACAGAGAATGAGGTGGCTGGATGGAGTCACTGAAGCAGTAGGCATGAGCTTAAATGGATTCTGGAGGATGGTAGAGGACAGGAAGACCTGGAGAAATGCTGTCCATGGGGTTGAAATGGGTCAGACACGACTTCGCAACTAACAACAGCAAACTTAACTTTCTATTGCTTAAATCAGAGGAAAAGAATCTGCATACTTTCAGTTGTTCTTAAATTACAACTCACATTATTCCTCACTATGGATAACCCTCACTTAACTACCACAATTGTGACTGACAACTCTTGTTAAGTGATGTGGTTGTTAAGCAAAACATCATGTGACTGTGCTGGATTTATATCATTTCTGCTATGGTCATTAAGCAAATCACCCATACTTATTGAGAGTTTATATGATCGTGATTTATAATTTTAGTGCCAGTTCTCCATTGACTTTGCTTGTTGAATGTCAGCTTTGAACTTGCAAATGATTATCACATGACTGTGGGAATTCTGCAATGATCATAAATGCATTCCAGTTGCAAAGTATTCAAATGACATTTGTGTTACTGCAGAAACATGCTGTTAACTGCATGTGCAACTAATATTGGTTGGAGCCTCTGAGGGTTCATCCACATACCCCCTTAACTGAATACTGAAGAAGTCTTACTAATATTCAACACATCCTCATAGTCCAGCCTTTGTCTGAGACCATATATCTTTGTCCTTATCTGGTCCAATATTAAAGAGGGTTTTCCATCTTCTCCTAAAAGAGGCCTTGCTATATATACAGTTTGCATTATGGTAGTAATATGGAAATGGAAAAAAAAGAATGGTAATGGAAAGCGAGTAAGATGGTGATGAACCAGGTGAAGGTGATAGAGCCAGTAAGGATGATGGGACAACTAACAGAAAGATTACACAGATGGCTAAAGAGCAAGAAACAGAGAAAAAAGCTAGAGAAAGTATGAAAAAATGAATGAGAGAAAAAGGCTGAATAAGCACATGGGTGTAGAGATTGAGATTACTTACCATCTTTTCTAACAGATAACTAAATCCTCTAGTCCAGGGCTGTCAAACTTGCGGGCCGCGGGCCGGATGCGTCATGTAGCAGGCCCTGCCCCAGCCTGGTTTAGTGAAGGTGGGGAAAAAGTCCTGATATGTCACGTGATGCCACCATGACAATGTGAGTTGACATCCCTGCTCCAATCTAAATTTGCCTTTGTCTCCAACCCCAGTTCAAATTACAAGGAAAGACTGAGGGATGTTTTTTTTACAAGCCAGAAACCTATAACTTACTATCTATCCTTTAATACATTTTTAGGACTGTACCACTCACTGTCTCATTATCAAGGTAGAATAGTGATCAGCTTTTAGGACAGAGCAAATTCTACCAACCTATTTTTGTACTACCTTGTGGACTACACTAGAGGACAGGCCTATTAAGCTGGGTGTATGGATGGGACATCTGGAGGATCACAGATTCTCTACCTTGAATGCTCTTAATCTTATTTAAACAAGTATGTATATTTGGATCTTCTGGGTAGGAAATGGCAGCAGTAGAAAAGCTGATCCATAATTTCAGAAATTAAGATTTCCTATTATCTGACATGTTAATCAATCTTAAATATAAATTAGGCTACGTAACCTGTATTGGCAAACTTTGTTTTGCTATACTTATCAATGTTTTTGGATGTCAGACATAATGGTTATAGCATAATGACTATTCCATTTTATTAGCATATGATAAAGGTTTAAGTTGGTCCAAATTAGGTGGGTTGCTAGGATAGGCAGTTTGGACAGAACAAACAGCTTTAAACTGTTACAGGTGTACAGCTAGAAAAAAAATACATGATGCATTTACCTAAGCCACAGATGCTGTTAACAAAGGAAGAGTCATATATGCTTAGATAACTAAGTTATTTATCTTTGACTTTCCTTTGTACAGCTATGCTACTCAAAAATCATTGACACTGCCTTGAGAGATGGGAACAGGTCACCTTTATACACATCCCATAAGCCTCTCCGCATTCTTGTGCAAATGTGTATCAGCCAAACAAAAACATTTAAGAATAAGTGGAAAAAACTGTGAACCTTGGAAAGAAGAATAAAAAGGCAGAATGTAATCCAGCTTCAGAAGTGCAGCTAACCTCAGTTGTAGCAGATAGCAATTATGGCAGTGCAACATAATTGTGTTTAATACTAGGTCATACAATATAGAGCCCCAAGAAATTCTGAATGTCTTCCTTTTCATCACAATGAACTGGACCGCTAAGTTTCATAAAACAATATTCACTGTTGCTATTAACAACTCCTGAATATGGAACTGCAGTAGGGCATCATGGATGTGATATCATTCCTATACCTTTTCAGAATTTAAAGATACTAAAGTGTGATTTTTTTCCTGTATGATCATGTAAGATCTTTCTCTGCTAGAGAAGACATATACAAAAATAAAGTGCATCAGACTGAATCATTAGATAATGAACAAGTGTGGAAAGAAAAACTTGATCTATTCTTGTGCTATTAGATTAACTGCAGTTGAAATCTATAAAGTTAACTTCAGGCAAGTCAATGATTTTTACAGGGGTGCTGACCTTCAATCAATTTATAGTGTCTTAGAACTGTTTCCTATATATATATCATTGGCCAAAAAAATGAATTACGCTCTCAGAGGTAATGATGAAAACCTGTTTTAATAAGAGGTGACTACAGTATTTTCACCTGTAGTCCTATGCGGGAATGATCTCTATTTTGAGATTTATTTTGCAATAAATATTTATAGGACTGCAGTTTTGAGGATGATGCCTCAATCACAAAAGTGAAATCTGACTATTCGTTCACAAATTCTGAGCATCTAAAATATGAAATATAACAAATCTGTACACTACTAAAAGTCTCTTGTCTGTTTATAACCTTCACTGGGAAAACTGTATATCATAGGCAACTTTTTTTGAACCAAGGTACCCCCAATAGGCTAACTTAGTGAATGCATCCAAAATCCAGGAGCAATGTATTGGAATTTTGGAAAATTGTGAGCCCATCAATGCTGCTGTACTGCTGCAGGGCCATGATCACCATTTCCAATGCTCCCTGACAGTTTTCCACAAATCAGTTGGGAAGCTGGCAGTAAGTTGCAAGTCCATGGCTAACTGACAGGTGACTCCTGCTGGGTAATGGAGGAAGCAAGATGTGTGTGAGAGAGATGGAGCAAGAGTGGAGGAATGTGTGCAGAGGTGTGTAAGAGGCACAGAACAGGTGGAGAGTATATGAGGGTGTGGGTTGGTGAGGGTGCCTGAGAGGTATGGCAAGGGTCAGGGAGCATTTCTGAGGGTGCAACACAGGTTGGGGAGAGCCTGCTGAAGGGATGTGAGGACGTGCACAAGGCCAGAGACGACATGAGTGGTAGTAAAGACATATCTTTGCAACAATGATCCAACGGCTCACAGATTGTCATAAAAATATCAGCAGTATATGATACACCCAAGATATAGAAGGCTGCTTCTCTATAAGATATTGATTTTGAGTTATTTATACTAGAAATATGAACAGTAGCATTTTAACATTTGCTTGTTATAAGCTATATAAATGAGATGGACTCATACATATCTTATTGGCATGTATGCATCTTCTATAATTCTGGAGTCATTATTTTATAACCCTGGTGTAACTGAAATGTGTTCACTATTATTACAATAAAAAAGGCCAATCAGTATAGGGGTTGCCCACATGCAGGGATCATCCTCAAGATCAGAAATTACTTCTGACCTAAGATTCTTGGCCAAGAATTTAGGCTAGCCTTTTTAAAAAGCTACTTCTGCTGATGGTTGGCTGCCAGCAGTCGGCAGTTTGAGTCTCATCGGCTCAAGGTTGACTCAGCTTTCCATCCTTCCGAGGTTGGTAAAAATGGACCCAGATCATTGTAGGCAATATGCTGACTCTGTAAAGTGCTTAGAGGGGACTGTAAAGTACTGTGAAGAGGTATATAAATCTCTATTTATATACCTCTTCACAGGTGCTATTGCTATTATATCATAGGGTTTATGGATTTATAGATATATAAACTGTCTTTAATGTGGTATTAATTGCTGCTTTGTTAATATTGCTGAAGTTTTAGCTGGTTGTTAGTCCGCAAAATCTCATGACAAATGGGTGGACATAAAACAAAACAAAACAGCCCATCCATAGACCATAGACTTGAGAGCAGGAAGACTTCTGAACATTTAATCCTATAACATTTGCTGTTAAATCCGGTGAGTTTCTTGTCTATTTTGTTGGTTTTCCCTTCAAGCTTAATCTCTCCCAAATACTGCAATCCTCTCCCATTAAATCCATTACAACTTCTGGCAGGATTCAAAATAGATGCTACTGGTTTTATTTTAAAGCCTAATAATTGCAGCTAGGTATTTCTGGAAATCTGTGTATAAGCATGTAAGAATGAAATGCATGCATGCGTGCATGCATGAGAAACTGCATGACTAATCTAGAGAAACTGGTCTGACAGGCTATATATGTCCATATTTTGCCCTTCCTCAATTTATGCTGTAGCCTCTGATGCATTTGCCTGAAATCAACTTAGCTTTCAGTCCAAATTAGGCTACCAACTCCCACTGTGGTAGTTGAAGGTAAAACATTATAATTTCTCTAAAGGAAGTGAAAGCTGAATAGTAAACTGCATTGGAAATTTACAATAAACCCAGGTTCTGTCCAACACAATGCCGAAGGGCACCAATGTTATTGGCGACATCTGCTTTGGCACCAGGCTTTCTAATCCTCAGGATTTCTTTAAAGATGTTTTTACTTAAAATTTAATAAATGGGAATAAAGGAGAAGTTAGTATGCTTTACAGAAAAGGGCTACTATAAAAAACAGGATATAATTTAACTCCTGGAAGCATTTTAGAGAATAAGATGGCGAGTGGCTAAAGTCCAGGGCTAGGTTTGGCAGCTGTTGAAGTGGCAGAGACACTTTGGAAAGCTACAATGCTTGTTGAACAACAACTGTGTAGTGCAGCTGTGGGGTTTTTTTTAATAAAGAATTTTATACATCCATTTTATAGCTTTAAGTGAGGTGTGAGGTAATTAAATGAACAGTTTACTGAAGGACAAGTAACAAAGTAACAGAAATAATCGGAAGTTTCTTGTAGAAATAAGGAAAAACAAGAGAACATTGTTGCTTATCTCCTGCTTCTGGCATGCATATTACACATGTAAAACAATCACTTCACCAGTTGTATCCTAGTAATTGAGTGTTTTGAGACTGGGCATACCAAGCTTGGCAATCATTTTATGAGAATAACTGTAAGATACTTTCAAAATCTGAGATACATCCACCAATTTGCATTAGACTATTATATTTGCATTAAAAAAATGATACTTCTTGGTAAGTTGTTAATGGCATATACAATGATTAAAGGAGTAAGAATAATGGTATAAATGTGATATACATGCTTGTCTTGTTTTCACAGCAAATCAGTGAAAAACCCAAATGACAGTGAATTAAGACAACTAGATAATTTATTCATATGGGGAAAACATCAGAGAAACTTCAAAAATCTTTAATGGGACAGCTCCGGATCTCCTTTTTTAATGCAGCTAAAGTTAATTACATGGCAATGGTAAATCATCTCTGTACTTTATCAAGAAAATCACCTGAAATATACGGTTGAGAACAAATTGTCCTAGAGAAAATCTATCTGTCTGTACGAGTAAACATTGGCTTGTAAGAGTAGACATTGGCTTTATCAGCAAGTAAGCAAGCTGATAATAGATACAAAGTTCAGGAATCATTCAATATACATTCTGAAAGTTCTATAGAAATTAAAGTATTAGCATTAATCATTAAAATACCAAACTAGCAAATATAGTAATGACTATAGCTGTATAGTCCCATCCTTTCCATTTTAAACTGATTTTTAAAATTATATTCCAGTTTACTTTAAATGTAACAAAAAAAGCAAAATTCGGTATTAATTTACTTTTACGGAAATAAATTTCACTAATCTGTCATCTTTTCTTTCAATTATTTTATCTGTGATGTTTTGCATGTGTAAGGAAGATACACAGCCATGACAATAACCAGTGAGGCTCTTCAGATCTGGATGGGGAGGAACAGACTTCAATTTAATCCTGACAAGCCTAAGTGACTGTGGCTGTTTGGTCTCCTAGAGTCAAGGGCATTGCCACCATTGGCCTCAGATAGTTTAGCACTTTCTCACTCTAAACTGGTGAGCAACTTGGGAATACTTCTTGACTTACAGCTATAAGGGGTATCTCTGGCCAGGGGTATCTCTGGCCAGGAGAACTTTTATATAGGTTCATTCTATGTACCAGATGCACCCCTTCCTTAACTTGAAGGCCCTTCAGTAAGTCACTCATGCACAGGTCACCTCACCACTAGATTACTGCAATATTCTCTATGTGGGGCTGCCCTTGAAGACCACCCAGAAACTACAGCTGGTTCAAAGTGCAGCATCCCAAGGTGTAATTGTGGAATAAAGTGGGAATGGCCTTGAGGGGCAGGAGGAAAAGTCATTACTAAGACAATAGTTGGATAAAAGTAAATGTCTCAAACAACAGCTTCACAAATATACAGGGAGAGAGGGGAACGTGTATTCAAACTTGCAAGATTCTATCGCCATAGCTTTACAATAAAAATAAAACTGACACACGTAACATTGGATTCCTAGTCTGATCTACCTTGAAAGGCTGACAGTGATGCTCTTCTTGGTAGGCCCTTGTGTTACAACTGCTAGATAAGCTGCATTGGTTGCCAATCCAGATGCAATTCAAAGTGTTGGTCAGTACCTATAAAGCTTTATGATATAGAGCTTGAATATCTGCAGGATCAAGTATTACCAATTGTTTCTACTTGCCCAGTACATTCTAGCAGAGTAGGTATGCTCCAGCTCCTTTATATCAAATACTGTCATCTTATAAAACTGAGGAAGCTTGTCTTGTACTATAACAGCCCTCACTTTCTGGAACAGCATCTCCCCAGAAATACAGACAGCATCCTCGCCTGGAGTTCTGAAAAGCTCTTAAAAATGCCATTGTAGTCTCAACCCTGTTTGTGGGGTCCTATCCTGGTTTCTTATTGTTATAAGTCAGAGATCTCCAAACTTGGCAACTTTAAGACTTCTGGACTTCAACTCCCAGAATTCTCCAGCCAGCATAGTGAAAACGGCCTCCCCTGGGCTCCGGAGACCCTCAGGTGGCCGGAAACATGGGCCCTCGTTTCTGGCCTTCCGGAACTTCCAGGAGGCCCGTTTTTTGCCCTCTGTGCAGGTCCTGTACTTACCTGGCATCCAAAACAGGCCGCATGGAGACTTCTGGGAGGGGCAGGGTGGGATAGGCGGGGCCAACCAGGGCTAGGATTTGCAGGTTCACTGAACTGTGTAGTATCTTAGCTAGAGGATTGCCCAAACCCATGTGAACCCACAGCAGATCACCCCTGTCAGGTTCACATATTAAGTCAAAATCCAACAATCCATATTTTGGCTTATTCAAAATGTATACTAGTTTTAATTGAAAGCATACAGAGTTGTATAAGCTTTATGCATACATATATTATTTGCCCATACAAAGAAGGATATAGTGTAAAGGGAATTTTTCAATATTATGCTAAAGAAGGAACTGTTTGCACCTCTCTTATCCAACTACATATCTCTTGCTGTATGTATATGTATATGTACAGGTAGTTCTCGATTTACAGCAGTTCATTTTGTGACCATTTGAAGTTACGACACTGAAAAAAGTAACTTATAGCTATTTTTCACACATATGACAGTTGTGGGATTCCCATGATCCCCAGATCAAAATTCAGACACTTGGCAATTGACTCATATTTATGACAATTGCAATGTCCCAGGGTTACGTGATCCCCTTTTCTGACCTTCTGACAAGCAAAGCCAATGGGGAAGCCAGATTCACTTAACAACCATGTTACTAACTTAATAACTGCAGTGATTCACTTAACAACTGTGGCAAGAAAGATTGTAAAATGGGGCGAAACTCACTTAACATTGGTCTCATATAACAACAGAGATTTTGGTCTCAGTTGTGGTTGTAAGTTGAAGACTCTGTGTGTTTATGTACACACACACACATACACACACACATATATACACACACATACATACACACATACATATATGGATATATGGATATGTAAGGTATGAATATGTATATGAATATGTACAGTATATGCATATGCATATGTATACATTCTTACACTATATTAATTCAACATTTGCTGAAACAGTTGCATTATTTCAACATTAAAGAAATGTACCTGATTAAAAATTGAAGTCAAATTTCTGCAGGAATTGCTACTACCGCTATACCTAGTGTAGATAATATTAACTATCCCAGAAAACCAGCATGTCTGAAGGTAACAAATATCTAACAAATCTCTTTAAGACATGAAAGTTATGAGTAACACATTAAATTAGTTGTACAGTGTATTGTATAAATAAAGCATAAATACCATTTTTATTGCTTGAAATTTGCATTCATTTTGTTTTTTAATTGATAACTTTTATGCAAATTAATATATGCAACTTACTCTCAATAAGAATGCTACAATTATTACAACTTTAAATCAATATTATTAATGATTGCCTAATAAAAAGAAACACTGAATTCACACAGTTATAAATACATTAGATCCACTGCATTTTGGATCCAACTCAAAATAAAATAAGAATTACAGTGCAGTTTTATATCTTTCCTTTGAAAAATGACCATAAGGAAAAGTATAACAGAATAGTTTTCATTAGCTTAAAAGTCCATTTTAAACACTCTTTACATGCAGTAAAGTTCCTTGCAAGTAAAAACAGGTCAAATTCAGGCATTGATGAGAAAAAAAGGCATATCCAAATAATATTCTGAAATAAATCTGCAAATCCATTATACCTTTTAAAATTCTAATTAGGGTTTTGTTCCTTTTCCATTTAACTCTTTTCATTTTTTAAGTATCTCTCATGGACACCTTAGCAGAAGCTATCAGGTTTGACAGAAGACAAAAGTTCTGGCAGTGAACCATAAATTGGCCATTTCCATAAAAAGAACTACTAAATGAGAAACCATGTGCTTGGTATATGAAACTAATTTCATGCTTTCAAAAGCACACGGTGACTTCTAGCAAGATAGTGGCCCTGGGACTTGCAAAGACAGATCGGCTAAATAGAAATAGGTTTTCTGCTGGTTAGTCATGCTTTACATGTACTGTTAGTAAATAGAAATTCTCAAGTCTTCTGTCAAACATATATACATTCTTTTCCATAACTCTGGGGTTGAAAGCTATAAAAACAACTGCCTTGTGAATAAATTTACAGCAAAAAGCATGAGATGGCTTAGGTTCTCATGAAAGGATTGCAGAATTACTCTTCATTCTGTAACAAGAAATGGTTTTTCTTTCCTATTGGATATTGCCACCTATCCCTAAAATAAATATCCAAAGAGGAATAGTCATTTCAACTATGATAAGGAAGCAAATAACAAGATTTGGTGAATAATTTACAAACTAAAATGATTGGGCAGAACTTTTTAGACATGTAAACACAACTGAATCCTCTGACATGTTGCTTTTAAACTTAATGGGCTGATAATGTGAATTCCAGAGAGTATGTATTCAGGTCTTTAAAAAAGATTTGCAACATTTAAATGCCATATATAATTAAAGTGTTGTTAGGCAGGAGTTATAGGAATTTTATGCCTCTTATAAAACAAGTTATCATTGCAAACAAATTACTAGAGGTTGTCCCATATCTGACAGGTCATGTCTTTTTAATACTGACAAAATCAAATACATATCATGTCAGTATATTGCTTTTGCTTTTAACTTTATTAACTGAAAGGCACATTTGCCATTCAGAGTTCCAGTCAAGCTTTTCATAAATAGGATTTTATACTCTGCACTTTATTTTCTGACCACAAGTATATAATCACACTGATGATTAATTAGCCTCATTTGTTAATCAGCAGCTTGTCATATTGTATCAATAGATGTGTGTTAATGTATTTGAAATGCAAAATGACTATTCTGCCAGGATAGTCTCTTCTGGTAATAAATACTACATCAGCAATACAGAGGAGACAACCCATTACATAGAATTGTGTTTGCAATGCATTATTAGTTATAATCAAAAAAATAATAACCTGCTTTTCTCATATATATATATATATATATATATATTTTAGCCTTGGTGTTCTTTTGCTATAGATAACAAACAAAATTCCACTTCTAAACACGAGAGGATTACAAGGCTGCATCTCATTTTGAAATGAGTAGAATTCTGTAATGTTTATATTTTTTAAAAAAGCATTGCTCACCTTTGCTAGGAAGTCCACTCCACATGATGGTACCGTAGTGCTAAATATCCAGCTTGTAAAAGAAACCAGGCAAGAAATTCAAAACTTCCAATTTGTGACCAGCAACAGAAGATGGGTTGGATACTACAGAGACCTGGATCTCCAGCCCTGATCATCTGTGTGCCAGGAAACTGTTATACCAGTGCAGCTCCAAACCTTCTCCACTGCTGGCTTATTTGCACTGCTCATTGAAAATCCTTTACACGCTGGCAGCATTTTAGGGAAGGACAAGCATACTGAGTCATTTGTAAAGAAATTGCAGCAATTTTAGTTCCACACATTCACTTGTACTGAAGTATACACACACAGCACTATTAAAGTAGAAGGTCTTTGGAGTGGATTTATACTGAGAAACAAACAATATTCAGGCTTCATTATCGTGGAATCAACTGCAGTGATCAGATTCAAGCAAAGCAGATTATTACGAAATGGCTCTACAGAGATAGCTTTAAACCTATAAAGAATCCTCTTCCTAAAGCATGTGAGTGTTAAAATTAGAGCTAAATTCTCTACAGGGAGAGGAAGCATCATAGTCAATACGTATTATTGGGCTTGATTTAAAAATGAAAAATGACATGTTGTGACTGTGGGTTTTCCCCCTGTTCATTTGAAAATGCACAATACATGCTCAGAAAGGAAACTCTCGTTTATATCCGGCTGCCATAAAATAGCCTGAAAGCCTCCTCCCATCCCTCTCAAAGGACATAAATGGACATGGAAAACTCTAATCCCACTATGGATTATTGACCATGTAAATTTAGGCATCTGATGCTTCAGATCTGCACCTTTAAAATGTTTACTTTCTACCCTACTGCTTCTCTTTTCTCTTTTGATGTAGGTCACTTCTTCTCTCAGATTTCTAATCATTGCACCCTCTTAGTCCCTTGTCTCAGTCTGTTCCCCATTTGCCTTTAGCATTGTTACACTCCTCTACCACCTCTCATTCACTGCAGCTGCTTCAGCTTATGATGCCTTTGCACAAAATGGTTAGGCTAACTCTGTAACAAATTTCTTTCGACACCAAAAGATGCCCTCTCTTTGGAAGCTGCTCTAACTGCTGCTCTCCTATCAGAGCTCTTTGTGTCTCCCTCCCCCCAGAAACCAACAAATAGAAGGGAAATTGGAGGCCACCTGTATGTTTCAGCTTTTGATTGCTTTTTAAATCTTGGGCAGTCATTCTGTGCCTTTGTATTCTCTCTGGCAGCACTTTGTTGCTATGTCATTCTCCTGGGCTTTTCCTTCCACATTGTCTGAGGTGTTAGCTTTTGCTTTCTTTCATAACACATCCAGATTGTTCCCTTGTGACTTCAATCTTCAAGAAAAAAATCTAGCTAGTAGCTACCTCTCCTCTTCAAGTTACATTTCCACCATTGGCACCCACTTTTCATTTCCACCACTTGCAATGGTCACTCCATTGATCTTTAAGAACTGTACTCTTTAGCTCTTTCCATTATGGATTTTTTTTTCTTGTTTGAACATCACACTGTCATTTTTAATACATCCTCTCCATTTCACTGTTTGTACCACTCAACATCTTGCTTGTACTGTGACCTACAATCTAATAATATCTTTCTTGAAGTTTATTTTCATTATTTATCTCTAACTTCTGACCTCTTCTTAGACTTCTTTTTCTTTACTTTTATCTCCCCTCTCAGCCAATGCTTCACTGTTCTAGCAAATGTGATGTGTATTTTCATGACTCCATTTAGTATGCGTCCCCAACTTACGAAACATATGCTAAGGAAAAACCAAACTATCTAACTGCTCTTAGTCATTTAAATTTCAACTGACCTTATTTTATCTTCCTAACTTGTATTATAATACAGGCCTAATTCTGAAATTATTTTCTGCATTTCATGCTGTACTACACTCTTTCTTTACTTCATGTATTATTAGCTTCCTTAGGAAAACTAATTAGCTATCTTGCTTTCCTATTTTCTCCAGGCTTCATCTCTTTCAGTATTTATTGATGAAAGCTTCTCCATTAAATCACTCAACTTGCCACCTTAAATTAACAGATCTGATTTATCTATTATCTATTCTTAATAAATCATAGCCCTCTTTTTTTCTTCTCTTTCCTCTACTATGTTCAAATATACCATTATCTTATCTATTCTGGAATAAAGCACCTTGTACATTTTAATGTCTCTTCCCCCCATTATAAACATCACAATAAATACATTCTGCTTATGATTTCCATTTAGCATTTTAAAACTACAGATGCCTGAAAAGACAAAATTACTTAATCACACATATCCAGAAGTAAATATACAATATGTACCTCAGGGTTGAGCCAGGGATTCCAAACTTAATAATATCAGATCCTGGGGCAAAAGTATCTTTCTAAAATGCAGCTCCCAAGTCTAAAATATTGCTTGTCAACTTTTATTCACTATTCCTAAGTCTTAATATTAAAAAAAACAAAAACATTTTCCACATTTAGCAACTTACCTTCTCGTTTCTCCTGTCTCTTCTCCTCCCCATCTTTGCATGTTAGATGGCAGAAGGCACTTGGCCAGTTTTGCTAATGGAATCCAAAACTGCCTAAAAAACTGGCTCAGGAATTCTGAGAGCTGAAGTCCACAAGTCATAAAAGGGCCATCATTCCGCACTTCTGATCTAAATGATACTGAATGCTTCTCAAGTCAACAGATGGTACAAGCTATCCATCAAAACATACTTCTTCTCAAATACAATATCCACTTAGAATATCAGTTTGAATGGATATTGTGACTAGATCAGGACTGTCAACCTCCCGGCCCATGGGCCGGATGTGTCATGTGCTGGCCACGACGACACCCAGTTTAGAAAAAAGTCCCGATACATCACATGATGCTCCTGTGACGTTAGTTTGACACCCCAGCTTTAGATTATAGAAAGAAT